>NC_060139.1:20131498-20440561 GCF_021461385.2 Schistocerca piceifrons | reverse complement strand
AGCGTCGTCTCACGCGGTCTGCACGTCCAGCACGAACGCTGGTCCAACTGAGGCGCCAGGTGGAAATGGCATGGCAAGCCGTTCCACAGGACTACATCCAGCATCTCTACGATCGTCTCCATGGGAGAATAGCAGCCTGCATTGCTGCGAGAGTTGGATATACACTGTACTAGTGCCGACATTGTGCATGCTCTGTTGCCTGTGTCTATGTGCCTGTGGTTCTGTCAGTGTGATCATGTGATGTATCTGACCCCAGGAATGTGTCAATAAAGTTTCCCCATCCTGGGACAATGAATTCACGGTGTTCTTATTTCAATTTCCAGGAGTGTACAATATGTACAACAACCAAGAGGGAATAATAAGAGTGGACGATCAAGAACGAAGGGCTCGTATTAAGAAGGGTGTAAGACAAGGCTGTAGCCTTTCGCCCCTACTCTTCAATCTGTACATCGAGGAAGCAATGATGGAAATAAAAGAAAGGTTCGGGAGTGGAATTAAAATACAAGGTGAAAGGATATCAATGATACGATTCGCTGATGACATTGCTATCCTGAGTGAAAGTGAAGAAGAATTAAATGATCTGCTGAACGGAATGAACAGTCTAATGAGTACACAGTATGGTTTGAGAGTAAATCGGAGAAAGACGAAGGTAATGAGAAGTAGTAGAAATGAGAACAGCGAGAAACTTAACATCAGGATTGATGGTCACGAAGTCAATGAAGTTAAGGAATTCTGCTACCTAGGCAGTAAAATAACCAATGACGGACGGAGCAAGGAGGACATCAAAAGCAGACTCGTTATGGCAAAAAAGGCATTTCTGGCCAAGAGAAGTCTACTAATATCAAATACCGGCCTTAATTTGAGGAAGAAATTTCTGAGGATGTACGTCTGGAGTACAGCATTGTATGGTAGTGAAACATGGACTGTAGGAAAACCGGAACAGAAGAGAATCGAAGCATTTGAGATGTGGTGCTATAGATGAATGTTGAAAATTAGGTGGACTGATAAGGTAAGGAATGAGGAGGTTCTAAGCAGAATCGGAGAGGAAAGGAATATGTGGAAAACACTGATAAGGAGAAGCGACAGGATGATAGGACATCTGATAAGACATGAGGGAATGACTTCCATGGTACTAGAGGGAGCTGTAGAGGCGAAAAACTGTAGAGGAAGACAGAGATTGGAATACATCAAGCAAATAATTGAGGACGTAGGTTGCAAGTGC
Organism: Schistocerca piceifrons; assembly: GCF_021461385.2. Lineage (NCBI taxonomy): Eukaryota > Metazoa > Arthropoda > Insecta > Orthoptera > Acrididae > Schistocerca > Schistocerca piceifrons. Next base: position 20,439,339 of record NC_060139.1, on the reverse strand, counting down.
TACTCTGAGATGAAGAGGTTAGCACAGGAAAGGAATTCGTGGCGGGCCGCATCAAACCAGTCACCAGTCAGTAGACTGATGACCAAAAAAAAAAAAAGGGTTCACATGTTTGTCCACGTGAACGTAAGGGTATTTGGGAGCCTAGTACGCGCATTTGCGCATTTGTATCGGTTTACAGTACCGTTCAGGTCTAATTTGCACGTCAGACCAGATAACCATCCCTGCAGACCGTTCATCCTTGCGGAGCATGCCTTCAAAACCACTCACAGTATTCCACCCTGCGATCCGGGTCATCCTCGTTCGTAGCGTGTAGCGATCTTGGTATTTACACTTTCCGCTTTGCAGCCTTCTAAACCCGTCGAACATTTGATCGGCTAACCCCGCTTTGCGAACACCTGCTTCACAGGTTTTTGAGGTGACCTAGTAAAAGACTGCACCACAGCATCGGTGGAAGCTGAACTTGTTTATGTTGTTAGTCAGTCAGACCTTTACTTATGCACATCCTGAACAGTACCGTCGGCTTCAAATTTATCCCGAGTACGATAAACGGTTGTACGTGTTGGTGGCTGAGTTCCGTACACATTATGCCATTGCCCTTGTACCCATTTCGTACTTTCAATACCGCTTCAATATGGCGTTGCTTAGCTCAAACGACACTTTTAGTTCATTCATTCCTACACTGTTACCAAGGTTACTAAATAATAAGATTGGGCAGTAAGCGCTCTGCTCTGCCATTGGCTGGCCTAGTGACGTCAGCGTGGAAGCAAGCGCTCACAAGCAGACGACACGGCATGCGCGTTTACGTCAAGTTTTTGGCGGAAGATTTTGTTTATAACAGAAATGAGATGTCTAAACTGCTATTCTGCTGCTAAAATATTACAGTTAAAACTGATGAGTTATATTCTTTCGCAGCTTATGCCTCACACATCGGTAAAATGTCAGATCACAACCACACTGACACACACTTGAAATTCGAAACCTCGGCTCAAATAAATCAGAGACTATTCATTTAATCGCATTGAAATGAATTTACTTAAGAGCTCGACGTTGCACACACTTGTTTGTAAGAACAGCATTCCTTCTTTTTAAATCCGCTATAGTATTCATCAAAGTAACTTTATCTGTGTCTGAAAAAAAAACCCTGTCATCTGTACATGTGCCCTTATTATGATGTTTCTTATTTGGTGACAGCTTTTCCAGAGTTTCCAGAGATTTCTTATGTAGTTCTCGTTTCTTATACCGTTTGTTTCTGTCTTCTGTTGCGGGTGACACATTGACAGTCGCACTACTGCACGGCAAATTGCGCGAAGGAACTGCATCTGGCTTGAGCATTCTTTTTCGGGACAAATTAAGCAATTCAGACTGTAAATCCCTTAAGTAATCTGTTTCTGCGAAATGGCGAGAACATATTCTTGCATGCGCAACATTTACACTGTCTTTCCTACAACATTTCGACAACCATAGTTTTTGTAATGTTTCATTACGCGGGAAACTGTGATACATTACGTCAGTTCCCTTTGTGCTCCAGTTGCAGGAAAAACAGCCCGTTACAGCACAGCCTGGCATTGTAAAAATTAATTTTCTCACTCACTTGTAGATTCTCCAATAAGAATTTCACAGGACGAACCATAAACTATAGAGCTGGCGAACACAATGTTGATTACGCTGTCCACTGTCGCTAACTATTTCAGTTCCGAATCAAATATCAATTACAGCAAAAACAGTTAACACTCCCGAATTCCGAATGTTTCCGCTGTTGACTGAGTACCTCAGAAGAAAGAACTCAATCAAAATACTCCTTCAAACACAAAACAACACATGAAAAACAATCACACACAATTCGAACTGTGTACTGTTTGGCACAGCTGCTTCCATCGTGACGTCATGCGCACAACTGATAAAACACGTTGCTTTCTGCGCATAGCTTTCTGCGCCCGCCTGACTATTACCTATGGGAAAACGAGCGGCCCGCATCTCGTGGTCGTGCGGTAGCGTTCTCGCTTCCCACACCCGGGTTCCCGGGTTCGATTCCCGGCGGGGTCAGGGATTTTCTCTGCCTCGTGATGGCTGGGTGTAGTGTGATGTCCTTAGGTTAGTTAGGTTTAAGTAGTTCTAAGTTCTAGGGGACTGATGACCATAGATGTTAAGTCCCATAGTGCTCAGAGCCATTTGAACCATTTTTTTGAAAACGAGCGCCAAGATATGTTGAGAAAACAATGGACTACACTACCGCGCAAAATTACAACGATATGCCTTTTTGTTCCAAAGATATTAACTATCAAAGAGTATCTACATTTTTCTGGACCCTCTGTATAATGCTTGTTCCGAGGTATATCTCACTAAAAGACGAAGAATACGAATTAGAGCGATTTGAGCATATATGGAGGCTTTTGGCAATAGTTCTTCCCGAAAACTATTTTTGACTGGTACACGATTTTTTTTGGGCAGGTGGGTGGGGGGGGGGGGGGGGGAGGAGGAAAAGTGACAGTGGTACGCAAAATAACCTCCGCCACAGACCTCAAGGTGGCTTGTGGAGTATAGATGTAAATCAAAATGTAGTAGTAACCACTCTTGCCTTTATTGTGATTTACTTCTCGATGTTACGTTACTTGAATTTTGTATCGGTGACTGAAAGCTAAACTTTGTTTTCTTGAGTAAATAAACAGCACTGCCTGTTTAAGGTAACGAGAAATTAACGCATGTGTAACTTGAAATGAATAAATACTCTCGTGAGGAGTTCAAAAAATCTGATTCACGGATTAATGCCGCTGGAAGGTAATAAAAGAGAAGCATCTGCAACGGAACTTCATTCACGATCTTAGTGGTAAGGCGAGACAGCAAAGGAATGATCACATTTGCAGCCCAGCAGTCATAACCGTTAGCAGTTGGAGGTCATTTTACAGTCAGATTTTATCAGTGCTCCGCACACAGAACAATAAACGAGTTTATGAATTACACCCGAAAAATGTTTCTAATTTATACGAGCTCTGTAACATTGCTGGTGCCGTGAAATTAATTTTGCCCATACAGCGGTAAATGAATTTATGAGTAAATTAGAATAAACGCGCCAGTGACAACGCGCAATTATGGATAACCAGGACACTGTGAACAAACACGCATCGGCATTCGAATGTATTCTCGATGTTAGTTATTCGGTCTGGCAGACACGATTTACATGTGGTCCCTCTGAAGTTTGCCACGTGTAAACGAAGTTTGCCACGTGTAAACTTCAATAGCATCACATATTCTGTGGGGGCGAAAAGATAAAACACACGTTAACTAGTGACGTAAAAATTTGGAATGGATGTAAAATAATATTTTGAGAGAGGAAAAAATAAAGGGTAAACTGAAGAAAAATGTGCCAAAATTGGAAGCGAATGTTTATGAGAAAACACAGATACAGCAGATGCAAATATCACTAGCTTGTCAGAATAGACTACCATGAAGCCATAGGGTGCTATGAAGAAAGTAGGATTGAACAGTTTGTTAATACACAGGCAGAAAGACCCTTTATTGTACGGAAACACATTACAGAACAATCGCTTTAAGCAGGTACCCCCTTAAAATATGTAGGTATATTCGTAAGGAGCGATTTGAAATGGAAGGACCACACAATATTAATTGTAGGTAAAGCGAATGCCAACATCAACAGAGGAAATAGCTTACAAAATACTCGTTCAACCAATACTTGAATGTTGTTCAGCAGTTTGGGCTCTTTGCCAAATAGAATCGACAGAAGAAACAGGAAAGATCCAAAGAAAAGCAGCACGTTTCGTTACAGGTATATTTACTAAGCTCCATAGTGTATCTAAGATGCTCATCCAACTCAAGTGGCAGACGTTGTAAGAGAGGCGTTCTGCATCACCACATGTTCTGATGTCAAAGTTCCGAGGGCGTGCGTTCCTAGAAGAATCAACCGATACATTGTTCCACCTATCACGAAGATAAAATTAGAGAGATTCGAGTCCACACGGAAGCTTCCCAACAGTCGTTCTTACCGCAAAACATACGCAATTGGAATAGGAAAAGGGGGAAGCGACAGCTGTACACAAAATACTCATCGCCACACACCGTAAGGTGGCTTGCTGTGTATAGATGTAGAGGCTCCTGAAAGCTAGACTACGTTTCGAAAACAAAAAGTGACATTTTAAAACAATATAAAATGACGAACTGTCATATCTCAGAGAGCGATACTCGTGATGCTACGCCATGAACGAACCACATAGGTATTGAAGGCTTTGTTCGCCCCGTGGGTGACAAACGGAAAATGGATAGTGCATTTCGCATCAGCACTTATATTATACACTGATTATGAACTTAGCGACTCCAGCAAGCATAGAAAATAACGAAATTTTGCTAATATTATTTGCACAACATAGCAGGAAGAATTCATGGTTAACTTTGGAGGCGGTTTGGGAGTGTACAAGGTGTGAAAGTTTTTACATTTGTAGTAGCAACAACGCAGCTGTGTATCGAGTATAACAGAACTCGAATGACAGATACATTCCTCCTGTCTGCTTCAGTTCTATGTCAGAGTTCATGAATTATACTTGGTTGTGAACGATAGCATGGTAGTTTCCCAGAAATGCATGGCAAAATGTTTTCGATGGTTGACAGATTTGGAGAACTTACTAGACAGGGAAACACCCGAGGAACCTCTTCATCGAGGTAGATCAGGATAGCTTCGGCAATATCTTATCTCGCGCTCTTCTGCTGAAAGGTAACATGTAACGTCCCCCTTCCCATCTATCGACAGTATTATAAATATATGACCGTGTAAGCATGTGCCTAAACACCTGGAATAAAATTTTGAAAAGGCTATCGTTCCGAAGATTAAATATAAAGTCGATAAATGAGGGGGAGGTTAACAACCAGATGCCCTCTAGCACAACTTATTCCGCCTACTTAATTACTGTAAAATTTACTATGGTTGTTCAAAAAGTTTGTGCTATCATTCACGTTCTGTGCCAGCGAGAAGAGGTACCACGTGAATCGGAACAGAATAATAAGAGTTACTGAAATAATTATAGCTAAAAGAAATACGGTCGCCGGCCCAATTGGGCAAAAGTTCTGTTCGGTAGGTGAATTAATGATCCGAACAGGCATTGTCAGGAATTATTCGAACACGCGCGGCAACAGAGGGCTGCACGCATGTTAGCAAAAACAATTGAAACATTTACGTAATAATGCGAGAAAGAAAATAGTTTGCACTCGAAATATCATTAACTAATAGAGCTGAAATTTTGAAAACATACAAGATAACACTTAGATTAATGGTTACTTACTGTTGTAAGTGACAATGGCGCTACCTCACAATAACGTCTACTATTGTCATATGAATTTTGGAAAATGGCAAAAAATAATTAAAAGAAACTCTATTGACTTCTGAACAGAGAAGTAGAAATTGATAATTACTGTACCAAAAGGTAAATATTGTACTTTAACACGACTGCAAGTCAAAATGTGAACCAAAACTTTACTAACAAAAAATTACAATAATCACTGATATTTGCACTCACTCATTAATTCTAGTTAGTGCTTTTGTTCGTAGTGCCAGGAATCATTTTAATTTGATTAGTTGATTTACTATTTGCAACAATTAGATCGACTCAGATTAAAGTTCAAATTTAAAGTTAGTGAGACTGAAATTACTGAATGCTTTAAGTTCAAATCTTTAATCTAACTGAATCATTTAGTTCATAAGCAAAATCAACTGGCACTGCAATTTTCATGTTTCATAAACGGTACTCTGATTATTGTAACAATAGGACAGGACAGGAACCTACACTCCTGGAAATGGAAAAAAGAACACATTGACACCGGTGTGTCAGACCCACCATACTTGCTCCGGACACTGCGAGAGGGCTGTACAAGCAATGATCACACGCACGGCACAGCGGACACACCAGGAACCGCGGTGTTGGCCGTCCAATGGCGCTAGCTGCGCAGCATTTGTGCACCGCCGCCGTCAGTGTCAGCCAGTTTGCCGTGGCATACGGAGCTCCATCGCAGTCTTTAACACTGGTAGCATGCCGCGACAGCGTGGACGTGAACCGTATGTGCAGTTGACGGACTTTGAGCGAGGGCGTATAGTGGGCATGCGGGAGGCCGGGTGGACGTACCGCCGAATTGCTCAACGCGTGGGGCGTGAGGTCTCCACAGTACATCGATGTTGTCGCCAGTGGTCGGCGGAAGGTGCACGTGCCCGTCGACCTGGGACCGGACCCCAGCGACGCACGGGTGCACGCCAAGACCGTAGGATCCTACGCAGTGCCGTAGGGGACCGCACCGCCACTTCCCAGCAAATTAGGGACACTGTTGCTCCTGGGGTATCGGCGAGGACCATTCGCAACCGTCTCCATGAGCTGGGCTACGGTCCCGCACACCATTAGGCCGTCTTCCGCTCACGCCCCAACATCGTGCAGCCCGCCTCCACTGGTGTCGCGACAGGCGTGAATGGAGGGACGAATGGAGATGTGTCGTCTTCAGCGATGAGAGTCGCTTCTGCCTTGGTGTCAATGATGGTCGTATGCGTGTTTGGCGCCGTGCAGGTGAGCGCCACAATCAGGACTGCATACGACCGAGGCACACAGGGCCAACACCCGGCATCATGGTGTGGGGAGCGATCTCCTACACTGGCCGTACACCACTGGTGATCGTCGAGGGGACACTGAATAGTGCACGGTACATCCAAACCGTCATCGAACCCATCGTTCTACCATTCCTAGACCGGCAAGGGAACTTGCTGTTCCAACAGGACAATGCACGTCCGCATGTATCCCGTGCCACCCAACGTGCTCTAGAAGGTGTAAGTCAACTACCCTGGCCAGCAAGATCTCCGGATCTGTCCCCCATTGAGCATGTTTGGGACTGGATGAAGCGTCGTCTCACGCGGTCTGCACGTCCAGCACGAACGCTGGTGCAACTGAGGCGCCAGGTGGAAATGGCATGGCAAGCCGTTCCACAGGACTACATCCAGCATCTCTACGATCGTCTCCATGGGAGAATAGCAGCCTGCATTGCTGCGAAAGGTGGATATACACTGTACTAGTGCCGACATTGTGCATGCTCTGTTGCCTGTGTCTATGTGCCTGTGGTTCTGTCAATGTGATCATGTGATGTATCTGACCCCAGGAATGTGTCAATAAAGTTTCCCCTTCCTGGGACAATGAATTCACGGTGATCTTATTTCAATTTCCAGGAGTGTATTTGATGAATGATTTTAGGAGAATCGCGGGCAAACAGTTTTGATTAAACTATGGTAATTATTCACTCGCAAAACACCACAAAGCTGAGTAACGCCGTTACAAAACTTGTTGACAATAAGCTGTGATGCAGCAATTTCACTTCAGTTCATTCTCGCCGTGACGAAGTTTCTGACGACGATACTGCTGCTGGCTCCTTTCCATGATAATTAGCGAGCACGGGAGTTATTGGCAATGATATTGGCGTGGCGGGTTCTTGATGTTGCTGCAGCCAATATTTCCACCTCCCACGCTCATCACTTGCCACGTGCCGCTAAACAATCACTCCTCCAGTACAGTGCACGCCATCCATGCGTCCGCACTTCACCAAGTCTCACACCAGAGTTCTCTCTCTGTGTGGCGCGCGCTCTGACGTAACATCCTCCCGCGTCCAGAGACGCGGCTACTCCAACGATACTTATTCGTTGACAAAAACCTAACGTTTCCCTAACATTCCCTCAGCGATTATTCAGCGATATTTACATAATATACGTAATTGATTGTACAGAAAAATTAAACAAATTAATTCATATATCGTGTACATATAAATTTACATAAAGATAAAAGCAAGTATATATATATATATATATATATATATATATATATATATATATATATATAATAAATGGTCAAAGAGCACATCGGGATGAAAGTGTTACAAACGTCAGGAAGACTTCAAAGATAGGGCCTTAAGACTGCCCACTGTCGGTGAGGACGCTTGTCTTGCTCTAGGCGAACAATTTCATGCCTCGCGGTACGTGACTTAACTGTACATTAAAGCGTTTCTTTTTAAATCGCAAGCAAAAATTTAGCACAAGTTAAATTTTTCTTTTGCATGCACGATCCGGTTCGTTGATGGGGCATCATGTAAGTTATTTGTACTATCACTAACTTGAGAACTGATTACTTAACAATGCTTTATTTCGTAAGACGAGATGACATACATTATTTGAAATCATATTTCCCGTATCGAATGTATTATTTATGTTTGCATAGGCCGTTTTTCGAAAGATTCGAGCCTGATTGTTCGTTGACCACGCGATTCAAGCTTTATTCGTGCTCTTTGGTTAATCAATCTTTTGAGAGAGAGACAAATCGGAGTCCGATTATCTTAATTCCTACATTAATTCAGTGTAACAATTTTATTAAATTTTCATGGTCGAGTGTCACTGAACAATGGTGGGTGACAAACAAAACACAATGTTCCGATACATAATCATTTTTTTATTTTTCAGCGATGGAAAACACTGACGATATCTCTTATTTTGTAGGTTACGGTAGGTCTTTCATAAAAAAGTAAAAGCCGGGTATGGAACACAATGAAAAAACTCACCGCTGTTGGAATGTGTCTTGCTGACGCGACAAAAATACGCTCACGAAATTTTGAATCATTCCCAATTCTTAATGTCTTTTAGCTGGAACATTGTTAAACTGTAGAACTTTCTCAATCGATGGGGCACATTCCGACTGGCTACCGTTTCTTGCAGGACCTGTGTTGTAAAAATGTAATGCATGCCACTACAACTGTACTTTGTGTTGCATGTACATCGACATACATATGAGTAAAATACGTCCCAGATGTTAAACATAATGCAAAAAAAGGGTCGCAAGAACGCAATGCAACCAAGGATAAGAGTAAGAAATTGTATTAAAAGCATCAATTAGAAAAAATTTCTAAAAGACGATAAAATCTGTCGCAAGAGTTGCAGGTAAGCGCATTATTGTCGAGCCGCTTGTATTTCGATCTCCTGAACCTTAAAGCAAACAGTAGACAGGTCGTGGTCCTTCCGCAGAATCTATCAGGGATTTGTAAATCTTAATTTTTTTCAGTTTGTAGTTTGCAGTGTATTTAAGAGCTGTGTATAAGATGGCCGCCTTCCCTAGCGTGAGGCTAACATCGAATATCGATTATTTTTATAAATTGTTTTGTAAAAATTGTTTTTATAAATGCGTGCAATTCATCTTCCAGAGTAATTTTCTTTAAATTTATATCTCAGTGCATATCCTTCGTAAACAAATACAAGGTGTGCGAAATTTCTTAAAGTAGTAATAAGTATTTTTGTGTTCTGTGGTTAAATGTGGGAAACCCATAAAATGTCGTCAGCAGGTAATACTGATGATCAATTTCATGAGGGAGATAGCACTACGGCTAATCTGGCAATGGGAAACGTATGTACCGATTCCGTAGAAACTGATCTGGAAACCCACGCCCAGCCCATTGCCAGGACTTACCAAACGATCGAAGGCTTTTATCCCCTCACAGAAATAGTTAAAAAAACTTCCTCCTGTAATGAATACTACTTTCAAATTATTAGCCCAAGAGCAGTCGGCTAAAGTCGGCACTAATTTCAAGTTATTAGCCCAACAGCAATCTATTCATATAAACAATAATTTTAAAAGCATTTCGACCGAAATTTTGGAAATGAAAGGAGCTTAGAAAAATATTCTGGAAGCGGTTTAGCAATTATATTCTGATGTCCGTTCGCTTCAGACGACTCAGGCAGAAACTGAGAATTCTGTTAAGGAATTAAATGAAAGGGTTACCAGTTTTACTGCTATTACAGATGAGAAGTTATAGGATCGATTTGGTGCTCATAGCGAAACATTGATGATATCTCTCTCTTTTTTTTTTTTTTTTTTTTTTTTTTTTTTTTTTTTTTTTTTTTTTTTTTTTTTTTTTTTTTTTACCGAGCGAGGTGGCGCAGTGGTTAGCACACTGGACTCGCATTCGGGAGGACGACGGTTCAATCCCGTCTCCAGCCATCCTGATTTAGGTTTTCCGTGATTTCCCTAAATCGTTTCAGGCAAATGCCGGGATGGTTCCTTTGAAAGGGCACGGCCGATTTCCTTCCCAATCCTTCGCTAACCCGAGCTTGCGCTCTGTCTCTAATGACCTCGTTGTCGACGGGACGTTAAACACTAACCACCACCACCATCTTATTTTTTAGATTACAAGTTGCTCTTAAAAAGCATAAATTCCGCGTGCGGAACACAACGAGAATCTCATCATTGTTGGAACATGCCTTCTTAACGTAACAACAATATGTACACGAAATTTTGAATCATTAACTCTTCTTAATGTTGTTTAGCTTGAAGATTGTTCCACAGCAGAACTTTCTCTATCGAGGGGGTACATTTGAACGCAATCAAACTCTATGGCAGACCGAACATTATGTCTACCCTCTCAGGCGCTATTCATGTCGGACATGTCGGGATCCATATTCGCATGACAGTTGAGGAATCCCGAACAACATGTGAACAATGATAAAACGTTGTTTCGATAGGCGATGATGCGGCCGCTATCGAATTCTGACTCGTACTGGTGGAATTTCTCCTTCTTAAGGGGAGACGCCCCCCCATGAACCATGGACCTTGCCGTTGGTGGGGAGGCTTGCGTGCCTCAGCGATACAGATAGCCGTACCGTAGGTAAAACCACAATGGAGGGGTATCTGTTGAGAGGCCAGACAAACGTGTGGTTCCTGAAGTGGGGCAGCAGCCTTTTCAGTAGTTGCAAGGGCAACAGTCTGGATGATTGACTGATGTGGCATTGTAACAATAACCAAAACGCCCTTGCTGTGCTGGTACTGCGAGCGGCTGAAAGCCAGGGGAAACTACGGCCGTAATTTTTCCCGAGAGCATGCAGCTTTACTGTATGATTAAATGATGATGACGTCCTCTTGGGTAAAATATTCCGGAGGTAAAATAGTCCCCCATTCGGATCTCTGGGCGGGGACTACTCAAGAGGATGTCGTTATCAAGAGAAAGAAAACTGGCGTTCTACGGATCGGAGCGTGGTATGTCAGATCCCTTAATTGGACAGGTAGGTTAGAAAATTTAAAAAGGGAAATGGATAGGTTAAAGTTAGATATAGTGGGAATTAGTGAAGTTCGGTGGTAGGAGGAACAAGACTTCTGGTCAGGTGACTACAGGGTTATAAACACAAAATCAAATAGGGGTAATGCAGGAGTTGGTTTAATAATGAATAGGAAAATAGGAATGCGGGTAAGCTACTACAAACAGCATAGTGAACGCATTATTGTGGCCAAGGTAGATACGAAGCCCACACCTACTACAGTAGTACAAGTTTATATGCCAACTAGCTCTGCAGATGACGAAGAAATTGAAGAAATGTATGATGAAATAAAAGAAATTATTCAGATAGTGCAAGGAGACGAAAATTTAATAGTCATGGGTGACTGGAATTCGAGTATAGGAAAAGGGAGAGAAGGAAACGTAGTAGGTGAATATGGATTGGGGCTAAGAAATGAAAGAGGAAGCCGCCTGGTAGAATTTTGCACAGAGCACAACTTAATTATAGCTAACACTTGGTTTAAGAATCATGAAAGAAGGTTGTATACATGGAAGAACCCTGGAGATACTAAAAGGTATCACCGAGCGAGGTGGCGCAGTGGTTAGACACTGGACTCGCATTCGGGAGGACGACGGTTCAATCCCGCGTCCGGCCATCCTGATTTAGGTTTTCCGTGATTTACATAAATCGCTCCAGGCAAATGCCGGGATGGTTCCTTTCAAAGGGCACGGCCGACTTCCTTCCCTGTCCTTCCCTAATCCGAAGAGACCGATGACCCCGCTGTCTGGTCTCCTTCCCCAAAACAACCACCCAACTAAAAGGTATCAGATACATTATATAATGGTAAGACAGAGATTTAGGAACCAGGTTTTAAATTGTAAAACATTTCCAGGGGCAGATGTGGACTCTGACCACAATCTATTGGTTATGACCTGTAGATTAAAACTGAAGAAACTGCAAAAAGGTGGGAATTTAAGGAGATGGGACTTGGGTAAACTGAAAGAAGCAGAGGTTGTACAGAGTTTCAGGGAGAGCATAAGGGAACAATTGACAGGAATGGGGGAAAGAAATAGAGTAGAAGAAGAATGGGTAGCTTTGAGGGATGAAATAGTGAAGGCAGCAGAGGGTCAAGCAGGTAAAACGACGAGGGATAGTAGAAATCCTTGGGTAACAGAAGAAATATTGAATTTAATTGATGAAAGGAGAAAATATAAAAATGCAGTAAATGAAGCAGACAAAAAGGAATACAAACGTCTCAAAAATGAGATCGACAGGAAGTGGAAAATGGCTAAGGAGGGATGGCTAGAGGACAAATGTAAGGATGTAGAGGCTTATCTCACTAGGGGTAAGATAGATACAGCCTACAGGAAAATTAAAGAGACCTTTGGAGATAAGAGAACCACTTGTATGAATATCAAGAGCTCAGATGGAAGCCCAGTTCTAAGCAAAGAAGGGAAAGCAGAGAGGTGGAAGGAGTATATAGAGGGTCTATACAAGGGCGATGTACTTGAGGACAATATTATGGAAATGGAAGAGGATGTAGATGAAGATAAAATGGCAGATACGATACTGCGTGAAGAGTTTGGTTCAAATGGCTCTGAGCACTATGGGACTCAACTGCTGTGGTCATAAGTCCCCTAGAACTTAGAACTACTTAAACCTACCTAACCTAAGGACAGCACACAACACCCAGCCATCACGAGGCAGAGAAAATCCCTGACCCCGCCGGGAATCGAACCCGGGAACCCGGGCGTGGGAAGCGAGAACGCTACCGCACGACCACGAGATGCGGGCGTGAAGAGTTTGACAGAGCACTGAAAGACCTGAGTGGAAACAAGGCCCCTGGAGTAGACAACATTCCATTGGAACTACTCACTGCCTTGGGAGAGCCAGTCCTGACAAAACTCTACCATCTGGTGAGCAAGATGTATGAAACAGGCGAAATACCCTCAGATTTCAAGAAGAATATAATAATTCCAATCCCAAAGAAAGCAGGTGTTGACAGATGTGAAAATTACCGAACAATCAGTTTAATAAGCCACAGCTGCAAAATACTAACACGAATTCTTTACAGACGAATGGAAAGACTAGTAGAAGCCCACCTCGGGGAAGATCAGTTTGGATTCCGTAGAAATACTGGAACACGTGAGGCAATACTGACCTTACAACTTATCTTAGAAGAAAGATTAAGGAAAGGCAAACCTACGTTTCTAGCATTTGTAGACTTAGAGAAAGCTTTTGACAATGTTGACTGGAATGCTCTCTTTCGAATTCTAAAGGTGGCAGGGGTAAAATACAGGGAGCGAAAGGCTATTTACAATTTGTACAGAAACCAGATGGCAGTTATAAGAGTCGAGGGGCATGAAAGGGAAGCAGTGGTTGGGAAGGGAGTAAGACAGGGTTGTAGCCTCTTCCCGATGTTATTCAATCTGTATATTGAGCAAGCAGTAAAGGAAACAAAAGAAAATTCGGAGTAGGTATTAAAATCCATGGAGAAGAAAGAAAAACTTTGAGGTTCGCCAATGACATTGTAATTCTGTCAGCAAAGGACTTGGAAGAGCAGTTGAATGGAATGGACAGTGTCTTGAATGGAGGATATAAGATGAACATCAACAAAAGCAAAACGAGGATAATGGAATGTAGTCGAATTAAGTCGGATATGCTGAGGGAATTAGATTAGGAAATGAGACACTTAAAGTAGTAAAGGAGTTTTGCTATTTGGGGAGCAAAATAACTGATGATGGTCGAAGTGGAGAGGATATAAAATGTAAACTGGCAATGGCAAGGAAAGCGTTTCTGAAGAAGAGAAAGTTGTTAACATCGAGTATTGATTTAAGTGTCAGGAAGTTATTTCTGAAAGTATTTGTATGGAGTGTAGCCATGTATGGAAGTGAAACAGGGACGATAAATAGTTTGGACAAGAAGAGAATAGAAGCTTTCGAAATGTGGTGCTACAGAAGAATGCTGAAGATTAGATGGGTTGATCACATAACTAATGAGGAAGTATTGAATAGGATTTGGGAGAAGAGAAGTTTGTGGCACAACTTGACCAGAAGAAGGGATCGGTTGGTAGGACATGTTCTGAGGCATCAAGGGATCACCAATTTAATATTGGAGGGCAGCATGGAGGGTAAAAATCATAGAGGGAGATCAAGAGATGAATACACCAAGCAGATTCAGAAGGTTGTAGGTTGCAGTAGGTAGTGGGAGATGAAGAAGCTTGCACGGGATAGAGTAGCGTGGAGAGCTGCGTCAAACCAGTCTCAGGACTGAAGACCACATCAACTACAACAAGGGGAGACGGAAGGCAATGTTTATCCCTGTTCTGCCAATGCTATTTTTCCCTTTGAATAGGTACACTTTTCAATAGAAATATAAGTGATAAAACAATGAAATTTTTACTACATATATATAACATCTGTGCCTCAATTTACAACTGAAATGAATATAATACCTCTTATGGTTTTGAAGAAAAAAATTATTGTTCCACTATTAAATTTAACTTTGTTTGTACATAAATTATTATAAAACAGTTTCTGATTGTTCGGTGGTTCTCAATTTACTTGTAATAACGTATTACCCTCTGCAGTACAAATTGATCAAATTTCATGTTTCTAACCCCATTAGTTTATCAAATAATGGTACCTGAAAGTAAAAAAAATGTAGTTTTGAGAAAAATCCATTTAAAGTTTAATATGGCAATTCTAGTATAGTTATTGATGATAATTACTTACCTGTAATATTTTCCTGCCCCATACTGAGCATCATCTGAATCATACTGATCTTTTCTTCCCTTGGTCCCTCTTCTTTTCTGTCTGGCCTCTTTTGTGCGTTTTAAATTAGCAATACCTGCTTTGAGGATTCTCTCTTTATCTATTTGCACCAAGGATTTTGCAGTATTTCCACTAGATTTTATGCCCAATAATTCCATAATATTTAGTTTTCTAATTACACCATCACTGAATCATAAAATAGCATCATAAACACCAAATTTGAGGGTTGTAAGCTGTACAAATACAGTTTTCGGTAACCGGTTCCAAATGACAGAATTCATACATTCATTTAAATTTTAGGTTTCCCCGTTAAGACATTTCTTCAACAAGGTATACTTACAAAGGTCTCTAAATATGGTTTTAATTTCATTCATTGCTGATGCAGGTAAAGAATGTTTGTGGTCATATCTCGCGCTTCTCCTGTACTTGCACCAAGTGTCAGGATCATTCCGACAAAAACCGTGCACTGGATTTTCATTTGTGGAAAGCTTGTGGGAAAAGATAGCCCATACAGCTTTTTTCATGTTTTCTAAATTCCCTACATTTCTTCTTAAGTCCAAGCCATAATAATTCTGTAACCTATCTATTTCAACATTTGTCAGGCGACCTTTACCACCTATCTTCTTACCATCTTCCAATATTATTTTTGACTTCAGTAATCTTCTCAACCTGGACCCCATTCTCTTCTGGACATGCCCAATGCACTCTAATTTAGAAATTGTGACATTAGGACCATAGGGTTGTTCTGCACGTACCCAGTCATAAGCCTTGCTGTCACCGCCCCAGATTGCACAGAGCGTCAGGAGAACGATCGTATCTCACGAACAAATTGACTTATTTATATAAAACAAAATTTGTTTCCTCAGGAAAGACCAGGCATTTCAAATATGCTAAAATCTAAAAATCGAATTTTTGAAGCCCACTTGCCTTCCAACTCCCCTTCAAGGAATCATAACACGATTACGATTTCTCAGAAACCAAAAAACTTTCAAATGCTATTTCCAAATGAAAAAGCCCCTGCATGATCTATTTTTATTCGCTGAATGTAGATCGTGCTACTCCTTCATTGGAGATGTATTGAAAAGAAACGAAAACTTTTTATTTTTAGAAGAAATTTTATTTATTCTTTTACATATGTGTTATGCTTTTCGTAATAGTCCCCGTTTCACGTTATACACTTACGACAGGGCTTTTTCTACTTCCTGCGATACTTCTGGAACTCGAACTTTGGGACAGCTTTCAGCTCTCTCCAAGAGTTACATTATAAATTTCATTTATTCTTCTAAAACGGCAGCTCTTTACGGTTATATTTCTCTTTGATAAGAGAAAAAAGGCACATGTCGCCATGTACGTATGGTGAGTATGGAGACAAGGGCACCATCAACGAAGTGTGAACAGGTGCTTTATCGTCGTGCAAATACTATGAATAGTTTCTCCACAAATGCAGGCTTCTTTTATTAAGTTTCCTCGCGCAAACACAATTGAATCTGTAATTAGTAGCCCTTAGTCCCTTATTGGTCGTGTGGCGTTCTGGCAACAACCCATCGTGCATTGTGCCGTTAAAATCAAAGTGAGCATTACCTTCACATCTGATAGCGCTGTTCGAGCTGTTTTTGGTCTTGCCGATCCATAATGCTTTTCCACCTGGAAGACTGAGCCTTAGTTTCAGAGTCATATCCTATAACCATGTGCCATCACTGTTATTGACTAGCGACTACAGAGCTACATGAATGTGCTGATGATTTTGATCTAAAATCAGCAATTTTTGAAACTGTCTTTGCTGTCACACGCTTCACATTCGAAACAGCCGAAAAAATGTTATGGCCTGAGCCAGTTGATATGCCAACATTATCAGAGACCTCTCTGATTATGATGCGGTGATTGTTTATGATCTTTTGTGTCACTTTTTCCGCGATTTCGTCAGTGGATGACGAGCTGTGGCTTATAGAGCGATCGACATCTTCAGAATCTTCCCTATCTTCTCCTAAACGCTTATAAAACTTATAACCCTTATTTTACTCATACTAAGCTCACCAAAAGCAATGTTTAACAGTTCTAAAACTTTGATACAGTATATAACGTTTTTATAGCAAAGTTTAGTATAAATCCTCTACTGTATTTTTATATGAAATAAATAATCACCGATACTACCAAAACACTTGTAACAATTTTGAAAGCTGACAACTGCGCTAATATCCGATATGGCTGAAAAGTTATCTGTCACCTGAAACCAAACCAGACTGCGATTGTAAAAGGCGAATGACACGAGAGAGGGAGACTTTAGCTGAAAAGAGGGTGAGACTGAGTTGTAACCACACTTCCACGTACTTCGGAGGAAGCAGATGATGGGATGGGAGATATGATATTGCGAGAAGAATTTGACAGATCACTGAAAGACCGAACCCGAAGCTTTAGACAATGTTCACCAGAATACACTCTCTGAAATTCTGAATGCTGAAGGGGTCAATTACATGGAAGGCAAGGTGAAATCGTAACTACAATGTAAACGAGAAAGCATCATGGCAAATTAGAATGATAAAACTGACCAAAGCAAAACATTACCAAAAATATATACCACAAGAAAGCCTATCCATAGATGCAAAATTAAAACATTATAAAAAAATTTACACTACCAGAAATAACTTAAGCAGCTGAAGCGATCTTCAAAACAACCAGTGCAGCAGAAATTGATAAAATACCACAGATAGAAAGAAGTATGATTGGGGCATGCAGGAATAAAGAATATCAAGTAAATTGGCATTGGAGAATAGCGTAAAACGAAACAGAGTACAACAAAATAGAAGCAGTAATGAGCACGATCAAGAAGAAGCGTATCTCATTCTTTGGACATCTGACAAGAACACCATAAAACAGTATTATTAAGTGAATAGTAGGAAAATTGTGGAATGGTAAGAGCAACATTAAATGGATCACAGAAATTAAGGAAGATATAGAAGAATTCCAAATTACAGTAGATGGCTTAAAAAACAAAACAGAGAAAACCAGAATACTACAAGACACACAAACCAGGCTACAAACGAATATCAGTAAAAGGGCTACAGGAAGTGTGATCTCAGACAAAGAAAGAAAAAACAAATCTGAAAGAATCATGAAGTACTGGGCAGACAGAAATGCAAAACACCCTTCAAATAATAGTAAATTCTAATAATACCTGTATGACAAGTGAAACATTGTCTTAATGAATTATTATTGAATGTAGTCTGTTATTGAATAAAAACCGGTGTAAATCTTTGCATAACTGATGAGAGTGGTCCAATGAAGGTCATAAAATAAAAATAATAATATCTTTATATACCAGCTACATATAAGTGATAATTTTTCGTATACTCCTTGAGTTGTTTGGTTTCATGCAGATGTCAAGATGACGGTACAATACCGAAACAAACAGTAATAACAGATACGTAGTACTCATACATTTACCTGACGTGGATTCCAAAAATACTTTACTGCTTTTGGAAATACCCTGCAATTTTTGGATATCACCTGTAAAAGATGTTCGAATAGTAAGCAGTTGCCGGATAGCTCAGCATTTCCTGCGAAAGGCGGTTCCTTACTTTCCTGTCTCGGTAAGTTTCACGTCTGAGCTGTTGTTCAATAAACAGCTTTTTAATACAACCTGCGTTGGCACTGCGGAGTAATCAACAGGATTCACTTCGATGAATATTCCATCGCTGACATCTATAGCTTTGTAGCCACAGCATTTTCTAGAAAGCAGATATTCACTGATAATTACCTCAACAGTGTACGGTAGGGTATGCTGAAAAATAATTGTTAAGAAAAAGTTCAATACGTTGAGCCCCTTCGGAGATAATTAGCATTGAAATTAGACGGCTAGGCAGTAGCGCGCGCAAATTCAGCCGACCCGAAAGATACAATTAGCGTCAGTTGTTCTCATAGCGTATGTAACTGCACATGAGACTGCTCAGCCTTTGGTTCGGTTTCGGTCCTTACTACCGTCTGACGCCCAATTTCTCTATCGCTCTCTTGTTCAGTTTTAGAAAACCAAACGAAGAACAAGTTTTGCAACACCGTCTCTGCCGGGCTGCTGGAATTTGTGTACGCAGCTTCAACGCTAATTAAGTAGGAAACGAAGCAACGTATCGAATCTTTTTCTGAGCAAATATTTTACAGCACCCTTACAAGCTTTACAGACTGTATAAATTTCTCAAATACCATTTTGCAGCCGGCCGCTGTGGCCGAGCGGTTTTAGGCGCTTCAGTCTGGACCAACACGACCGCCACGGTCGCAGGTTCGAATCCTGCCTCGGGCATGGATGTATGTGATGTCCTTAGGTTGGTTAGGTTTAAGTAGTTCTAAGTTCTAGTGGACTGATGACCTCAGATGTTAAGTGCCATAATGCTCAGAGCCACTTGAACCGTTTTGAACCATTTTTCACAACCTTCATGTGGTCTTCGAATCAAGGCGAACAGGTAACGAAAGAATAAACTTGTTTACTATTCGTTTTGACTCTCGTGACTGAAGAGTCTGTCACAGTTCCTCTCTTGCACCAGCCTCTTCATCTCAGAGTAGTACCTGCACACTACATCCTTAGTTACTGTTGACTGTCTTCCAGTCGCTGAATTCCCCTAAAATATTTGTGCTCTACAGTTCACTCTCGTACCATGGAAGTTATTCCATGATGTCTTAAAAGATTTCCTATTACGCTGTCCGTTCTTCTTCTCAAGACCTCTTTCTTCACCGATTCTGAGGAGAGCTCCCTCATTCCTTACCTTATCACTCTAAATAATTTTCAACATTCTCCTGCAGTATCTCATCTCAAATACTTCGATTCTCTTCTGTTCCGGTTTTCACACAGTCCATGTTTCATTACCGCAGAATGCTGTGCCCAAAACGTACATTCTCAGACATTTCTTTCTCAAATTAAAACCTGTGTTTGATAGTAGTAGACATATTTCGGCCAGAAATGCCTCGCTTTGCCTGTGCTAGTGTGTTGTTTATGTCGTTATTGCTTCGTCCATCATGCTGCTTTGTTGTGGTTACGAAGGCTTTCCCGGCTTGTATTGGTCAGACAATCCGGACCATTCAGGACCGATGTGTTGAGCACCAGCGGCACACACAGTTGCTTCAGCCTGAGAAATCTGCAGTGGCGGAGCACTGTCTCACCGAGGGACATAGAATGCTGCATGACGAGACACAAATGGTTGCCACTGCATCTCGCTATTGGGACTGTGTTTTAAAAGAATCCATAGAGATTCGTTTATCTGACAATCTTATTAATAGGGACAAGGGTTATCTTTTAAGTAAGGCTTGGAACCCGGTGTTATCAGACACTAAAATACAACGGTCTGTGTTTCGATCATCGGAATAATTTTTAATTTTTTATAGCGTTATCTCGATTTCGCTTGTTTGTACCACTGGCGACGCGGTACGTTTACTTGCGCTAGAGGGCAGTTACGTCACCTTCTTGCATACGCGTTGTGGGCCTTCTGCGGCCTATATAGGGGCCGCAGCTTGCGCTGAGAAATCAATATCGGCGAGATAGTGTACCATCACTCTCACCTAAAGATGGCGGCCAGTTGGACCGCTGAAATATTGTGTTATGATCCGGCTGTACACCCGGGAAGAATATTATCATGTTGCTTTGTTTCCAATGTAGCAGGATACCTTCACCTCCTTAGAAGCCATTAATTCTGATCTTAAGTTTATACTCAGTATCATTTCCGAAACTCCTCATTCGGTTTACACTGAATCCATAATCTGCACTCATCATATTATTCATTATCTCATCAACAGGCAGCTCCGCCTCATCGCAGAGACCTTCGATGTACTCTACCACCCATCCGCCCTCTCCTTTTCGTTTAGTAGTGGAATTACCACTGCACTCTTAATGTTGTCGCCATTAATTTTAACTTCACCGATGTTTGGTTTGACTTTTCTATATGCTGAATCTGTTCTTCGAACGACTATTTCTCGTCGACTTAGTCACGTTTTCCCTGCAACAATTTCGCGTTGATTTCCCTGCAGTTCCACAGTATTTGGACTGACAGCGGTTATTATTTTACATCATATATTATAGGAGTCCGGTCCCAGACTCCTACAGTCACCAGGAGACAGCCGAGCACGATGCGGCGGTAAGGACCTAGTAATGCTCGAGAGCACCAAGGAAGCATCACTGCCAGTAACACATTAACTGGGCAATAACACAGGATTGCCATCCAAAGCGCCGTGCCCCAGCTGAGCTGGCAGAATAGTGCCTGTCAGCAGAGGACTGCCGGCGTGCGATCGACTCGCAGTATCGCTGGCTCGGCGAAGCATCGGGTGGCAGTAGCGGTGTCACAGGCTCCCGTCGACTCGTAGAATCCGGTGGCCTCCAGCACTGTGTATGGATCTTTAGATTAGATTAGATTAGTTTTTCGTTCCATAGATCCGTGCTGAGGAGATCCTCGAGGATGTGGAACATGCCAATTTTTTAAGCTGAAATAACAATACTAATATTATGAATATATACAATACATCATTTGTTTCTGTTAAAAAATTCGTCAATGGAGTAGAAGCATTTGGCCACTAGTAAGTCTTTCAGTCTCCTTCTAAACTGATCTTTTTTTGTAACAAATTTTTTTATGTTTGCTGGCAAATTATTGAAGATGAGTGTTCCTGAGTAGTGGACTACTTTTTGAACTAAAGTAAGTGCTTTTATGTCCTTGTGCAGATCATTTTTGTTCCTGGTATCGTATGTATGAACTGAGCTGTTTGTTGGAAAAAGAGATATACTATTTAGGACAAATTTCATTAAGGAGTAAATATACTGAGAGGCAGTAGTTAGTATACCCAGTTCTCTGAAGAGGTTTCTACAGGACGTCCGTGAATTTACTCCACAAATAAGTTACGTATTACACCCTTTTGGATTCTGAAAACTTTTGTTTGACTTGAAGAGTTACCCCAAAATATTATACAATATGACATTATGGAATGAAAATTGGCAAAGTATGCAAGCTTTTTCATTTTTATGTCGCCTATGTCAGCTAACACTCGAATTGCAAATACAGATTTGTTAAGGCGTTTCTGCAGTTTTGTGGTGTGCTCCTCCCAACTGAATTTCTTATCAAGTTGTAATCCAAGGAATTTAAGACTGTCAACCTCTTCTATCTTCTCTTCTTCATACTTTATGTATATGCTGGGTGGAAACCTCTTACAGATTCTGAATTGCATATAGTGAGTCTTTTCGAAGTTTAATGTCAGTAAGTTGGCTTAAACCATTTATTAATATCCATGAAAATATCATTAGCAGATCTTTCTAGAACTACACTCGACATACTATTTATTGCAATACTTGTGTCATCTGCAAACAAAACGAACTCTGCTTCTGGCAGTGTAACTGATGAGAGATCATTAATGTACACAAGAAAAAGCAATGGCCCTAAGATGGATCCTTGTGGGACACCACATGTAATTTCTTCCCATTCTGATGATGACTGACGACTTAATTCACTAGTCCCTTGCACTGACACCCTTTGTTTCCTGTTAGCGAGGTATGACTCAAAGTGTTCTCGTGGACGCGGATATTTGCGCTCATGAATCTTGGCCCAAATTAACCTGAAGTATTCAGTGGCTTGTCGGTAGCGACTCTCAGCCACCGTCTAGGAAACAGGTACCGGCAGCATCGATGTGTGCCAGAGGTATGGGACGATAAGCAGCGATACCCGCCCACTGGAAGGTGGATGACGAACGGCTTCAAGACCATGAGAGCAGCGGGCCTGCACATTGGTGGCTGACTCTGCGTCCACTAGCTGGAAATTGGTGGTAAGATCTTATGAGACCAAACTGCAGAGGTCATCGGTCCCTAAGCTTACACACTACTTACTCTAACTTAAACTAGCTTACGCTAAGGACAATGCACACACCCAATCGCAAGGGAGGACTCGAACCTCCGACGGAGGGAGCCACGCGGACCGTGACAAGGCTACCCCGCGCGCCTCATTAGTGTTGTTTCAGAAGCTGGCAGCGTAGTTGGCAGCAACAGCAGCACCTTCCAGCCGGCCTGGTGGTTCTACAGAAGATTGAAGACAGCTGGGCGTGCCGAGGATCGACCTTCATAACCTCCCCTCTCGCTGGATGTGTGGAACTGACACAACGTCTGAGAATGTGTACCGGACAGCTGGCAGTCAGTACCCATCAATCAGGAATGACATTCGTTATATTCACGTTGGAGCTTCCCGTGCACACTACAGCTGTGAGGATTGCTGTGGCATTATGTGTCCTCATCTTCCCTCGCTACCAGTTCTCCTAATGACTTCACACTTTCACAATATCACCTTCCAGAGGCTCTTTACTCCTGCCTCGACACTCGAATACGTTGCGCTATACGTAGCCTTTCTTGCAAAACTCTGCTGTGTCATAGGCTTTGGCAGAGGGTCGTGGCTCTGTGCTGCGATAGCTTCCATGTTTGCCATAACTTGCTCAGCATTTTACTTATCTGGCAGTCTACTGGTCATTGACTCTGGGAGCTGCTAATGTAGAACTTGGATGAATTTTTAGTGTCTGCCGGGATACTATCCTTGGATTTAACAAAACTCCTGAATCTCTGTCTTTTCCTGAAATTTGACGAAGTATATGTTCTTTTACCCAATTTTTGTTACCTTCTTTGTACCTATATCAGTTATACCTATACTCTGTAAGTAGGCTGCCGGCCGGAGTGGCCGTACGGTTAAAGGCGCTGCAGTCTGGAACCGCAAGACCGCTACGGTCGCAGGTTCGAATGCTGCCTCGGGCATGGATGTTTGTGCTGTCCTTAGGTTAGTTAGGTTTAACTAGTTCTAAGTTCTAGGGGACTAATGCCCTCAGCAGTTGAGTCCCATAGTGCTCAGAGCCATTTGAACCATTTTTTTTTGTAAGTAGGCTGTTTACGTTTTTATATTGGTAACGCCACGTAGCGCTCTGTATGAAAATCACTGACTTCGCTGTGTGGAGTCTGTGGCTGGTTGGACTTATTGTTGGAATATTCACTTGTGTAGTGTTGGACAGTTGGATGTGAACAGCGTGTAGCGTTGTGCAGTTGTAGGTGAGCCGCCAGCAGTGGTGGATGTGGAGAGAAAATGGTTCAAATGGCTCTGAGCACTATGGGACTTAACATCTATGGTCATCAGTCCCCTAGAACTTAGAACTACTTAATCCTAACTAACCTAAGGACATCACACAACACCCAGCCATCACGAGGCAGAGAAAATCCCTGACCCCGCCGGGAATCGAACCCGGGAACACGGGCGTGGGAAGCGAGAACGCTACCGCAAGACCACGAGATGCGAGCGATGTGGAGAGAGAGATGCCTGAGTTTTGAGAGGTCACTATAAGCGGACGATCTGGACGTGTGTCCTCCAGAAAAAGGAAATTCGTAAAGATGGATGTCATGAATTGATAGATGAGTTTTGAACATTGTTAAGGTAAATACATTGTTTGTTCTCTATCAAAATTTTTCATTTGCTAACTATGCCCATCAGTATTTAATGCCTTCAGTAGTTAGAATCTTTTATTTAGCTGGCAGTATTGGCGCTCGCTGCATTGCAGTAGTTCGAGTAACGAAGATTTTTGTGAGGTAAGTGATTCATGAAAGGTATACGTTATTGTTAGTCAGCGCCATTCTTTTGTAGGGATTATTGAAAGTCAGATTGCGTTGCGCTAAAAATATTGTGTGTCAGTTTAGTGATGATCAGAATAAGTAAAGAGAGAACTGTCTGAGTACGTTTAGTTTTACTCAGCTGTCTTTGTATCAAATAACGTAGAAGTTTACCAGCAGAGTAATTCCTAATTTTCCAAAGGGGACGTTTCAACTTGTCTGTTCAGTTTCTGTTATTGCTCTCATTAGAGCCATTATCCGTCTTTCTTCTGCAATGATTCTTCTGGAAGAAACTCTTAAACCTTGATCTAATCTTCGCCATTACTAAATTGCGATCCGAGTCAACAGTGTGACCTGTAATTGCTGGCTACAAAAGTTACCAATAGAATCTGTAACAAAACATAAACTAAAACTGTCGTTACAACTCATTGCCGTGAACGCTGAGAAAGGAAAGGATGTTGTCGTAAATGTATTTCCCGCTTTATGCTGATAGATCACATTTCAGGTTCGCTGGACGTGCGAAGCGTCAGCTGGAAATGTTCAAAGTGTCCACCATTGCATTCAGAACACACCTCTGTCCTCTACACCATGACTGCCTCAAACGTTTGACAATCCTTGTTATATAGCGGATCGTATTTGGGGAACTACTATTGCTCTTTTCAGACCTTAAATTATGATGTTGGGAGTATACAAGTTCTTTTATGTGGCCCCACAACCAGAAGGCTATGAGAGCGGGAAATCGTGCTGGACATTCAACAGGTCTATTACATCCAGGTTATTTTACGGGTTAATTTTCATTCAAGTAGCGACTTACAACGCACCGATAATGTGCTCGGGTTCCATCTTTGAAGCAGCCACACGTTCTGTCGCGTTGCTAGCGGAACATCCTCCAAAAGAAACTGCAATTAGTGAACACCTCGCAGTCATACAGGCAGTTACACGGTCCAAGTAGGCAATCACCAACCATTTGTACCTAAACATTGAAGGAGAACTAATGCTGGGACTGTAATTCTAAGATAGCGTACGGATTTCTCTCAACCCAAACATGGAAATTGTACTGACTGAAAATGCTGTTTCTGGTGAACCAGTAAACCCCGGATTCTTTAAAGAATCTGTCTCCGATGTGTAAAACTAACTCCCATGCATAAAACAGCATCAAGCTTCTGATAACAAATGGGTGAATGTGTTGAATATTTGACGTTGAGCGTGCAAAATAGAAAACGCTTACAAAAGTTCTGAAATCATGTTTTAAGTTTATTGGAGGTCGCAAAGTGCGCTCACTCCAGGATGAATATGGTCTGGATAATTTGCACTCCATTTTCAGCAAAAGTAAGTTTTTCACATATCTGAGTGGTTATGAAGCGTATCTTCTGAACAATGTGCCATAAAATGATATAACTTCGCAGGTATATTCAATGGCGTATGAGGATACTTCCTGGAAATGTGTTGCAAATACAATCGATGATACGGAAGTAATAAATTAAAACGTCTTGTCTTATGCTGAAGTTTTACTGCATGAACAGCGAAAATATGGTAGGCGACTACTTTTTCTCGTTTCATATTTTGCGGAGGCTATCAGCGAGGAAAAGTTTTCTAAAGATTTGAAATTGTAAGTAAATGCTGTTGGAAATCGCTAAGCGTTCTCTTTCTAAGATACTGTATGAATATAATCAGGGTATCTGCGCGCCGTCAGTTACGCTGGCGCAAGACAAAGACACAGGTTATAACTGTAATATTTGTTTTATTGTGTTAAGTTTTTAACGTAAGATTATAATCCGTAATGACTAGATTATGACAGTAATTTAAACTTTTAAATTCGGTCAATAAATACACGAAATACTGAAAATTAAATTTTTTTGCTCTTGGAAGGCGGTAGATAGGCAAACTGCAATTAGTATTGGGTTTCGGGTTCCGTGACAATCGTTTATTTTTCTAGATGTTGCACCGTACTTTGGCAGCACCCCGACGAAGAATTGTAGATGTGTGGTATGATGTTCAGCAGCCAATTGCAGAACCCTGTACGGCGTTGAAAATCTGGATCTAGGTTTCGTTTCCTACATAGGTTGCGCCTAGAAGGACTACAGTAACAGTTTATGTCCTGTCCATTATAATTATCCGGGCTGTTAGGCCGTGGTCGGTTGATGAATTCTGTGGTGATTCCCAACGTTTCGTCTCCGACTGCGGGAGACATCTTCAAGGGGGTCCGTAGCTTGATGGAAGGTCCAACACACACACTGGCTCGCTACTGACTGCCGCTAAATTCCGTGTCCGCGCGCCCCCGCGCCGCGGCGTGACGTCACGTGTTTTGAAAACGTCAGTGCAATTGGCCGCTGTCCGTCGCCGTCGATCGCCGTTGCCATCACACAGTAGTGGACGGGTGGGACACATCTTCTTTAACACCGGCATCCATATATCGTTTAATTTGACGCCCTCCTCCTTTCGGTTGAAATTATTTGGGTGTTTAGCGATTTCGGTTGCCTCCCTGTAGAGCCTTTCGTAGTATCCGCTCGTGGCCGCTAGTACTTGCGTCTCCTCGAAACGAATATTGTGGTTCCCTGGCTGGAAAGCATGCTCCGCAACAGCTGATCGTTCCGTTTCCCCTCTTCTACAATTTCCCTTGTGCTCTTCCAAACGTTTGCATTGACGTTTTCAAAACACGTGACGTCACGCCGCGGCGCGGGGGCGCGCGGACACGGAATTTAGCGGCTGTCAGTAGCGAGCCAGTGTGTGTGTTGGACCGTCCATCAAGCTACGGACCCCCTTGAAGACGTCTCCCGCAGTCGGAGACGAAACGTTGGGAATCACCACAGAATTCATCAACCGACCACGGCATAACAGCCCGGATAATTATAATGGACATGATATTTCCGGCCGTGAAAGTTTACAGTTTATGTCCTGTTCTCCATACAAACAGCTGTGACATTTGATGGCATGTCGGTAATCTGCGAGTATTAGTACTCAATATGCATTCCACACAACGCAAAATTGACATCTACGAGGGCAGTTCAATAAGTAATGCAACACATTTTTTTTCTCGGCCAATTTTGGTTGAAAAAACCAGAAATTTCTTGTGGAATATTTTCAAACATTCCCGCTTCGTCTCGTATAGTTTCATTGACTTCCGACACGTGGCAGCGCTGTACAGAGCTGTTAAAATGGCGTCTGTAACGGATGTGCGTTGCAAACAACGGGCAGTGATCGAGTTTCTTTTGGCGGAAAACCAGGGCATCTCAGATATTCATAGGCGCTTGCAGAATGTCTACGGTGATCTGGCAGTGGACAAAAGCACGGTGAGTCGTTGGGCAAAGCGTGTGTCATCATCGCCGCAAGGTCAAGCAAGACTGTCTGATCTCCCGCGTGCGGGCCGGCCGTGCACAGCTGTGACTCCTGCAATGGCGGAGCGTGCGAACACACTCGTTCGAGATGATCGACGGATCACCATCAAACAACTCTGTGCTCAACTTGACATCTCTGTTGGTAGTGCTGTCACAATCGTTCACCAGTTGGAATATTCAAAGGTTTGTTCCCGCTGGGTCCCTCGTTGTCTAACCGAACACCATAAAGAGCAAAGGAGAACCATCTGTGCGCAATTGCTTGCTCGTCATGTGGCTGAGGGTGACAATTTCTTGTCAAAGATTGTTACAGGCGATGAAACATGGGTTCATCACTTCGAACCTGAAACAAAACGGCAATCAATGGAGTGGCGCCACACCCACTCCCCTACCAAGAAAAAGTTTAAAGCCATACCCTCAGCCGGTAAAGTCATGGTTACAGTCTTCTGGGACGCTGAAGGGGTTATTCTGTTCGATGTCCTTCCCCATGGTCAAACGATCAACTCTGAAGTGTATTGTGCTACTCTTCAGAAATTGAAGAAACGACTTTAGCGTGTTCGTAGGCACAAAAATCTGAACGAACTTCTCCCTCTTCATGACAACGCAAGACCTCACACAAGTCTTCGCACCCGAGAGGAGCTCACAAAACTTCAGTGGACTGTTCTTCCTCATGCACCCTACAGCCCCGATCTCGCACCGTCGGATTTCCATATGTTTGGCCCAATGAAGGACGCAATCTGTGGGAGGCACTACGCGGATGATGAAGACGTTATTGATGCAGTACGACGTTGCCTCCGACATCGACCAGTGGAATGGTACCGTGCAGGCATACAGGCCCTCATTTCAAGGTGGCGTAAGGCCGTAGCATTGAATGGAGATTACGTTGAAAAATAGTGTTGTGTAGCTAAAAGATTGGGGAATAACCTGGTGTATTTCAATGCTGAATAAAACAACCCCTGTTTCAGAAAAAAAAAGTGTTGCATTACTTATTGAACTGCCCTCGTATATTCCAATGGTCTTGCGTCGTTACAGCCTACCAGCACTATCACAGGTGCATAGCGACCTTTCTCTCTCAGACGACGAGTTATTGACACAAATGTTCTTGCAGCGGGATGTCATCCATAGGGAAACGTTCATTATAGGTAGGAGCAGCAGCAACAGAAGTCTGACGTTCCTGGATAAATCAAAACCCTGTGGGTCAATTCATCATTTCCATACTCCATCGGCTTCTTTCAATCAAAGCGACTAATTGACTGACAAGGCAGATTAAAACTGTGTGCCCGACAGAGACTTGAACTCGGGACCATTACCTTTTGCGGGAAAGTGCTCTACCGACAGAGCTACCCAAGCATGATTCACAACATCTCCTCACAGCTTTACTTCCGCCAGTACCTCGTCTCCTATCTTGACTGACTGAATGTCCATGGGAGCACGCTGCAGTGGTGTGTTGCGTTAGTGCATACGCTAGCAAAGACTTTGCCACGTCTCAGAAACAAATCTTTTCCGTCAATAGGTTGTAATGACACTTGGATGGATTCCACTAGTAACCTTTATAGTCAACAATTACGAAACAACGTGCATTTCTGCTCGTGTGTACGCTTTACAGCCCAATTTATGATTTCTGAATCTCTGTCTGACCATAACATAATCCATGAGGAATTTTCTTGAGCCGCCAGGTTTTTTCCAAAAATACCACCTCCACTTGTAATATTTGAACGTGTTCGATATTACTAGCTGAAATTTTCAATAACTTATTTGTCTCTGGGTTCTTGGTGAAACATTGCGGATTGTATCAATGAAAAGGTTGGTTGGTTTGTTGGACTGAAGGGACCAGACTGCTATGGTCATCGGTCCTATCAATTAAAAGAAACACTTTTTTATGCGTATCTCTCAAATTCTATTATTACTATACGACCTAGGTTTCGGGTTATAAGCATTTTCCTAGTAAACAACTAATCCCAAAGATGCGAACCAAACAAAGATAAACATATCAGCTTCTTAATTTCTCGAATCTTGACTTAAACCACATAAAATAGCTCTATTGACAATTTCGACGCAGTTACATATGGACGTACAAAATTTATTATGACAGCATTTACAATAATTTTGACTAAACACACATTTTAATAGAACAAAGCACAGAAATTGACATTTTTGTCATTATCTACTCATGAATGAAGGAACCAAGATTCTTCTCCTATGTAGAGTTTGTAACATGGTCTAAAAGGAGTGAATAATTGATATGAGTAATAAATGTGGAGATACACACCTTCGTTTCTTATGGAGAAAACATGTATGTTTCTTAATTTCTGATATCTCTGACTGAGCATCCTTCCCCTCTGTATGTAAGACTTGTACATCTATTATGTATTTGTGGTTTTCGTCGAAACAATGTTGAGCAAATTCTGAGTCTGGCTTCTTTAATCTAAAGTTTCTATTGCGTTCTCTGAGTCCAGTAACGATTGATCTCCCTTCTGTCTAAAATAGCAACACAGAGAAACCATTTTCCTTTAAAAAGTCGCTTATTCTACAGAAATTTTATCTGTGAAAAGTAAATTACGCCGTTTCCTTTTCTGTCTGTCTACGTTTCTCACTGGGTACAGTAAACATCTGACTTGCTTGTTGGTACATTAGAACACTGGATTGCTTTTTCAATTTTTTATTCTGGATTCTGTTAATGTTGGAATCAGTTTATCGCAAAACTCATTCTAGTTTTTCATTCTTACTGTGAACCCATATTGTCGAAACTGTATCTTCTACTCCTTCTCCCACTACCACCTACTAAATCCCCATGATTGTTAGATTATCATATCCCTTTACAGTCTGGACTATCTGTTCGACATCCTCGTAATGTTTTGTCTACTTCATCTCCTGTTTGCGATGGCGGCATGTAAGCCTGAATTATTGTGTAGACGTTGATTTGGTTTCGTTTCTGATGAGAACGGACCTGTCACTCAGCTACTGACAGTGTCATACTTTTTGCTTTACCTTAACATACATAACAAATAATAATCTCAATATAAGACCTTCTGCTGCTATTCGTATTATCGTATATTCATCTGACCAGGAACACTTAATTTCCTTGACTTCTCTCACCTCATTATTCCTAGTTTGAGTCTTTGCATCGCCCTTTACATATTTTAAAACTTTCCTATGACGTTCAAACGTTTGACTTTACGCAACGATTAGCACACTTTTGCCCTTTTGTTGGTTATTCGATATTTTCCTCATGGTTATCTTTTGAATCTAGAATTTATTCGTTCGATCCAACATTCTGGCTCTTTGCTGACTCCCTCTTTTACTCCCTTCCCTTTCGTCCTCATAGCTGCAAGAGCTTGTCGAGCACTTCCAAGACAAAAATGCACTTTTGCGTTTTTTATGTATCCCAGCATGACGATGATATGTATTTTAAGCATGATGAACTTTTATGTAATATGTTATTCATAATTATACTAAGTATAACTGGACAAGTAAAAGAATGTGCAGCTGGAGCTCTCAGTCATAAAAAATAATAGTAGTAAAGTTTATTTCGAATAGATAATGTGGTGTAGAGTATCACGATCTGTCTGAAGTTCAGAGTAGCAAACTTTCCCACACAAAACTAATGCGAGATGAGGACAACTTAGCAGCATCCTCTTTTCTCCAACTGTACGGCCTGCGCACAAGTGCTGAAAACGTGTCAACTACGCGCCACTCCGATGCCACCATCTTGCCACGGAATGTTGTTGACGGTGCCCCGCCAAGGTGCACAGTGGTTGCGTGACGGGACTGCCGAAGCGCTAGGCGCTAGGAGCCGGCCGGCCTGAGTGGCTTGTTCACTGTTGCGACCGACGACAGCTGGCGCCCGAGTGGGGCTGAGTACGCGTTAAGAATGCATGTGAGAAGGCGCGCAGGCGGCGCTCAGAGCCCGCCTCTCTACCTGTTACCGCGTCTACCTGTTGCTCGTGCCATCCCACACCCAGCCGCGACAACTTCCTTATCGAATTTTGCTATAACTTCCTTATGGTGGACCACGCTGCGCCTCTCGGGGACTACACTCAGAGAGCCTCTGCTTCTCGTGTCGCACCTTCAACGTGATAGCACATTGCTGGAAACCTTACAACCAATAAAGTTTTTACTGGGCGGCTTTTGGACCGAAAAAAATGCCCAGAGGCGTACAAGGATGTCAATTACGGTCATATTATTACCATTATCATCATTAGCCATTTATCATCCGCTGTTGGATATAGGCAAGGCAGGATTTACGCTGG
Organism: Schistocerca piceifrons; assembly: GCF_021461385.2. Lineage (NCBI taxonomy): Eukaryota > Metazoa > Arthropoda > Insecta > Orthoptera > Acrididae > Schistocerca > Schistocerca piceifrons. The sequence goes on along the minus strand of NC_060139.1, from coordinate 20,407,336 downwards.
TGGTGCCCTAGACCAATGAAGGAGATAGCGATCATGCACGGCCGGCCGCTGTGGCCGAGCGGTTCTAGGCGCTTCAGTCCGGAACCGCGCTGCTGCTACGGTGGCAAGTTCGAATCCTGCCTCGGGCACGGATGTGTGTGATTTCCTTAGGTTAGTTAGGTTTAAGTAGTTCTAAGTCTAGGGGACTGGTGACCTCAGATGTTAAGTCGCATACTGCTTAGAGCCATTTGAACCATTTTCGTTTCATCATGCACGCTTCTCTCCAAAGGCTCATTAACACTGAAATCTAGTATCTGTGGTGGCCAGAGTAGATGCCAAACTTCGTCCTCGAGCCTGCAGAACGAATATCAAACGACCCGAGCTTTGTGAACACAATCCTTGGCAGTAATATTGACCCAGCAGAGTAGCCATGGGGCCTATCGCGGTACGTGGGTATTTTTGGTTCATTTACTTATAAAAATAAATATCCAATCCATTAAATACTGCAATATCATTTACTTTCTTAAATATTGTGGGCTAGCATGAGACTTTGAAATAACCCAATATCATGATAACACACGTACAGACCTCAGCTATTCCGAAGTACGTACGGAATAATATTTTAAACACAACGCGCGAGTCACAGCCTTCTAATAGATAGTTCGCGTGAGCGCTTCTATTTTGAAACGAAAATGTGCGAGCTTTTACGCAGTCTGTAATAATTAATTTGGTTCTCAGGGGGCTACTGGTCATTATGTACCAAACTCCTTAAAGTAACAGAGATACGTACGTACGGAATAATATTTTAAACACAACGCGCGAGTCACAGCCTTCTAATAGATAGTACGCGTGAGCGCTTCTATTTTGAAACGAAAATGTGCGAGCTTTTACGCAGTCTGTAATAATTAATTTGGTTCTCAGGGGGCTACTGGTCATTATGTAACAAACTCCATAAAGTAACTGAGATACTGTTATGCTCGTTGAAGGGAATATTTTTCATTATTTATTATTCGTTATCTGCAAGGCAAAACTGGAGAGAATCTCATTTGCCGTTAAGCGGCCAAATTTAAAACATATTGAACTTATTCAGTATTCTAAATATTAATAAATGAAATCTATTTTTACTCTGTTAACTCTGAAACCATTGGAAGATCAAAATAGAGAAATCTCTCACATTTACATTTAATATTATGACATGAATTTCTAATTATAAAATATCGTCAGCGTAATGGCCGGCCAAATGCTGCTAGGGGAGATGAGCTTCCTGCAACAGGAAGTTCTGAAAATAAATTTGTTAATTATAATTAATGATTATTAATAGGTGCCCACTAGATCAATAATACACACTTTCTCATAACAATTATAAGTATATTTTGCTAAATTATAGTCAAACTTACATTAAATACCAGAATGCTGTACCATGGCGGCCTTCCGATAGACAAAACAAAATAGGAGAGAGAGTTCAATAAAACAATAGTGTCTGGTCATGTTCATTTTCATTACGCAAAGATTATAGACAAAAAATGTTCTTTGTTAATCACATCGCTGTTTGTGAGCTTTAGTGATTCAAATGGTTCAGATGGCTTTGAGCACTATGGGACTTAACATCGCAGGTTATCAGTCCCTTAGAACTTAGAACTACTTAAACCTAACTAACGTAAGGACATCACGTACATCCATGCCCGAGGCAGGATTCGAACCTGCGACCGTAGCGGTCGCGCGGTTCCAGACTGAAGCGCCTAGAACCGCTCGGCCACTCAGGCCGGCTTTTAGTGGTAATATTACACTTTTTAATATTTATTATACATCGCACACACGTACGCAGTCTTGAAATAATTTATAGTTCACACGTCACACAAGCAAAAACACTTTTCTTTCCTAAAACGTCAATTTATGTGACGTACCGCCACAGGCCCAAGGAATATACCACTATATGGTCACCCAAACCATGACTGAGCCCTCACCAGGTTTCACTACTGTGACACAAACTCGTTCAGAAGTTGGAAACAAAATGAAACAAATGTCTTCCTTTTCCCCACGACGTAGGTTTGATGGCTTCGGCACCATGTTTTTCTGTTAAGGGCATTTGTCTGAATGAGTGTTTTTGCGATTCCAGCTCGCTCTGCATTTCCCTGCTTATGGAGCTCGCGCCGCGTTGGCTTGACACTGAAGGGGTTCGAGAGTGCGACATTCAGCTCTGCAGTGGCTTTTACAGCTGTCATCCTCTTGTTTTCCGTGACGGTCTTCTTCAGTGACCGTCCGTTATGCTCACCCACCATATGATTTCTTCTGCGTGGTGACTTATGAGATGACGTTTCTCCGCTTTCCCCGAGTGTGGTATAAATCTTCGGTATGGTGTCTCCTGAAGCAGCGACGTAATGCCCACGTTAGAATTCACTTAGCTTCGACATAATGTACTACAACTACACAGAATACTGTTGTGGCCACGACCGACACTTGCAACGTATTGAGGACGAGGCAGAGATGCGTTCGTAGTCAAATACAACAGCGCAACCTGCGTGCTTTCTAGTATCTGCATTCCTCACGGTATTTCCATATTTTCGCCCAACCCCTATATTTCGTAATCGTCTAGGAGTGAAAGTTCTCATCTCAGAGAGTTCATGCCGTTCTATTTTTCTTTTCAACAACCTTCAAAAATCAACGTATTCACCTTCCATGAATCAAAGCGTTCACAAATTATGCTGCCACTGCCCGGAACTTTAATCAGATTACATGTTACACTTTACACATGATTCAGGGATACAGACAACTGCACTTTTTTGATACGTTTTTTAGTCTAACAGTCGTCACTGGAAATGTGCAATGCTTCGGCCATCCTTCTGTTCTGGACAGTCGTCCACCAAATTGGGTGCGTGATCCGGCTATGTGACATCACACTCCACACGAAGGAGGCGTCGGCGCTCTCCAGATCTCCAAAGTGTGCATGCAGCAAAACAATACACAATTTATAGTTGTAAAAAAAATAATATAATCAATTCAAAGTGACTGTTTCGTACATTACCAAAGGGCTTTTAGGCGCAAGGTCGTCTGTGATACAGTTGCAATTATCTATCACTGCACGATTCGACTTCTAACACTACCGCCAATTTCACGGCTTGGGTTTGCTTCAGTTCTCGTTTTACCTCAGAAATCGGTGACTAATCGTCAGGGAACAGATTCATATGTCGATCACCGCATGTCAGACGGAAGTTATAACTGAACTATACCATGGCGTCGACAGACATTTCGCTTCTGTCAATGCTTTCATTAAATTGTGTTAAAATTTCACTTTGATTGTTTCGTTCAGTACTACGTTTCCTCTGCCTGGCACTTAAAGGTGATTTGCGGAGCATCCATGTAGATGTATTTTGTGACCCGTTTATATCATACAGCTCTTCGTGCTGAATAGACTAATTTAAAAAAAAAGAATAAAAGATAACACGAGCAGGGATGCAAATGTGATCCAAGGCAATACCAACACGTACACGAATCCATGAAAAACACAGCTAGAAGGCAGCTGCGTCCACTAACATTAACAATCGCCCTCCAACTAAACTAAATATTGAACCAAGCGCTACGCTAACGCCGTGCTTCTGACTTCCCTCCCAGATGATTACAACACATACAATTCTGTGTGTGTGTGTGTGTGTGTGTGTGTGTGTGTGTATGTGTGTGTGAGAGAGAGAGAGAGAGAGAAGAGAGAGAGAGAGAGAGAGAGAGAGAGAGAGAGAGAGAGAGAGAGAGAGTGATCCAGTTTATCCACTACACCTGGATTTACATGCTCTACAAGCCAACGTACGTTGCGTGGTACCTTGTACCACTTCTAGTCATTTCCTTTCCTGTTCCACTCTCAAATAGAGCGAGGGAAAAATGACTCTCTATGCGCCTCCGCCTGCCCCAATTTCTTGTACCTTGCCTTCCTGGTCCTTACGCAAAATGTATGTTGGCGACAGTAGAATGCTTCTGCAACGAAATTCCAGTTATCTAAATTTTCTCAAATAGTGTTTGTGGGAAAGAACTTCGCCTTCCCTCCAGGGATTCACATTTGAGTTCCCAAGGCGCCTCTGCAATACCTGCGTGTCGTTCTCACTTGCCGGTAAGAAATCTAGACTCCCGCGTCTGAACTACTTCAATGTCTTCCATTAATCTCACCTGGTACGAATCCCAAACACACGAGAAGTAATCAAGAATAGGTCGCACCAGCGTCCTGTATGCGATCTGCTTTACAAATGAGCCACACTTCCCCGAAATTCTCCCAATAAACAGAAAATGATCACACGTCTTCTCTTCCATAATCCTCTCATACTCATTCCATTCAACGAAATTCTGTCTCGAAATCTGGCAGAAAGCCCAAAGAGATTCTGGTCACACATAAAGCACACCAGTGGCAAGACGCAATCAATACCTTCACTGCGCGATAACAACGGTGAAGTCATTGATGACAGTGCCATTAAAGCAGACTTATTAAACACGGTTATCCGAAACTCCTTCACAAAGAGGACGAAGTAAATATTCCTGAATTCCGATCAAGAACAACTGCCAAGACGAGAAACATAGAAGTCGATATCCTCGGTCTAACAAAGCAGCTTAAATCACTTAATAAAGGCAAGGCCTCCGGTCCAGATTGTATACCAGTCAGGTTCCTCTCAGACTATGCTGATAAAATAGCTCCATATTTAGCAATTATTTACATCCACTCGCTCGCAGAAAGATCCGTACACAAAGACTGGAAAATTGCTCAAGTCACACCAGTACCCAGAAGGGGAAGTACGGGTAATCCGCTGAATTATAGGCCTATATCACTAACGTCGATTTGCAGTAGGGTTTTGGAACATATATTGTATTCGAACATTATGAAGTACCTCGAAGAAAACTATTTATTGACATGTAGCCAGCATGGATTCAGAAAATATCGTTCATGTGAAACACAACTAGCTCTTTATGTTCATGAAGTAATAAGTGCTATCGACAGGGGATGTCAAATTGATTCCATATTTTTAGATTTCCAGAAGGCTTTCGACACCGTTCCTCACAAGCGTCTTGTATCCAAACTGCGTGCCTACGGAGTATCGCCTCAGTTGTGCGACTGGATTCGTTATTTCCTGTCAGAAAGGTCACAGTTCGTGGTAATAGACGCAACTCATCGAGTAAAGCAGAAGTAATATCCGGCGTTGCCCAAGGAAGTGTTATAGGCCCTATATTGTTCCTGATCTATATTAACGTCATAGGAGACAATCTGAGTAACCGCAGATTGTTTGCAGATGATGCTGTCATTTACCTTCTTGTAAAGTCATCAGATGATCAAAAGGACTTGCAAGATGATTTAGATAAGATATTGTATGGTGCGAAAAGTGGCAATTGACCCTGAATAAGGAAAAGTGTGAAGTTATTCACATGAGTACTAAAAGATGTCAGCTAAATTTCGATTACGCGATAAGTCACACATATCTCAGGGCTGAAATTTTAATTAAATACTTAGGGATTACAATTACAAATAACCTAGATTGTAACGATCAAATATATAATATTGTGGGTAGAGCAAACCAAAGACTGCGATTCATTGGCAGGACACTTAGAAGGTGCAACAGGTCTACCAAAGAGACTGATTACACTACGCTCGTCCGCCCTATTCTGGAGTACTGCTGTGCGATCCTCGTCTGGTGGGACTGACGGGTGACATCGAAAAAGTACAAAGAAGGGCAGCTCGTTTTGTATTATCGCGAAATAGGGGAGATAGTTCCACAGACATGATACGTGAATTGGAGTGGCAGTCATTAAAACAATGGAGTTTTTCGTTGCGACGGGATCTTCTCATGAAATTTCAATCACCAGTTTTACCCTCCGACTGCAAAAACATTCTGTTGGCACCCACCTACACAGGGAGAAATGATCATCACGATAAAATAAGAGAAATCAGGGCTCGCACAGAAAAAGTTAAGTGCTCGTTTCTCACGCGTGCCGTTCGAGAGTGGAACGGTAGGGAGACAGCATGAAGGTGGTTCATTGAACCGTCTGCCAGGCACTTTATTGTGAATAGCACAGTAATCACGTTGATGTAGATTGCACACTGCTTTGCAACGTTACTACAAGCTATTTAAACGATGTGATCGTGTCAAGCATAGCGCTATAATTCTGTATCCGAATATTACGGGTTTGTTTTCCCCACTCATCTGCATAACTCATATTTAGATCCAGATGCCATTCATCACCCCAACTATAAATTTTGTGTAAGTTATTTTGCATCCTTCTATAGTCAATAAAATTCGACACCTTTCTGTCACAGCATCATCAACAAACAACAGAGGATTGTTGCCCACCCTGTCCGCCAAATCAATTACGTATATAGAAAACATCAGCGGTGCTATCACACTTCTCTGGGATTCCGCTGACGATATCCTTACACGTCATGAACATTCGCCGTCGAGGATAATATGCTGGGAATTATTTCATATCCTCGTACCATCGTTAACAATCTCCAGTGAGGTATCGTATCAAATACTTTTCGGAGATCTACCCGTCTTCCTTCATCCGTAGTTCACAGTATGTAATATGAGACGAGGGCAAACAGTGTTTTGGAGGAGCGATGCTTTCTAAAGGCGTGGTGACTCGTGGCCATAAGCTTCTCGGTCTCAAGAAAACTTATTTTATTTGAATTCAGAATACGTTCAAGAATTCTGCAGCAAACCGGTTTGTAATTTAGCGGATTCGTTTTTACCGTTCTTATATACAGGAGCCAACTGGCGCTTTTCTCCAGTAGCTTGGCACATCGGGCTGAGCGAGAGATTCGCGATAAATGCAAGCTAAGTAAAGAGACAGTGCCATAGAGTACACTATGTAAAACCGAACTGGAAATCCATCCGAACCTGGCGACTTTTTAAACTCTAAGTAGTTTCTCTTCTCCAGTGATGCTTATTGCGATGTCGTCCATACGGGAATCTGTTCGAGGGTATGGTTTGTGTGATTCTCCTGTGTCAACTATTTTTTGATTTATAGTCTGTTTAAACTCTGGCCAAATTCCTCTACGTATATCGTAATGGAACTAACAAGAAAGTGACCTCAGTTCAATGTGTATGTGAGATGCTAACAGCTACTTGCCTGCTGTTTCTAACAGGAATACTCTCCTAGCCTCCTTGACTGATTCATTAACTTTAGTAACCATAGACGATATCATGATGACCAAGTCCCGTCTCTATACTGACGCCACTGATAAGGTCAGCTCAGTTTGAAGCTAGAAGATCTAAGATATTTCCATTGAGAGTGGGCTGCCGAACTAGCTGCTTAAGACGGTTTTCGGAAAACGTGTTCAAAAGTACTTCGCAGGACTGTCTGTCTGTACCCCCTAAGACGAATTCATAGACGTCCCAATCTATACTAGGTAGGTTAAAGTCGTCTCCAACAAGTATTGTGTGGTCCGGATATTTACGCCCTACTGAGTGTAGATTTTCTTAGAATAGCTCTAGAAGTATCTCAGCGGAAGCAGGTGGCCTGTAAAGACGTCCAACAAATAATTTCGTTCACCTAGGCGTGTTATACGCGGGCGGGTAACTAGACAGTCAGTCGAAAGTACAAGCACCGATTCAGCTTTCTCGGCACCCCATTTGTCTCTGGACTCTACTTGGCCTACGCGTAAACCCGGCTCTGGATTAATGCCTCTTCCACGTTTTCCACTTAGTTCGATCTTCAGCGGCGAAACGCCACTTTTTTAAAAACTTAGGGAAAGAATCTGTTTTATGCCCTCCCCCCATGTTATTATTCATAGCTCTTTAACGTTTTAGCCGCGCGGGATTAGCCGAGCGGTCCAAGGCGCTGCAGTCCTGGACTGTGAGGCTGGTCCCGGCGGAGGTTCGAGTCCTCCCCCGGGCATGGTTGTGTGCGTCTGTCCTTAGAATAATTTAGGTTAAGTAGTGTGTAAGCGTAGGGACTGATGACCTTAGCAGTTAAGTCCCATACGGTTTAACACAGATTTCAACATTTTTTTAACGTTTTATTCTAAGGAATCACTTGCCATTTTCCCCAGTTGCTTTATCAGAATGTGCACGCAAATTATCCGCTACATATTGTGGCATTGAATTACTTCGAGCCCACAGACAGGCAACACTGAACGTCAACTGCTTAACAGTTGAGCGATTAAGATTTGTGGAGTCCATAACGCCTGCTCCGTTCACTGCCACCGTCTACCAATATGCATGAGGTATGAAGATGGTCAGTAACTGAACGAAACCGGTAAAATAAAGGCTTCTTGCGGTCGAGAACTTTTATGGTACTAAGAAAAATCGCTATTCTCCACGAGAAATGTTCTCAAAAATTACTAAAATATAAAGAATCATCGACTACTTTTGGTTTCTCATTTCCTATTCTAATTCCCTCAGCATCGCCTGATTTAATTCGACTGCATTCCATTACCTTACTTCTACTTTTCTTGATATTCATATTATAATCTCTTTTTCAAGACATTATACATTCCAACTGACTGCTCTTCCAAGTCCTTCCTTCTCTGTCGGAATCACAATGTGAGTGCCAAACCTAAAAGTTTTTATTTTTTCTCTCTGAACTTTAATTCCCTTTCCAGATTTCTCTTTGTTTTCATTACTAGTCGTTTAGTGTAAGGACCGAATGACATCAGGGATGCGATAAAACTCTGTCTCATTCCCTTCTCAAATTACTGTCTCCCCTTATTTTCTTCGACTCTTCAAGCTGCAATATGTTTACTGTACAAGTTGCGATAACTTTTCGTGTCCTTTCATTCCCGCTATTTTTCAAAGCATGTATTCCAGTCAAAATTATGGAAAGATTTCTGTAATTGTAGTTCTTGATCAACTTTAGAATGGTTTGATATGACACACTATGATTTCCTCGCTTCATCTCAGAGTCACATTTCCCTGTCGTCCTTAATTATTTGCTGGATAATATTCCAATCCCTCCCTGTTCCAACAGTTTTTATCCTCCATAGCTCCATCTAGCCTATCATCCTTTCCCTTGGTCTTATCAGCGTATTACGAATATTTCTCTTCTCATTGAATCTGCGGAGAAACTCCTCATACCTTTTCGCTCATCTACACTACTGGCCATTAAAATTTCTACACCACGAATATGACGTGCTACAGAAGCGAAATATAACCGACAGGAAGATGATGCTGTGATATGCAAATGATTAGCTTTTCAGAGCATTCGTCTAAGATTGGCGCCGGTGGCGATACCTACAACGTGCTGACATGAGGAAAGTTTCCAACCGATTTCTCATATACAAACAGCAGTAGACCGGCGGAGCCTGGTGAAACGTTGTTGTGATGCCTCGTGTAAGGAGGAGAAATGCGTACCATCACGTTTCCGACTTTGATAAAGGTCGGGTTGTAGCCTATAGCGATTGCGGATTATCGTATCGCGACGTTTTCTGCTCGCGTTGGTTGAGACCCAATGACTGCTAGCAGAATGTGGAATCGACGGGTTCAGGAGGGTAATACGGAACGCCGTGCTGGATCCCAACGGCCTCGTATCACTAGCAGTCGAGATGACAGGCATCTTATCCGCATGGCTGTAACGGATCGTGCAGCCACGTCTCGATCCCTGAGTCAACAGATGGGGACGTTTGCAAGACAACAACCATCTGCACGAACAGTTCGACGATGTTTGCAGCAGCATGGACTATCAGCTCGGAGACCATGGCTGAGGTTGCCCTTGACGCTGCATCACAGACAGGAGCGCCTGCGACGGTGTACTCAACGACGAACCTGGGTGCACGAATGGCAAAACGTCATTCTTTCGGATGAATCCAGGTTCTGTTTACAGCATATTAATGATCGCATCCGTGTTTGGCGACATCGTGGTGAACGCACATTGGAAGCGTGTATTCGTCATCGCCATACTGGCGTATCACCCGGCGTGATGGTATGGGGTGCCATTGGTTACACGTCTCGGTCACCTCTTGTTCGCATTGACGGCACTTTGAACAGTGGACGTTACATTTCAGATGTGTTACGACCCGTGGCTCTACCTTTCATTCGATCCCTGCGAAACCCTACATTTCAGCAGGATAATGGATGACCGCATGTTGCAGGTCCTGTACGGGCCTTTCTGGATACAGAAAATGTTCGACTGCTGCCGTGGCCAGCACATTCTCCAGATCTCTCACGAATTGAAAACTGGTCAATGGTGGCCAAGCATCTGGCTCGTCACAATACGCCAGTCACTACTCTTGATGAACTGTGGTATCCTTTTGAATCTGCATGGGCTGCTGTACCTGTACACGCCATCCAAGCTCTGCTTGACTCAATGGCCAGACGTATAAAGGCCGTTATTACGGCCAGAGGTGGTTCTTCTGGGTACTGATTTCTCAGGATCTATGCACCCAAATTACGTGAAAATGTAATCACATATCATTTCTAGTATAGTATATATGTCCAATGAATACCCGTTTATCATCTGCATTTCTTCTTGGTGTAGCAATTTTAATGGCCAGTAACAGAACAGGGTAACAGGGTCTTTTACGACTACATAAGTATACAGTCGACGTAAGGTGGCATAACTTTTTGATATTGGTTTTGTTAGATGACTGTGGTTCATTTACATGAACCTGCCACATAGTTGTACTTCTTACATTAAGTGGTTCTGTTAAGACCAAAACCCATAGGCGCATCCGCAATGTATATTTTATTGCTGTAAGACCAGATGGATATGCAGTTGTGTAACCCTGCAGTGTTTTTAAATTTATATTTGACTTTTGGTAGGTTTTATATATGACCAGACAGATGTGTACTTGCGTAACTCGACAGTCTCAGAATTACGTACAAACCCTAATGACGTAGTGTTGCCACACACGCAGGGCCTCTTATGACGCGAGCTATCACAGTCTTTGGCGCCTCTTCTGCTAGCCCCATCTCGCGACGCGGCCTGCAGTGTAAGAACAGAGCCCGAGTGGCGGTAGTACCTGGCATGCGCTTGTGTGTCATGGAGACACTTAACATTTATAATGCCATCTTTCTTGGACGCCTGCGTGCTACGTATGACAATTTTGTAAGGCCTGCGTGTAATACGCAACTATTAATATCACCATTGTCTACCTTGATGTTGTAACCTGTATGTGTCCTAAGGTATGTACCTAAATTTATATGTATACATGTTATATTAGTGGAATCCAAGCCCACTTTTATAGTGTTTTCTGTCCTCCCTAGATCCGATGATGGCGGCTTTAGTTTCGCCGAGACCGGTAATCATGGAATAAAAAGAAGTCCTACGATCTTGGCTACCAGTTTATTGTTGTACAACCATCTAGATCGCTCCCACATGAACACAATGTGCTCCCTACAATACAGAGTGACGGAGAACCACAGGCAATCCAGCGGGAGCAACTTCGACATGGGAGTACATACTGTATGTCAATCAACTAACAAGTACCTAACACCCAAAGCGCAGAACAGACGGCACCAGCGAATGAACAGCACTACAACACCCACATCAGCAACTATTACTCCTTAATCCGGGGTCAACTGGCTGCGTCGGCTTTAGGCGCAAGTATTGCCGACAACACAACTCTACCGAACACTGGCCGCTTAGACAGTCGTGCGGTCGTGAGCACCGTGCACAGTTCACCGTACGTCACATGTGCCTCTTGCCTTTCTCTCAATGACAGCGACCGACCGCTTCCTCATGTGGTCAACAATCTGCCGCAAGAAACTACAACCAAAGAGTCAACTAACATAAGCGCCACCCGGCGACGAGACAGAGGGATCGCGCCAGTAGGCAAAGATGTAAGAATACAGACTGAGCCAACACGGCTCAACAACCATCCCCTACCAGTGTCGATAGCAGATGTTGTAAAACCTACCTATAGAGACTTAACTAGCAAAAGCTTTCTTGCTAAATGCAACCTTGGAAGAATATAAAAAACTATGTCTGAGGGCGTTTGCCTAAAGTGGTGTGTGTGGGTCTCAAAATCGTAGAAACTGGTGACATGGACGCACTGTTGTGTTTCACTGATGGGCCAGTCAGCAGGTTGAAAGTTTTCGGTGATACAGGTCTGAGATGAAAATGAAGAATTCTTTTGTGTTAACTGACCAGTTGAGAATGCGGGAGGCTGAGAAAAGTACCCTGCAAATGACAAAAGAGGCCAGAATTTGAAAGATGGGCTCAAAAAGTAAGCTGGAGGCTACAGAAACCTCAACGATCACTGCTATAGACCTGGAGAGTTCTTACTTTGAATGTTGATCAAACAGATAATATCAAAAACTTTAAATTCTTCTTCCTGAACGTATGAAATTTTAGTAAATCTACGACAATGAAGCTTTGTATAGAAATTAATTACATTACATTCATTAAAATGCAATACAATTACGACAGTCAACGAAAAGGTGGAACAACTACTTAGATATTATTTTCTTTAAATGTCAACTCTTAGGTCACATTCTTTGTTGTGAATTTCTACTGGAAACACTGCTAGTGTCATGTAAGTAGTGCACTTTGAAGAAGATATAGCAACTTATTCATGTCTGAAATCTGGTTTGATTTGAACAAATATTTTTTGAGTAATGTGAAGCCACGGATAACCTAAATAGAATGGCCGGATGGAGATGTTACCTATCTAACTCCCAGTTGCTTATCTGTCGCCTTATTACTACGCCAGCTCGTTCGGTATTTTCAAAGAAACCATGCAGGCACTCGCCTTGAGAGAAGCCGTAAACGTTCTAAATCTGGATGGTGATTAATGGGCGTTTAGGGCCGCAAACATTCAGTCCCTCTGTTACTGAGGTACACTGACTTGTGGGAATCATTCTCCTCTTTAGTCACTTGTCTTAATCACTATGCTTACTGATATTTAAGCTCACGAATGGGTACCGGAACATCCAAAAAAACTTCCAGTACTGGTAGCAACGCGGAATTTAGTGAATCTACAGAATCACGTGGAAAGGAAAACATCGGTCTGTCGCACGACATTCAGTAGTACTGAAGCTCACAATTTTAGTGCATTGCATTCATGCGAAGAAATGATACTCCAAGCGTAACAATTAAAACATTATCCTTTTAATTTTTGTAGGATTGCGTGGTTAGTGTCACAATAAATTATTACTATGCGGTCTGTTTCGGTGTGTACAGACTATATTAGCCCACGACTGAAAACAACTTGTAACAGCGAGAATGTTGGTTGAAAAGACCGTATCAAAAACTACAAATGCCTTTTGGTGAAAGTATGAAATTTTTATCCTTAGATACAATAGTTGTGTGTCATCCGCTCAAATCTCACTTAGGTAACATCCTCCTCTTCGCCTTATTTACCTGTTGCACATTCAAAAATGGTTCAAATGGCTCTGAGCACTATGGGACTTAACTTCTCAGGTCATCAGTCCCCTAGAGCTTTGAACTACTTAAAACTAACTAAACTAAGGACATCACACACATCCATTCCCGAGGCAGGATTCGAACCTGCGACCGTAGCGGTCGCACGGTTCCAGACTGTAGCTCCTAGAACCGCTCGGCCACTCCGGCCGGCTGTTGCGCATTCGTAATACATAACAATACATAACTATTTCAATCTGACACCTGAAGTAATGCACAAGATAGAGCAGTACCTGTAATTTAGTACTTTTTAAACAAATTCCATAGGTGGTGCTAAATCCCTAGTTGTAGAATCGACAATAGTATAGCACGTTCTTTGGTAGACAATATGTTGTGTGAAGTGTGATTGGAATACAGAATTATTCGGCGAAAGCATCTGCATTTTGGATATATTTACATTAGTATAGCACAGTTTTTCACAGTTTCTGTACAGTCATCTTCGTGTATAGAGGAAATGCGGAAATAGTGAGCAAATAAGCTAAAAATATTATTTTGACACATTCATGATTCATGACCTAAAAACAATCGTACGTAATATTGCCATAATTTCTCTATCTTTCCTTCCACTTTCACTATAATATTTCAGTCTAAATGTAAAAAGGAGTACAGTGAATTTTACTGCGAATATAACAAAGAACTGACTGCGCACGCCGGCCGGTGTGGACGAGCGGTTCGAGGCGCTTCAGTCTGTAACCGCGCGACCGCAACGGTCGCAGGTTCGAATCCTGCCTCGGGCATGGAAGTGTGTGATGTCCGTAGGTTAGTTATGTTTAAGTAGTCCTAAGTTCTAGGGGACTGATGACCTCAGATGTTAAGTCCCATAGTGCTCAGAGCTATTTGAACCATTTGACTGCGCACGTTTCCCCACAGCAACGAATAATTATCCCCAGTGGTTGGGGAATAGTACCTTTGAGAAGGAAGGCTCATATTAAATACACATGAGTAAAAATAATCGCCATATCAATTATCTGCAAATTTCTGTAAGGAATTTAGAAAGTTAAAATGTATTTAAACAGTAACATGGAATGCCTCAACACTTTCATTTTCACTTGCCAAAAATTTTTAGGATGTTCATTTCTTTCAACATTACAAATACAGTCATGGATGCCTTCTCAAGTATATGCAGCTTGATTGTAACCAGAGCACCCAACACACCCGAAACATACTTCTTTGTCTTTAAAAACTTCTCCAAGAGACAACATAATTTATTAGTTGCTTTAGCACATGTAGCTAGTAACTTCAATGAGCCAGTAGACAGATTGACGTAGTCATTGTCAGAGACATCATTGCAAACCCAGAATGAATGTTCACTCTAAAGCGGGGTGTGCCCTATTATGAAATTTCCTTGAAGAATGAGATTTTCACTCTGCAGCGGAGTGTGCGCTGATATGAAACTTCCTGGCAGATTAAAACTGTGTGCCCGACCGAGACTCGAACTCGGGACCTTTGCCTTTCGCGGGCAAGTGCTCTACCAACTCAGCTACCGAAGCACGACTCACGCCCGGTACTCACAGCTTTACTTCTGCCACTACCTCGTCTCCTACCTTCCAAACTTTACAGAAGCTCTCGCAGGAGAGCTTCTGTAAAGTTTGGAAGGTAGGAGACGAGGTACTGGCAGAAGTAAAGCTGTGAGTACCGGGCGTGAGTCGTTTTAAATTTCCTTGAAGATTATAACTGTGCCGGACCGCAAATCGAACCTGAGACCTTTGGTATCTTCTATGTTCCATAGTACAGAGCTGCATATATCACGAGACTAACACACATGGAATAAAGAACTTCTGTGAAGTTTGTAAGGTAGGAAATGAGATACTGACGGAATTAAAGCTGCGAGGCTGAGTCGTGAGTCGTGCTTGGGTAATTTAGTCGGTGAAGCACTTGCCCGTGAATTGCAAAGGCTCCAGGTTCGATACCCTCTCCTGCATACAGTTTTATTCTTCAAGGAAAATCCATCATCACAATATATATAAATGACCTAGCAGATAGTGTCGGACGTTCCATGCGGCTTTTCGCGGATGATGCTGTAGTATACAGAGAAGTTGCAGCATTAGAAAATTGTAGCGAAATCCAGGAAGATCTGCAGCGGATAGGCACTTGGTGCAGGGAGTGGCAACTGACCCTTAACATAGACAAATATAATGTATTGCGAATACATAGAAAGAAGGATCCTTTATTGTATGATTATATGATAGCGGAACAAACACTGGTAGCAGTTACTTTTGTAAAATATCTGAGAGTATGCGTGCGGAACTATTTGAAGTGGAATGATCATATAAAATTAATTGTTAGTAAGGCGGGTACCAGGTTGAGATTCGTTGGGAGAGTCCTTAGAAAATGTAGTCCATCAACAAAGGAGGTGGCTTACAAAACACTCGTTCGACCTGTACTTGGGTATTGCTCATCAGTGTGGGATCCGTACCAGATCGGGTTGACGGAGGAGATAGAGAAGATCCAAAGAAGAGCGGCGCGTTTCGTCACAGGGTTATTTGGTAATCGTGATAGCGTTACGGAGATGTTTAGCAAAGTCAAGTGGCAGACTCTGCAAGAGAGGCGCTTTGCATCGCGGTGTAGCTTGCTCGCCAGGTTTCGAGAGGGTGCGTTTCTGGATGAGGTATCGAATATATTGCTTCCCCCTACTTATACCTCCCGAGGAGATCACGAATGTAAAATCAGAGAGATTCGAGCGCGTACGGAGGCTTTCAGACAGTCGTTCTTCCCGCGAACCATACGCGACTGGAACAAAAAAGGGAGGTAATGACAGTGGCACGTAAAGTGCCCTCCGCCACACACCGCTGGGTGGCTTGCGGAGTATAAATATAGATGTAGATGTAGAAATGCTGCATACAGGTATACTGCCTTCTTGTTTGTTACTGACAATGATCAGAAGAGGACAGGAGAAGTCTAAGTCGTCAAGTTTATCAAAAGATTCAAATACTAAATGCCTAAATTACCTGCTGCGTACTTTGACGTCTCTCCCTTATTCTCTAAGCCACCTTAATTTGGAGGGTACTTTGGGTACCATTATTATTTTGTAGGCTACACGTTTTGTACATGAAGAGCATGTTTTTTTGAGATTCGTCCAGTGAATCTCCGCCCGGAATTTCTGTTCCCAACAACTAGATTTATCTGGCCATCCCACTGTGGGTAGCTCAGGACGCATACTCCTAGATAGTGTACGGCTGTAATTTTACAGTGGTTGATTGCAACTGGAATATTGATGTTTAACTGTTACCTACACTCGCTTAGCACTGGGTGACCAACTTGAATAGCAGTGGCCAAAGAATAAAGAGACAAAAGACAGAGAAAGTCTGCTGTAGCCAGGATAAATTCAGCTGAACTGCCAACCGAGAGAAGGGGACGTTTCGCTGCTGAGAAAATGCTCTCTCTTTCCTGTCGGTATACACCTTCTTGTTCAGGAATGACTGAAGTAGGAAGTAACATAATTTTATTTAAAAGGTCGTTATTTCGACGTATTTTGATTTCCTGGTTGGCTTAAAGCAAATATTGCTGATTTACTTTCCTATACCTTCACAATTAGTGTTCTGTGCTCCGTTTCTGATGACCAAGACGCCGACGGAACGTTACAACCGACTCTTCCTTCCTTTTTATCGTTAGAGAAGGACACGACCTAGTTATTTCTCTTCCTTTACTAAACGCTGACCGGCAAATCGAATTAGTTAGAGTCATGTTCCATGGATCCTTTTGCACGATAAAAAGTAATGATGTGGTACGAGTCGTTTTACATTAACAACGCAAATTAATTTGTACATATGGTTATACACTCCTGGAAATTGAAATAAGAACACCGTGAATTCATTGTCCCAGGAAGGGGAAACTGTATTGACACATTCCTGGGGTCAGATACATCACATGATCACACTGACAGAACTACAGGCACATAGACACAGGCAACAGAGCATGCACAATGTCGGCACTAGTACAGTGTACATACACCTTTCGCAGCAATGCAGGCTGCTATTCTCCCATGGAGACGATCGTAGAGATGCTGGATGTAGTCCTGTGGAACAGCTTGCCATGCCATTTCCACCTGGCGCCTCAGTTGGACCAGCGTTTGTGCTGGACGTGCAGACCGCGTGAGACGACGCTTCATTCAGTCCCAAACATGCTCAATGGGGGACAGATCCGGAGATCTTGCTGGCCCAGGTAGTTGACTTACACCTTCTAGAGCACGTTGGGTGGCACGGGATACATGCGGACGTGCATTGTCCTGTTGGAACAGCAAGTTCCCTTGCCGGTCTAGGAATGGTAGAACGATGGGTTCGATGACGGTTTGGATGTACCGTGCACTATTCAGTGTCCCCTCGACGATCACCAGTGGTGTACGGCCAGTGTAGGAGATCGCTCCCCACGCCATGATGCTGGGTGTTGGCCCTGTGTGCCTCGGTCGTATGCAGTCCTGATTGTGGCGCTCACCTGCACGGCGCCAAACACGCATACGACCATCATTGGCACCAAGGCAGAAGCGACTCTCATCGCTGAAGACGACACGTCTCCATTCGTCCTTCCATTCACGCCTGTCGCGACACCACTGGAGTCGGGCTGCACGATGTTGGGGCGTGAGCGGAAGACGGCCTAACAGTGTGCGGGACCGTAGCCCAGCTTCATGGAGACGGTTGCGAATGGTCCTCGCCGATACCCCAGGAGCAACAGTGTCCCTAATTTGCTGGGAAGTGGCGGTGCGGTCCCCTACGGCACTGCGTAGGATCCTACGGTCTTGGCCTGCATCCGTGCGTCGCTGCGGTCCGGTCCCAGGTCGACGGGCACGTGCACCTTCCGCCGACCACTGGCGACAACATCGATGTACTGTGGAGACCTCACGCCCCACGTGTTGAGCAATTCGGCGGTACGTCCACCAGGCCTCCCGCATGCCCACTATACGCCCTCGCTCAAAGTGCGTCAACTGCACATACGGTTCACTTCCACGCTGTCGCGGCATGCTACCAGTGTTAAAGACTGCGATGGAGCTCCGTATGCCACTGCAAACTGGCTGACACTGACGGCGGCGGTGCACAAATGCTGCGCAGCTAGCGCCATTCGACGGCCAACACCGCGGTTCCTGGTGTGTCCGCTGTGCCGTGCGTGTGATCATTGCTTGTACAGCCCTCTCGCAGTGTCCGGAGCAAGTGTGGTGGGTCTGACACACCGGTGTCAATGTGTTCTTTTTTCCATTTCCAGGAGTGTATTTTGAACATTTTTAAGTTACATTTAAGATGTAGAGGTGTGAGGGTAATTCTTACCCACCACCTTTTGCACATTACAATAACAAAATTCTTCTACGGAATAGAGAAACTTTCTCAGTTCGTTATCAAATTTTACTTTGCTGTCAGTTTGAAATTTTATATCACTGTGTAAGTGATCAAAAACTTTTGTTGCGGCATTGTGATTCCCTTTTTGTGCTAAAGACAACCTTAATGTGGAGTAACGAGTGTCAATTTTTCTTCTGGTATTGTTAGTATGTAGATTATTGTTCCTTTGAAATTTAGTGGATTATTTACGATAAAATTCATGAGAGAATAAATGTACTCGTACTGTGAAGCAGATGTCAGAGTGCCCAACTCCTGAAACAGATGTCTGCAAGATGCTTGTTTGTGAGCACCCCATATTGTTCTTGCAGCACGTTTTTGCGCAATGAAGACTTTCTTTTTTAAAAATGAATTAGGAGGAGGAGGAGGAGATTAGTGATTAACGTCCCGTCGACAACGAGGTCATTAGAGACGGAGCGCAAGCTGTGGTGAGGGAAGGATTGGGGAGGAAATCGGCCGTGCCCTTTCAAAGGAACCATCCCGGCATTTGCCTGAAGCGATTTAGGGAAATCACGGAAAACCTAAATCAGGATGGCCGGAGACGGGATTGAACCGTCGTCCTCCCGAATGCGAGTCCAGTGTGCTAACCACTGCGCCACCTCGCTCGGTGAAGATGAATTACCCATGGGCATTATTCTATAGGACATTACTGGATGGAAAAATGTAAAATATGTCAGCTTACTGATTTGTCCCTCCCCAAGGTTTAGAATCATTCTATGTCCAACTGTTGCGTAGTTAAGTTGTTTTAGAAGTTCGAAAATGACCTTTTTCCGATTTAAATTCTCATTAGTATGGACACCTAAGAATTTTTAAATTTCCACCCTGTTTATTATTTCCTCTCCGTGTGACACTTATTATTGGTGTAATATCCTCAGGTGTGCAGAACTAAATATTTTTCGCCTTTTAAAAATTGAGAATGAGACCGTTCACAGATAACCAGTCAACGATACTTTTAAGAATAGTTTTTACCGTTTCTTTTGTTTCTATATGTATGCTTGGACTAATTAAAGTGCTAGTGTCATCTGCTAACTGAACTAATTCTGGTTGTTGTATGTAAACATATATGTTTACATATTTGAGGAACAATAGTTGACATGAGATTGAGTGTTGAGGAATCCCATAGGTGATTCCTCCCGAGTTATAATCATGTGATCAAACTATTGGTTGAAATACTGACTACAATTTTCTGCATTCTTTAGGTTAGATATGACATTATCCATTGATTTTCTACACTAACTGTCCCACAAAACTTCAATTTATTTAGAATAATACAATGATTCGCACAATCAAATGCCTTAGACAGATCTCAGAAAATACTAACCGGCGGTGTTTTATTTAATACTTGTAAAATGCGATGAGCGAACCGAAAATGTTATTCTCAGAAGAGCAACCCTTCTGAAACCGAAACTATAGTTTGCTGAGGCTATTATTGTTGCTTAGGTGAGATAGATTCTAGAACACATCATCTTTGCGAAAATTTTGGAAAATGATGTCAGGAGAGTAAAGGAATTAGTGCTGCATTTTTGTCTGACTTATGTTTTTTCCGTTTAATAGTTAACTCGGTTACATTAACATTCCGACTGACTCTTGGACACTTGCAACTGTTGGAGTAAATAGTAATTATTAATTACAGTAAATAATAGTTGTTGCCTCTTGTTAAAATGTCATCTGTGCTTGATGGCACTCTTATGGGTGTTCAGCTGAGATGTTATTTCCATTTTATTCACAATTATTCGACGATTATCTTCTTCAGGTTGAGCGAGTTGTGCAGTTATGTATGTGTACTCGTAGACTCGACCCCAACAAACGAAAGTCACTGCGCAAAGAATGTGAGAGATAACGTCAGTTGGAATTAATTTTACTTAGAAATTGGGAAATATTTCGTCATTGTTGACCACCGTATTGCAGTCACTACTCACGTTAATCCACACTGATGTGACAAATACTTCATGTTTTACGGTTTCTAACAGTAGATGGTATAGATCATAGTTAAATGTAATGTTTGACGTGATCACCATTGTTAATTCTCACACACAAATGAGAAACTGGAAGTGGAGTCAGAGGATGCCTTTGGCCCCATTATCGGCAGCAATTTTTTTTTTTTTGGCCTACAGCGTCAAGATCGATCTAATGCGTTGGAAAGTATCTTAATGGATTACCATGCAACCGAAGAATAAACTCATTCACGTGATCAATAACTTTACTCACGGAGTGAGAATGTTTCGTTTTTATATCTGGCACAACACTGCATTAAAATTCTATCCGTTTGTCGAAATATTGTTGCGATATTAGGAATAAGTTTTCATCGAAATGTATATAGACAAAGATGCCTCTTATGTGGTAGTTCCCAAAGTGAGACACCTCGACTGTGCTCATAGCACGTGCTGAAATCTGGTGGAGAGTTTCCTAGGAGGATTCTGACACGTCCGACGACAACACAGCGAGTAGGAAGTCATTGTTGAGCCAGACACAGTACGTAGAGGCTGTTATAAGATGTATAGTGTCTGGAGTTTGTGACATCGGTGCTAAGTAAATATTTCTGCTTAAAGTTGAGTACATATTACAGTACTCTTTTATTGTTGTTATTTGCAATGGAATTACTTGTAACTGTTGACAGTTACTTCATTTTCCAACGAACGTTGTTAGCATAAGCGTGATTCTGTGTGTAAGATGGCAACAGTCCTAATATGCGATGGTATTGGGATCCAAATATGCAACAATGCTACATATTGGGATACCTATTGCGTATTGGGGGGAACTCGTTTTTCACAATTTGTGTGTGTGGTTTGAGGTTTTCGGGAGCTAAACAGCGTGGTCATCAGCGCCCATTTTCACAATTTGTATGTGTAATGTATACAATAGGTTCGCATTATAACAATATTTTATCATTCATTATAGTAAAATATTGACAATTGCGTTTGTTTTAATTTTATTAAATTACCAAAACCGGAAATTACTTTGGCTAGTCCTATGTTTCGAAAGTGGCATGTTTTCGGGACTTTTCTAGTAACGCAGTATTTCATTTATAAGTTAATTATTATACCATCATATTCAAAGTACTCGGTTCACAGTACCTGTAAAAATAACCTAACAAATAAAATCATTGAAATTGAAGTGCTTTGAGGACTATGTTTGATTATTGTATTTATTCTTCGTAGATGGTATCGGCACCCAAAGGAAAAGGTGAGACAAAGAAGTCATGATTCATGCCATTACATGTGTGAGGAACTGCGAGATGGGATACTTAAAAGCTTTGAAATTTTTTGCTTTACCAAACTTCGTTTGGAAATGTGAAGAATAAAACTCCTACATCCGAGTAGTTGGTAGGCGTTAATCTTGGTAGAAGGCCTGCTCTTTCATCTCAACTGAAAGACAAACTGGAGAAATACTACCTTGCAATGGAAAATAGATATTATGCTCTTAAATTTAAGGCCATAAGAAGCATTGCCTTACAGCTAGCTACCAGGACGAGACTGAAAAATCCCTTCAAATCAGAAAAGGCTTCAGCAGGAAAAAAATGGCTCCGAGCTTTCCTTAAGAGACATCTCATTTTATCAATGAGAACTCCTCAGAATCGCGCAGTAGATAGAGTGAAAGTTTTGACTATAGCAAATGTGGCGAGACTTTTTTTGATATTTACGAATCTATGCTGTCTACAGTCAACCATAGCGCACACCGAGTCTTCTACGTCGACGAAACGAGGGTGACGTCTTGTAACGCTATTATCGATGATATCTATAATGGTTTTATTTAACTTCTTTCTCTGTTTTTACTTGTTACACAGGAGGAGCCATGGACACTTTTGCCGATTTTTTTGAAAAGCACAAGAGATCGACATTGCCATCACTTTCATCTCAAATTATCAGTTGAGTACTGTAAATCACATCGATCAGTTATACGGCTTCTTTTTCAACAATAAGTTTGTGTTCGGTAAACTTTGTTTTGAGTTACCGTATTTTATCCTTGGTCGCTTACCTAGACAGGGTGCTGTTCCATGTGCTAGAATATTTTCGGGTATTCTGTTTTACCGGACTGAAAAACAATTACCTTCCTCAAGAAAAGTTAATAAAATCTGTGGAGTTGTAAAGTACGTAATAATTTAGTGAGCGTAAGTTCTGAAATACTCCACGTAATTATCGTAAACCGATAGTTAAAATTTCATCATATTACAATTACTAAGAGAAGATTTAATGAATTCAGTTTATAGAATATTATTGCATATGGTACGTATTTAATAGTGTTTTCAATATTATGTTGTGACTTAACTGTTCAGCCTTGTCTAGGGTAAACAGTTTATTCATAACGAGATGTTGGAAACAAATGGTGGTCCAGTTTCTAGGACTCCGTGTTAATAGTCGACCCACATTTAAATTTCACATTACAATAACAGTACTCTAGATGTACAACTTACATTCTTATACGTAGTGTGTACTACAGTAATCAAATAACTACAACTATTCAAACTATACTGCACTCAGGTATCACACATCACTTCTGAGCTAAGTAGTATAAATAAGTGAATGTTCCTTGAGAATGCAAATAATAGTCAGTATCAAACATACAATTACTTGACAGCTATTTCAATTGTAGTAATTTCCAATAAATAAACTGAGAAAGGAACTCCATGTCCAAGTTAGCAGTGTTCCACCATTAGTAATCATTTACCTATAATGATCATTAGCTTCCTACTGTAATGTACAGATAGTAAGTGTTATTGAGAGCCAGTTGTTGCTTAAACGTGTTAGTAATCATTGTGTGTAGTTCATGACAAATCACTAGTACATTAGTTGCTAAATTGCACTACTCTCTTTTATGTTACAGACAAACAGAATTTCAGTATAAAGTACACATCGTTATTACATACGAATTAGATAACAAACGAATTAGATTTTCAGGACTCATTACATCATACACTGAGAACTCATAATCAGTAAAAATTAGGTCTTCCTATAACAGCTATAATTTCAACAATAGGATTAATGTCAACATAATTCCTTAATTTCATTGTAATAAGGACTTAAGTTGATTAGACTAACTAATAATCCCAGTAGTCAACTTTGTTTATGAAACATGCTAGCACTAGGTACACCTTCGCCTAATTAGGTTGGTGACCGTTTCCTTTTGTGCAATTACAATTTACTCGATTACTAATAGAAGCGTGGTTTGATTCCCATTTGTTCTGCTACTGCTTCCTTTATACAGAACTCTTTAGAAAAACATAATGTAGTCCGATATAGTTCCATTACGCACTGTCACGGTCAAATAAGTATCCTTTCACAGGAGTAACGTTATCGATATATTGCTAATTTAGTACTTGGCGGAAGTGTTATAGTCTGTGCAGCGTAAACATAACGAGGTTATTGCTATGGAAGGGAAGAGAGAAGTTGCTGCCTTAACTTCAGCAGAAAGCGGAAATTTCGTAACAGTTGTGACTTGTATGAACGCAGCTGACACTTACGTTCCACCACTAATCGTCTCCCCGAGGAAGAATATGAAGCAGGAACTGATTGACAGTGCACCTACACGATCAATATCAGCTTGTCATCAAAGTGGCTGGATGCAAACTCATATTTTTACTCATTGGTTTAATCATTTTGGGAGCTACGCATTGCTATCTTCAAATGATCCGGACATTTGATTCGTGATAGACATTATTCCCAAACGAAGAATCTCGTTGTGTTAGACAAAGCACGTGAAAACAATGCTCATATTGTATGTGTGGCACTCCACCCAACGAATAAAATGCAGCCACTTGACGTCGAATGTACGGGCCCTTGAAAACATACTATGTTAAAGAGATAGACTCTCGGTTTGGCAAGTAACCCAGGCCGCGCTGCCATCCTGTTACTAATAGCCAGGTTATTCGGGGCAGCTTACAACCGAGCAGGAACAGTCTCATCCCATTCAACAGGAACGTCCTTAGGAAACATAAATTTTCAGTTCATCACCACGCTGACCCTCATCAAGAAAAAGATCCCAGAAACGAAAAGGAAACTAGTAATGGTAATGTTGGTCAAGTTGTCAGCCCTACAAGCATTATACCCCTTCCACAAATTGCAAAGCCATCTGGAGATACGGCCATTCAAGTAGGCCTAACATCGCGTTCATGCTTTGCAGAGTTGATAACATCATCTCCTTATTACAGAAATATAAACAGAAGAAATCAACAGCTGAAGCTAAGACTAAAGCTGCCAAAAAAATTTATTCTGGGAGAGGAGTGGAAAATCTTCAAAACACAGACCCAAAACAGAAGAATCGTCTGGTGACATGGCATCCGATGACCATCTTGATGACAGTGAAGATTCAGACAGCAATGATGATTATGAAACGTAGTGTCTGTTCTGTACAAACACGGGGGAAAATGGCCATAGTTGACGAAATGTAATGTTGAAGAAGATAATATTGTTTGCCCGGTACGTCGTAAAAAATAAACGTACTTTACGTGATCAAAAGTATCCGGACACTCCAAAAACGTACTTTTTTAATATTAGGTGCATTGTGCTGCCACTTACTGCCCGGTACTCCATATCAGCGACCTCAGTAGTCATTAGACGTCGTGAGAGAGCAGAATAGGGTGCCTCGCGGAACTCACGGACTTCGAACGTGGTCAGGTGGTTGTGTGTCACTTGTGTCATACGTCTGTACGCGAGATTTCCACACTCGTAAGCATCCGTAGGTCCACTGTTTCCGATGTGATAGTGAAGTGGAAACGTGAAAGGACACGTGCAGCACAAAAGCGTACAGGCCGACCTCGTCTGTTGACTGACAGAGACCGCCGACAGTTGACGACACGGGAATTCCAAACTGCATCAGGATCCTCTGCAAGTACTATGACAGTTAGGTCGAGCGGCTGCTCATATGCCACACATCACACCGGTAAATTCCAAACGATGCCTAGCTTGGTGGAAGAAGAGTAACATTGGACAATTGAACAGTGGAAAAACGTTGTGTGGAGTGACGAATTACGGTACACAATGTGGCGATCAGATGGCAGGGTGTGGGTATGGCGAATGCCAGCATATGTAGTGCCAACAGTAAAATTCGGAGGCTGTGGTGTTATGGTTTGTCGTGTTTTTCATGGAGAGGGCTTGCAAACCTTCTTGTTTTGCGTGGCACTATCACACCGATGTTTTTAGCACATTCTTGCTTCCGACTGTTGAAGAGTAATTCGGCGATCGAGATTGCATCTTTGAACACGATCGAACACCTGTTCATATTGCACGGCCTGTGGCGGAGTGGTTACACGGCAATAACATCCCTGTAATGGACTGGCCTACACAGAGCCCTGATCTGAATCCCATAGAATACGTTTAAGATGTTTTGGAATGCCGAATTTGTACCAGGCCTCGCCGACCGACATCGATACCTCTCCTCAGCGCAGCAGTCCGTGAAGAGTGGCCTGCCATTCACCAAGAAACCTTCCAGCATCTAACTGAATGTATGCCTACGAGAGTGGAAGCTGTCATCAAGGCTAATGGTGGGCAAACACCATACTGAATTCCAGAATTACCGATGGAGGGCGCCACGAACGTGTAAGTCATTTTCAGCCAGGTGTCCGGATACTTATGATCACATAGTGTAAGTAATGTGAAAGTGGTGAAGGATAATAGAAGTAGCTACTCGTATTTTGTCAAAAACTGGCATACTGAGCGCTTGGCTGTGTACAAAATATAGGTTGACTCTTACACAGTATATTACAGCAACCAGCCACTTTTTATAATGCTATTTATTTATTTAAACTGCGCAGTTACCGGTTTTGAAGCGATAGGTTCATCTTCAGACGGCTAGTTCACGTTTAACGTTATAAAAAGTGGTTGCTTGCTGTAATCTTCTGTGTAAAGTGTCAAGCTATGTAAAAGAAATCAATGTATAAATAAAAACTCTGTATTTTTATACGTCATTATTCAGTAACATATTCTTGACCTCATTTCTATGAAATGCCTTGTTTGCGAAGATTTCACAATTACGTTGAAACATTGTTTGTTATTGCAAATATGAAAAACGTGTGGTAAAATTAAATAACGCAAGATATTATTACCAGATAAAATTTCATTCAGTTTGGGGTGTTTAAAACGGGTTTACAAAAGTGTGTTGCGTGTAAGGCACTTTTCCTCTACTCCGTACGCCACCATACTCTGCATGGAGGAGAGTGCATTGTACCATTGCTTTTCTTCCCCTTTATTGTTCCACTTGCAATTAGAGCGAGGAAAAAGTGGCCGTCTATATGCTTCCACGTGAGCTTTGATTTCTCTTGTCTTCGCTGTCCTTTCACGAAATGTATGTTGGTGGCAGTAGGATGGCTCAGCGGGCAGTCGCAGATACTGGTTCTCTAAAGATTCACTGTAGTGTTTCGCAAAAAGCAGGTCTTCATCCCTCCACAGACTCCTGTTTGAGTTCAGAGAGAAATTCAGTAGTACTCTTTATTGATCGAATCTATCGATAACAAAATTGGCAGCATAGCCCCAGAAGCGCTTTGATGTTTTTCTTTAAAACGACATAGTGGCAATCATAAATTCAGCAATACTTAAGAATGGGTCGCACAAGTGTTTTATCCATGTCTGCATTGTAGATGAGCTACACCCGCCTAGCGAGCCGTGGTGGCTTTAATTTTGGCGGCATGGCACTCCGCTGGCGACAATAACTACTTGAAATTACAATGAAATGAACACCCTTAGCTGCTTACAGGCGTTGACATACGTCAACGGGGACAGATGAAAATGTGTGCCCCGACCGGTACTCGAACCCGGGATCTCTACTTTGCTTGCCAATATCGATCTCGTCATACGTCGCGAGCCAGGGTCTTCGTTGAAGGCCTGTGCTGTTGGTTTGGCGGCACAGTCAGTCAGCCAGAGGGCACGTGGATGGCACGTTGTTGCTTTCAGGGGTACACCGGCTGTCCTGTACGGGCGTCAAGAAATGTCGGAGACAAGCCTTGCCGGGTCCCTTAAGGTTTGGTAGCCGCGAGACGCGGGGAGAGCAGCGGACTTCGCGTGCAATCTGGTCGGCGAGTTCCCGGCCTTCTCTGCAAGCTTAAATTTTACGGCAGCTCACAGACCGCCTGTACGGATTGGAGGCAATAACACCCTGGCTTGGAATCTTGGAAATCACGGATCCTTCACCCCTGAGTAGAGTTAAGTGTTGATTTTTTTTTTATTTTTTGATAGTTGATATTGTAAGACCACTTCTGTGTTAATGTGGAATTGGATCTGTTATATTAACGGGCCTCCGGGTGGTTGTGTGTATGATCATCGGTCAGTGATGATGGTAATTTGTTGTTCCAGGCTACATTCCGTGCATGTATACGAGTATTGTCTGTTATAAATTGACTTGATACATTTGTGACATAATCTGTGAAACTGAGTACGCCTTAGTCGTTGCATCAGCAGGTGTTGATATTTCGTTTTGGAATTTACAGTAATTTTAGGGAGTGTTAAGCCTGTAACTTGCAAGCGTAGTTGCTTCCGCGATAAGTTAAAATTTCCTAAATCTTAGGTATCCTCGTCTGTAGCCTTATTTGGGCTGATTACGGTTCCCTCCTGATGTGCGTTGAGAGAGTAGCTTTGGCAGCGGATAACTCGTTCATGTACGCTGGGCCCAGAACAGAGACGTGTTTTCTTCCTGCTGCGGCGCCACTTCCGTCATCGCACGAGGTATGTGTTGGTTAGCAGTCTGGTGCCTCTTCCAGCCGCGTCGTGGTGGCTCAAGTTAAGTAAAATCTATCATCTGATACGTGCCACGACGGAGCGTCGCCAGTTAATCGGCAATTATTAATCTATCCTATCTGGCGAATTCAGTAATCTCATGAGGTTCGAAGCGTGTTCTACAAGCCCAAAATTCCTCCTCACTATACCTGCTGTTTAACTACTCGTTTAGATCTTGCACGCTTATTGCTACTTCTGGAACGTGTTAGGTTTTAAGGCTCTTTACTTATCAAAATGAACTGTTGAGCCTGTCCTTTTATCCACAGTCATTAGCTAACTCTACTCATTGTGAAACTAGCACGCTTGTTTCCTTGTTGCCTATCTTGTATTTTGGGCAATTCAATATTTATTTAAGAGTCATTGTCAATGTTTCTGCTGGTGTGTGCCAGTTAGGAATCACATTTAAATTGCATGTCCTCCCAGATCCTCCTGTATCTTGGGCAATTTTATATTTATTTAAGGGCCATTGTCAATGTTTCTGCTGATGTGTACCAATTGGGAGTCACATTTAAATTGTGTGCCTTCCCAGATTTGCTTATATTTTGGGGGATTGTGCATTTTATAACTTCAGGGATTTTTATTAAGGCTTATACATTGTTAAGGAATTTCCAACAACCGCAGTCAGTGGCGTGACTTTTTATCCTTTCTGTATTTTGGATGGGCGTTATCCACTTGTGTAGCGTGTCACCCATGCTTGGGAATTGTTAGTGCATTTAGTGGCAGTCATTGTAATTAATTTTAATGATGAAATTCAGTTGTTTGTACCTGCTGGCTGCCACGCCTATTTGGTGCGACTTATTACTTATTTGGGGACTGTATACTCCTGGTTTCAAGCCCTGCTCTTAATGGTATAAATTGTTAAAATTTGTTTTTAATGAATTCAGTCAGTTCAAGTTTTTTAAATGTAATTATGATACTGTTGTTTAGCAAAAAAGTGTATTCCAGAGACAACAAATGATGAAATGTGTGGGCCCACCTTCCATGTGTTTTACCTTACAATTAACCCAACCTGGTTGTGAGGTATCACTTCGAATTCTCGCAATAAACCGAAATCGACCATTCGCCTTCTCCATAACCCACCTTACTTTCTCGTTCCATTTCATATCACTTTCAAACGTTACGTGTAGATATTTAATTGACACGACTGTGCCAAACAGCACACAAATCATACCGGATTCTAATATTACAGGATTGTTATTCCTACTGATCTGTATGAACTTCTTTCTCCACATTTAGAGCGGCATCATCTGCTGCTAATGTCAGAAAAGCCCAAGTTAAAGGAATTGGGACGAGATACTTTTGCTAAATAGAATCGCGACACTAATGTAACAAAGTGGGGGATACTTTTGCTGAATGTAATCGCGACATTAATGTAACAAATTGGGGGATACTTTTGCTGAATAGAATTGCGACATTAATGTAACAAAGTGGGGGATACTTTTGCTGCATAGAATCGCGACATTAATGTAACAAAGTGGGGGATACCTTTGCTAAATAGAATCGCGACATTAATGTAACGAAGTGGGGGTACTTTTTCTGAATAGAATCGGGACATTAATGTAACAAAGTGGGGGTACTTTTGCTGAATAGAATCGCGATATTAATGTAACAAAGTTGGTGATACTTTTACTGCATAGAATCGCGACATTAATGTAACAAAGTGAGAGATACTTTTGCTGAATAGAATCGTGACATTAATGTAACAAAATGACAGTGCTACAGTACTTCGGTGTGCCTCTGGAAAAAACATTAAATGCATCTCCGCTACCAATACTAATGAGATATACATTAAGACTACCGTGTGAAGATAAATGGGGCCAAGTATTAGACACACGCCATCAGTAGTGAATGTACGTTGGAGTAAGTGATTGCAGAGTGCTCGTGTTGCTTTTGAAGGTGCCTTAGATTTCATACTGTATCAGATCTGTTTGGAATTCGGGTCGTCAGTAGCGGCGTGATGGAGCGCTGCGCGGCCACTGCTGTGTTTATCGATTTATGCGCGTGATTTATATTCGCGTCAATTACGAGCCATTTCGCCGGCGGTGGCGGCGGCGGCGGCGGCGGCCGCCAGCTGTCGCCCGACATGCAATTTCCGGGGCAGCGCCGCGGCTGGCCGCAACTCGCGCGGCGCCGCTGTGTTGCGGGCTGCGTCTCGTGCACCGCACCGCGCACCGGGGGGTGCCCGCGGCTAGATCCACCCTACACCGACATCTCTCTACGAGAGTTTAGCGGCACCTGCAAGGAGCCAGCACGAACCGTTACGATAAGCGCAGAGGTACCTGCAAATTACGAAAAATCACACAACTTTTTCATGCCCGTGTCACAAATCAACGTGACAATGAAACAGCTTGTAGGAAGAGTTTGCCGACCGCGGTGGCCGAGCGGTTCTAGGCGCTTCAGTGTGGAACCGCGCGACTGCTACGGTCGCAGGTTTGAATCCTGCCTCGGGCTTGGATGTGTGTGATGTCCTTAGGTTAGTTAGGTTTAAGTAGTTCTAAGTTCTAGGGGACTGATGACCTCCGATGTTAAGTCCCATAGTGCTCAGACCCATTTGAGCCATTTTTGAGGAAGAGTTTTGTAACGTCATAACTTCAGGTTGGCATCGCTGACGGATACTTTTCTTTTAAATTTTTGTAAATATTATTGGAAGAAAAGCAATCTAAATGCAATATTTATTAAAAATTAAAGCAGTCTCGGTCGCAAGAAAACATCTGTTAAAATGGTGTCCAGCGTCAGTACCTTTAAGACCTCGGTCGCATAAAAACATTTATGAAAATTGTGTCCGGTTTCAGTCACTCTAAGAGCATCTTCAAACCAATGCCCAACGGTGGTGGGCGGACCAGATACAGTATATTGAGACACGAAGTTTCGTGTCTCAGCGTACGGTACCTGCTACGTTTATTTTCTCTGCTTGCCACAAATGACGTACTCGGTTCGCTAGACAATAAGTTCAAACAAATCGTATTATGTGTTTTATTACAAAATGAAAAGAGAGAATACTTAACTTTGCGGTTGCACAGATGTGTCTTAAATTAACTGCCACTAGTCACCAATTTAATAAATGCTTTTTTTCGATGAAGACCGTTTTAATTAAAAACTGTTTGTTGATAACCTCATTATTTTATTTAACATGTGCCGTTGAAGTTTTCACATTAGTCGAATGCCGTTCGGTGATACATTTTTTTTTTCTTTTTGCTTTGCTTTGTCACGGCGAAAAACAGTCTAAAATCTTTTCTCGAATGACTTTACAGTATTGTGAAAGCTGTACGAACCGCGGAAATTTTTATAAGTGAGTAAAGCAGTTCAGAAACGGTGAACCTCAGTAACTGATAAACAACCTCCACGCCAGTCAGTCTATTGGGGTGTCCAAGGTGGCATCTTTTCTGATTATTTGGAAGATCGCCTACAATGAACAGTGCCACAGCTCAGACATGCTGGTGAACAAAGTAAAACCAGCACTGAGGAGAAAAAACGGCGCGGATCTCAAAGAAAAGACAGATAGAAGACAACGCTCGCCCTCACGCTGTTCATCCGACCCGAGAAATCACTGAAAGGTTGGGAGATACTCTCTCGTCCTCCCTACAGTCCAAATTGTGCTCCCTCGTGTTTTCATTTGCTTCGTCCACTCAAGAAGGCATTACATGAAAAAACAGCAACAATGATGAGCTCAAAGAATGTTTTGCAAAATGCTTCAAACAACAAGACTTCTTTGCATCAGGTATATAGAAAAATAATTAATCGTTGGGATGAATGTATTAAAATTGGTGGAGATTATGTGAGAAGTACTAAAGGTCTAATTTTTTTAAAAATACAGTATTTTTTCGCATCAATTTGTCTCTTTAATAGCTGAATGTCCCTCACAATTTTTCCAAAATTCACAGGTCGATAGCAATCACTCTGTCGACATTCTCTCTACAGAGAATGCAAGCTAAAACTGAAACGAAAAAAAAATTCATGCACCTTAAGATAGGTAACCCAACTTACATCATCTGCACCAAGCGCATATGATGTAAGTTGGGTTGCCTATCTTATGGCGCATGAAATATGTCGCAGATCAGTCTTCTTTTGCCCATTATGCACATCTACACGACAGGAACGGGCTAAATTGTGCCTTTCCTATATCAGTGATTTCTGTGGATGCTACTTTTCGGTAACTTCTTTTTAGTTGCCGTTTCTCGCAGTTTAGAATCACAGTTTATGGGGTAACTATTAAATCTCTACGCTTTTCGTCCAATATGAGCAGTCTAGGAACCCGACGTACTCGGTTCGCTAGACAATCAGGTCAAACAAATCGTATTAAGTGTTTTATTACAAAATAAAACTTTGCGATTACACAGATGTGTCGCAAGCAAAGGGCGACTTACGAAATAATCAAGTTTCTTCAGTATAGACAATCCTGTGTAGTTGCTATAGAAGTGCCTTATCTTGAAGCTGCTATAGAACTCGGCTGCTACCAGTCGGTCGCGGTGCTTATGTCCTCTTCACATAGGGGCCGCCGCTGTCGCATTGTCGTCCTGGAGAGGGATCGGTCAGCGTGCGATTGGCTGACATCTCCTCAAAGCCATCTCTTCTCTGTCGTTCCCAACTGGCGTGCCGGCGCCTTGGCTTAATGCCGTAACAGTAATAACCTGTACCCCTTAGTAAAGTGAAAATTTATCATCGCAGAGGTTACGCTGTGATTAGTTGGAAGTAGCTACTACTGTGATAAATAGGATTTTAACGTTGCGGAGGGAAGCAAATATTTATGCTAGCTGATATTTCTGGCCAGTTGAACAGTTTCATTGCAAGGGACGTGGTATGTTCTTGCCTGTGAAGCGCTACAAACTGAATATTTCAAGAGTGTGTCATTGAAGTTATTATGCGATTTGAAAGGAATGATAAAGAAATGTGAAATATACTGTGAGTAAATAATGAATACTCCATTCTCCCCTTCTATATGCTGACCCGTACCTCTAAATCTTCTGCCATGTAATTACTGATAAAGACTTGGTTATGTGTTTTAAGACTGATGACACGCACATGAGAAGAGTTAGAAGTACGGATATTCCAGTTGAAAGTTGGCGTAGAGAATACCTTAAGTATAATATTTAAAGATTTAAACATAAGTTTACATTTGTACAGTTGTGTTAAAAATATCCAATATCTTCTGAATACACTACCAATACTAGTTAACTTTTGTTGAAAGTTACGTAGTGGAGCCCCATCCCATTTTTTTTGTAGTTTATGTGCGTTGTATGTGTATAATACCGATCAAAATACCCGTAGAAGATGTGTCCATTATCTAATAAAAGTTTCTCTGAATTTATCTTGCTGTTTTTATGATCGAGAGTGCGTTGATTGTGTTATGCTATAGGCCAATCTGTTACCACAACCTTATTTATTTGGTATTAATATTCGTGGGCTTTACCAAATTTCAATCGAATAATCACCTTTCAACTTCATCTGGACTTCGGGCTACGCTACACAGCTAAGATTTCAGGGTGTCCAATATGACACACTAGCCAAACATATCAGTGCAGCGGCCAGATAAAATACCACATGCAAAATTTTTTTCAGAGAAAAGTAGTTTCTTGTATCATTTCTTCAACCATAGGTATGTTATACGTCCATAGCGTAAGACACGATATTCTTAGAACAAAGTACGAGTGTCGGTCAACAAGTGGCACAAGGTGCTGAATGTTATAATGATGAAACGTAAGTTTTTGTTACTACTTGTGACTGAAATCTCAGCCAGACTCGATAGCAAGGCACAAGGTTCTTAGATGGCGCACGGTGTTGGAATATTAAATGATGCTTCTAGTTTTTTGCTACTTGTGGCTACTAGTTGGTGACTAAAATTGTAGCCAGGTACAGTAAAGTTAATGTTCCGAAAGCTGCGGCTTCTCAATCATAGATACGTGATTCCTAGCCCAACCCTTCTACAGGCGATTTGAGATCAGATAGTTTGCTCTGTATCTTAAAAACAGTAACTGAGCGAAATAATTATTTTTAGGTAAGTAAATGAAAGGAACGTTACTCTTTTTGCAGAGCTGTGAACATAGTTCACTCAATTATATTCTGGAAAGTTGCAGCAACAAATCATAATTTTTAAAAAGAACGTCATTTTCCCTCTCAAAAAGCAGATGTATTCAAACCAAATGTGTAGAAATCAATTGAAATCAAACTTCTATCACTTTCAATTAAGGAGATAGAAGCTCTATGAATTTTACTGCTAGGTTCAACGTGCTGTACATGAAGATGCAACCTCGAAGCGCTGTTTCAAGTCATCTGGGTTTGTGACTTCAGTGATAACATGATTCAGTAGATATCTCCAGAAAGGCCTTTAAAGGAAAGTACTCGTTACTTCCTAAAATAATACTAAATGGAAAATCAGTAGTACAGGTACCTCACTGTCAGTTATTAGATTGTGATGTATCTTTTGAATATGATAATGACATCTGCAAATGATAATGACATCTCCAGTAAATTAAACAAGCTTCAAATGATTTGTGACACTATACGTAGAACGATAATGAATAAAACCAGGAAAGACAATTATACAATGTTGCAGTAACACCTATGTTAACATTTGCGGTTCCTGGACGTGTGCTTAGAAAGACCAAAGGAAGATACAGTCAACTGAAACATAATTTTTAGGAAAAGGAGAAGGTTGTATTCAGAGGGATCAAATAAAGAGTTCTGAAATAAGTAACGAATTAAATATATTTTGCATAAATTATCCAACAGAATAAGGTATAAAAATTTAACAAAACGTTTTACAAAATGGGGCCAGATAGAATAGACGTCTAATAGATTATAGACCTAAAGGAAAGAGAACAGAAGTAGACCAAGGCAACGGTGGCATTTGTGAAGAAACAGGCTATGAGCCCACTCCCTCACGTGAAAAGGACGAGACAATAATACGTCATCCGACTCTTCTGTCGACAAGGTATCTCAGATCGATTCCATGTTCCTAGATTTCCAGAAGGCTTTTGATACCGTTCTTCACAAGCGACTATTAATCAAATTGCGTGCATATGGAGTATCGTCTCAGCTGTGTGACTGGATTCGTGATTTCCTATCAGAGAGGTCACAGTTCGTAGTGATAGACGGTAAATCATCGAGTAGAACAGAAGTGATATATTGCGTTCCGCAAGGTTGTGTCATAGACCCTGTGCTACTCTTGATTTACATAAATGATGTAGGTGACAATCTGAGCAGCCCCCTTAGATTGTTTGCAGATGAAACTGTAATTTACCGTCTACTAAAATCATCAGGCGATCAATTCCAATTACAAAATGATATAGAGAGAATTTCTGTATGGTGCGAAAAGTAGCAATTGGCACTAAACAAAGAAAAGTGCGAGGTCATCCACATGGGTACTAAAAGAAATCCGATACATTTTGGGTATGCGATAAATCGCACAAATCTAAGGACTGTCAGTTCAACTAAATACCTAGGAAATACAATTACGAGCAACTTAAATTGGAAGGACCACATAGATAATATATTGGGGAAGGCGAAACAACGACTGCGCTTTGTTGGCAGAGCACTTAGTAGATGCGACAAACTCACTAAAGTGACAGCCTACATTACACTTGTACGTCCTCTGCTGGAATATTGCTGCGCGGTGTGGGAGCCCTACCAGGTAGGATTGACGGAGGATATCAAAAAAGTGCAGAGAAGGGCAGCTCGTTTAGGGGTGAGAGTGTCACTGATATGATACGCAAGTTGGGGTGGCAGTCACAGAAACAAAGGCGGTCTTCTTTGCGGCGAGATCTACTTACGAAATTTCAATCACAAACTTTCTCTTCCGAATACGAACATACTTTATTGCCACCCACCTACGTATGGAGAAATGATCATCATAATAAAACAAGAGAAATCAGAGCTCGAACGGAAAGATTTAGGTGTTCCTTTTTCCCACGCGCCATTCGAGAGTGGAATGGTAGAGAAGTAGTACGAAAATGGTTCGATGAACCCTGTGCCAGGCACTTAAGTGTGAATTGGCTCTGAGCACTATGGGACTTAACATCTGAGGTCATCAGTTCCCAAGAACTTAGAACTACTTAAACCTAACTAACCTAGGGACATCTCACACATCCATGCCCGAGGCAGGATTCGAACCTGCGACCGTAGCAGTCGCGCGGTTCCGGACTGAAGCGCCTAGAAGCGCTCGGCCACCACGGCCGCCCTTAGTGTGAATTGCAAAGTAACTCTGTAGATGTGGATGTCCTTGGAATCTACGCTCTTGTCGCTGGTATTTGGTGAGCATCTCTGCCACGATCACGTGACCAAATCGCCACTCTCCTGTCTCTTCTATTAATCGTAGGAGTGCAGGTCCTTTATGGTAGACGTAGGTGGTTAGGATAGGTCATAAGCACCTCGACTACAACTCCCAACAGCTTATAATAGTAGAGGCTCCGCCAAGTCCGGCATGCAAGCGCTAGGTGATTTTGCGACATTTGCTTTCCAATGTGGACGGCTGCGCTCGCTCAGCTGTTAGGCGAGACAAACCAGACAGGCTTTGCCATAGGCGAGGGTAGCTGGCGGCCTGTGGCTTGGAGGCACCCCGAGTACGAACCCCGGTCCTGTGTCTGGGGGCAGCATCTGATGCTGATGTTACGTGCTTCATGTGCCGAAGCGTCCCAGGTTACGGTAACTTGGTCTGTCATTCACCGGATAGGCATGCGCGGCACGTAGACAGACAGAGCATAATGCTGTACCAATAGGTTGTGGCAAGTGGTAAGCAACCAGCCCTTACCTACAGATCACACCATCACATTTCTTCCCCTTAGAACAAAGCACCTCCAACGTGACCCCATTTGAAGGAGAAGAAAGCACACATGGAAATTATCAGTCCCAGCAAAAAATCTCTGGTGTAAATCGGTGCCGTAATTGTGGTAGTACGTAGTTACAACCTTCTGAAAGTACAGTTTTTTATCTAAGGCACTGCAGTTATAGACTGTGCGGGTAGTCCCGGCGGAGGTTCGAGTTCTCCCTCGGACATGGGTGTGTGTGTTTGTCCTTAGGATAATTTAGGTTACGTAGTGTGTAAGCTTAGGGACTGATGACCTTAGCAGTTAAGTCCCATAAGATTTCACACACATTTAAACATTTTTTACAGTTTTCAAACTTCTTGCTCACCCGTTGTTTGTCACTCGCCCTTCCCCACTGCAGCCGCCTAATGCCCGATCGCGAAGTATTTTACAGCGGAATTACAACCAGAGCTATCCTATTTGCGCTTGTTGAAGGCGGCAGGAAAAGGAGGGGAGATGGTGTCAAGTCCGCCCAAATGTATTTTGAAATCTTGTTCGAAAACATATGTTCTTTTACGGGGAAAAGAGATAATATTAGTACATATACGAGTAGGTCAACCTAACATTCAGTATTAGACAGAAAAAAATCACAAAACCAAAAAGTGATTAACGTTGAGTAACGAAATTTCGGAAGTACGTTTGCCTAGGTGACAGATTTAGATGATTAACTTTGCAAGATCACAGGTTAATGTAAGAGCGAGATACGCCATTGCAAATGTTTTTATTATTATTATCGTATGCATCAATTACAGTAATACACATTTAGCAAAACAAAGAAATATATAGAAAATTGAACATTTGAAATTATATACAGTACACAAGTTTTAAAACGGCTCAGACTACACTCGTATGTTGATGGACTCGATCAAGCGGAGTGCCTCGTGGGATGCTTGATGGAGCTTCTCAATGTCACCAGGGATGCGTCTGATTGGACATTCATTCATAATGTGGCTCATTGTTTGGGTGTCACCACAGCCACACACACTGTCACTTGAAAAGCCCCACTTGTGCATGTTGTATTTGCACCTACCCTCTTCAGTCCGATATCTGTTTAACTGCACCCACACCTCCCTTGGTTGGTGAAAACCTGGAACTGGAACTGTTGGATTGTATACAAGTTCGTGGTTTCGGGTTCTTGTAGCTTGCCACTCACGTTTCCACTCTGCGTCCTGGTCGAATCCTGTGCATAACATTTGGACGCCCATTTCATATGCTGGTCTTCTAGACTTAAGGCGTTTCCTAGGCAGTGATAGCAAATCGTCATGAAGAGGGATCGAGTTATTTTCAGAAACTTGCTGACAGAGGTTGTAAAGAGCAGCCTTTGCGAATGTGAAATGCTGGTACACTAATAACCGATGCAACCGCCATAATGTTGAATGCAAGCATGTAAACGTGCATGTACTTGTTCTACAGATTCCAGATGAGTTTGTGCGTTGGAGTTCCATACCTGTTGTACTTGGTCGGTCAATAGGGCTCTTATTGTTGGTTTTGGATGACACTGGAATTGTCGTCCGGTGATGTCCCGTAGGTGCTCTGGTGGAGACAGATTTGTTGATTGAGCAGACCAAGACGACATGTTTACACTCTGTACAGCAGGTTGGGATACAGCAGCGATATGTGGACAAGCGTTATCCTGCTGGAAAACTCCCCATGGAATGCTTTCCTTGAAAGGCAGCACAACAGGTCGAATCACCAGACTGACGTACAGTTTTGCTATCAGTGTGCGTGGGATAACCACTAGAGTGTTCCTGCTGTAGTACGAAGTCGCACTCACGACCATAACTCTAGAAGTAGGGTCAGACACAGCATGCAGACAGGCTGGTTGCAGGCCGTCAGCCGTCCGCTGTGGACGAGCGGTTCGAGGCGCTTCAGTCCGGAAACGCGCTGCTGCTACGGTCGCAGGTTCGAATCCTGCCTCGGGCATGGATGTGTGTGATGTACTTAGGTTAGTTAGGTTTAAGTAGTTCTAAGTCTAGGTGACTGATGACCTCAGATGTTAAGTCCCATAGTGCTCAGAGCCATTTGAACCATTTTGAGCAGGCCGTCAGCTGGCACTGAGGCAGATTCAGCCTTCATCAGAATACGCAAGGTGGTAGTTTTAAATCGGCCGCGGTCCATTAGTACATGTCGGACCCGCGTGTCGCCACTGTCAGGGATCGCAGACCGAGCGCCACCACAAGGCAGGTCTCGAGATATGGACTAGCACTCGCCCCAGTTGTACGGACGACGTAGCTAGCGATGCACACTGACGAAGCCTCGCTCATTTGCAGAGCAGATAGAATAGCCTTCAGCTAAGTCAATGGCTATGACCTAGCAAGGCGCCATTAGTAACATTGTATGTATCTAAAGAGTCTCACTTGTATCGCCACAATCTCCAGATGTACCAAAAGGATGGATTAAAGTTAAGTATTCCAGAAGCTACGTATTTTTCTTTATAGTATTCATTACGTATCCCTTTTCAGACCTCACGCCATCCAGCTTTAGCTTAGCGCGTGCCTTTTGGCTTCCTCCCATTGTGTCTAGGCTGTCTTGTCTAGACACAACATTTTTGGCGACGAGTCAACGGAAAGGGTCTTGTTCTTTCTAATTGCTTACATTTACTTGTCATGGCTTCGCCAGATGTACTGTCCGAATTTTATCGCTTGCAGAATCAGCAGACGCAGGCGTTATTGGATGCCCTTGGACAGCTCGTCCAGGGTCAACGTGCACTGCAAAACGATGCGGCAGCCGCCGCTTCACCGCTAACGCAGCCACAACATGCAGTGCACCACCATTCCGTAATTTTCAAGCAGACGTGGAAACATGGACGGAGTGGTCACGCCAGTTTGAATTTCATCTCGCCGCCTACAGAATTCAAGGTAACGAGCGGCAGCCTCATTTATTGGCGTGTGTAGGGGTGCAAACATACCGTGTGATAGGGAAATTATTTCCCCGACGCGACGTAGCAACTCTGTCCTACGAAGAAATTTTGTCTGCTTTAGATGCCTATTTCAAGGACACAGTTAATGTAGTTGCAAAAAGGTATACTTTCTTTCGTACAAAACGTACGGCCGGTCAAACTAATAGGGAGTGGGTTGCAACATTGCAAGGCCTTACAAGGGATTATGCTTTTGAGTGTGAATGTGGACTCCCTTATTCAGATACTATGGTACGTGATGCGACAGCACAGAACGTTTCTGATGTTCGTATACGGGAGCAGATTTTGAAACTCGTCAATCCCTCCCTTCAGCAAGTGATAGACATATTAGATAGACAAGACACACTTGGCTTTGCACAGGAATCGTTTGCAACTTCGCCAGCCGTGTGTCAAGTTAACCGGCCCGCCGGGCGCGCAGCACAGCCCGGTAAACTGCCCTCACACACGTCCGCGCAGCTGCCGCCATGCTCTAAACCAGGTGTGCCGCGACAGCATACAACTGCAGTGAAATCATGCCTGCGGTGTGCTACTAGACATTCGCGTGAAAATTGCCTGTCACGCCAAGCTATTTGTTTTTACTGTAATAAGAAAGGACATGTTCACAGTGTTTGCCAGAAAAAGCTCACCTCAGACACTCTTAATCATTCCAGGCCCTTTGCTTCGCGCCGGAATCGAACCAAGAATACTCAGGGTCGTGAACCGTCGCCCATGGACATTCATGTAGTTAATTCCACTTCGTCCAGTGCCACTGTCTCTAACAGTGACTGTGTTCGTCCCACACATGCTGTGCGTCGACGTCGCCGGAAATCGCGTCAAGTCGCAAGTGCTTCTGTACCTGTATCAGTTCCAAATGCACGAGACAGTCGTTCTTGTCGTCCGCAGGACAATAAACTTTTTGTAGATTTGGACTTTAATGGCAAGGTCATACCATTCCAGCTCGATACCGGAGTTGCAGTTTCATTGATCAATCACGACACGTACAAACAACTGGGCAAACCTCCGTTGCATGCCGCAAATGTTCAGTTAAATAGTTATTCAGGTCAGAATATCCCTGTGTTAGGACAGTGCACTCTTCTTGCAACATACAAGGGACAAACAAAACTTGTGTCATTTTACGTTCTTCGTTCTTCTACTGCTGTGAACTTGTTTGGTTTAGATTTTTTTTCAATTGTTTAACATGTGTATAGTAAATCAGGTCCTATCAGTGAATCAGACTGTGCCTTCAGACGGTGTTTCTCGTCTGTGTGAAGAATTTGCCGATATTTTTGCACCGGGCTTAGGTTGCGCTCAGAACTATGAAGCACATTTGGAACTGAAAGTCAACGCGCAACCGAAATTTTTCAGAGCGCACAATGTTCCTCACGCATTGCGTGATGAGGTCGCAAGAACATTACACGATTTAGAATCACGAGGTGTAATTGAACGTGTGCAGGCTTCTCTCTGGGCCTCACCCTTAGTAATTTTGCCAAAACCTTCTGGAAAATTGAGACTTTGTGTGGACTTCAAGGCCACTGTGAATTCACAACTAGTGACTGCAACTTTTCCTTTACCCCGCCCGGAAGATCTTTTTGATAAACTGTGCCCGGGTAAATATTTTTCGAAGTTGGACCTAGCGGATGCGTACTTGCAAATCCCAGTGGACGCC
The DNA here is from genome assembly GCF_021461385.2 of Schistocerca piceifrons. Lineage (NCBI taxonomy): Eukaryota > Metazoa > Arthropoda > Insecta > Orthoptera > Acrididae > Schistocerca > Schistocerca piceifrons. The sequence goes on along the minus strand of NC_060139.1, from coordinate 20,365,649 downwards.
GAATCCCAGCTCGTCTTGGTGGTTAACACGCATCTTGGTTTGTACCGATTCAAAAGACTGCCATCTGGGTGTGCGTCCGCCCCTGCATTGTTTCAGCAATATTTACAAACTGTTTGTGCGTCGGTCCCTACTGCAGCGAACTATCTGGACGATATTGTGATCTCCGGAAAGACAGCAGATGAGCATTTAGCATACCTACGAACATTATTTCAAGTGTTGCGACAAAATGGTCTTCGCTTGCGGAAGGACAAATATGTGTTTTTTGCTCGTGACTTACCATATCTGGCACATGTCATAAATGCACAAGGCATACATCCCAGTCCAGAGCACCTCCGTGCCATACAAGACTTGCCTTCGCCGCAGAATTTGAAGCAGCTACAGAGTGTGTTGGGAAAAATGAACTATTATCATCGCTTTCTGCGCAATGCCTCTTCCATTTCAGCTCCGCTTCATCGCTTACGCCGTAAAGGTGTTCCGTTCGTCTGGACGACGGAATGCGAACGCGCCTTTCGCCAGTTGAAATCGGCGTTGCTTTCAAATACTTGCCTTACGCCATTCGATCCCCAGAAACCCCTTTTGTTGATGGTAGATGCATCGGATTTCGGGATCGGTGCTGTGCTTGCGCACAAAGATGGGTCGCATGATCGCCCTATTGCCTTTGCGTCAAAATTGCTCTCGTCAGCGCAAAGAAATTATTCACAAATCGAGAAAGAAGCTTTGGCTCTCGTGTTTGGTGTTACTAAGTTTCACGATTTCTTGTATGGTCGTCACTTTACCATCATCACCGACCACAAACCTTTGACATCGTTTTTTCATCCGAACAAGCCTGTACCTCCGCCTACAGCGCAGAAATTCAATCGCTGGTCTATTTTCCTCTCGCAGTACCGCTACAATATCTTGCATCGGTCCACTGCTAAGCACGGAAACGCCGATGCGTTGTCCCGTTTGCCTGTTGCTGAGGATAGAGCATTCGATTCTTCCGAACTTGCTTGCATGTTCATTGATGCGGAAACTGATGAAGTGGTCGAATCGTTTCCGATTGATTTTCGTCGTGTTGCTACAGCCACAGCTGCTGACCCTGTCCTTGCTACCGTTTTGCGTTTTGTTGCTACGCAATGGCCCTTGTCCAAGTCACGGATCGAGGATCCGTTGGTTCGCCGATTTTTTGTTCACAAGGAGAGACTTTTTGTTCGACGTGGTGTTTTGTTGTTGCGTTCTGATAATGATCAGTCCAGAGTCGTGGTCCCACGTTCGTTACAGTCATCTGTCTTAAAGCTTCTTCACCAAGGACATTGGGGTATAGTGCGAACGAAACAACTTGCTCGTCAGCACTGTACTTGGTTCGGAATCGATGCTGCGATTACGAAAATGTGTTCTTCTTGCATGGCGTGTGCCGAACAACAATCCGCACCGCCGCGGAAAGTCTTTCCATGGCCAAAAGCCACTTCCCCTTGGCAACGCTTGCACATCGATTTTGCTGGTCCATTCTACAATGCTCGATGGTTGTTTCTGGTAGATGCCTTCAGTAATTTTCCTTTTGTTGTCCGGATGTCTTCCACGACGTCATCTGCCACCATCCAAGCGTTGTCTGCTATCTTTTGCATTGAGGGTCTTCCGCAGACTATTGTTTCCGACAATGGCCCACAATTCATGTCCGCAGAATTTCAGTCATTCTGCCAGGCCAATGGTATTCAACATCTGACATCGGCGCCGTTTTCGCCTCAGTCAAACGGTGCCGCTGAACGATTGGTCCGGACTTTTAAGTCACAGATGTTGAAGTTGAAAGAGTCGCATTCTCAGGAGGACGCGTTGTTGCTCTTTTTGTCATCATATCGCTCTCAGCCCCGAGATGGTCGCTCGCCGGCTGAGTTGCTCCACGGTCAGCCTCATCGAACCTTGATGTCTTTGCTGCACCCGCCGCATCAGGTTCCTGTGCAGCGGCAGACTTCTGCTTTTGCTCCAGGCGACATTGTATTCTATCGCAACTATCGAGGTTCACGGCGTTGGCTCGAAGGGCGCATTCTTCGCTGCCTCGGCCGCGCGATGTATTTGGTTTTGGGGGCCTCTGGTGAGGTGCGTCGGCATCTCAATCAGCTGCGCCTCTGTCGTCGCACGGGTTCTGCCGCTCCCCGTCTGCTTTCAGCGACGGTGCCTTCCGGTCAGCGCCCTGGGGACCCATCTACTGGCTCGCCTCATCCCCAGGTGTTACCGACGATGCCTTCCGTTTTGCCCCATGGCGACGCGCCGCTGCCGCCTCCGCCGCCGCCGCCTGTCCTCCAGCCGGCGCCGCCCGCAGTGGACGCTTCGCTGCAGCCGCCAAGCGCCTCCCTGGGTCACGCGCCGCCGATCGCTTCCCGTGACCAGCTGTCCTCCGCCATGGAACTCTTGCCCGCTCCGGACCACATGACGTCATCGCGCGTCGGATGCCCCGACGCAATGGAGGTCGACCCTTCGGCGCCTCCTGTCTATTTACGGGCGCATACACCGCATGTTGACGTGCACCCTGGACTAGGTTTTCAGGCGTTTCCTAGATCCCCTCGGACCGAATGGCCGGGTGCGGGTGGCACAGCCTCGCCTGTTGTTAGGCTCCCCACCTCATCGCATACGTCAACATGGGGTCCTCCCCACGGCGGGCGGAAGCCTTATAACACGACCGTTCGCCGATTTGCGGGGGAGGAATGTGGTGTCACCGCCAGACACCACACTTGCTAGGTGGTAGTTTTAAATCGGCCGCGGTCCATTAGTACATGTCAGACCCGTGTGTCGCCACTGTCAGGGATCACAGACCGAGCGCCACCACAAGGCAGGTCTCGAGATACGGACTAGCACTCGTCCCAGTTGTACGGACGATGCACACTGACGAAGCCTCGCTCATTTGCAGAGCAGATAGTTAGAATAGCCTTCAGCTAAGTCAATGGCTACGACCTAGCAAGGCGCCATTAGTAACATTGTATGTATCTAAAGAGTCTCACTTGTATCGCCACAATCTCCAGATGTACCAAAAGGATGGATTAAAGTTAAGTATTCCAGAAGCTACGTACTTTTCTTTATAGCATTCATTACGTATCCTGTTTCAGACCTCAAGCCATCCAGCTTTAGCTTAGCGCGTGCCTTTCGGCTTCCTCCCATTGTGTCTAGGCTGTCTTGTCTAGACACAACACTACCCTCCAATGAGTTCTCGCTTGACACCACTGTAGTCGCAAGTGGTGGTGGTCTGAGGTTAATGGAATGCACCCTACAGCACCTCATACCTGTAGCTGTCCTTGAAATAACGGATATGCAGCGTGAGTCAGTAACCATTGCCACCTAGAGTAACTCCTAAAGTATGATAGTAGCTGAAACGTTTGTGTAGACAAATGTTGCATGGAACAACGGGGGCCATAATATGACGTTGGTTTTTTTGTTGCTAGGTGGGGTCGCGTCAGAGATATGAAGGTCAACTTTGTTCCTTTAAATTGATGCTATAGTTTTGAAACGTCCCCTTAGATCAATTATACATGACTGTGTTTAAACTGTCACACAATATTTTTAGCGCAACTCAGTCTGACTTTCAATAATCCCTACAAAAGAATGGCCCTGACTAACATTAACCTATACCTTTCACAAATCACTTACCTTACAAAAATCTTCGTTACTCGAACTACTGCAATATAGCGAGCGCCTCTACTGCCAGCTAAATAAAAGATTCAAACGACTGAAGGCACTAACTACTGATAGGGATAGTTAGCAAATGAAAGATTTTAATAGAGAACAAATGATGTATTTACCTTAATAGTCATAATATATATAGCAGTTCATGACATCCAGTCTTACAAATTTCAAAACTCCGCCATTTCTCTCCCCACATCCACCACTGCTGGCGGCTCACCTCCAACTGCGCAGCGCTACGCGCTGTTAACAGCCAACAGCCCAACACTACAATTGCAGACAACAATGCAAACTAGCCACAGACTGCACACAGCACAGCCAGTGATTTTCATACAGAGCGCTACGTGGCGTTACCAATAAGAAAATCTAAACAGCCTACTTACAGTTTTTACTTATATTGTGATAGGGGCTATCTAGACGAATCCAGTGATGTGTAAGGTCTCTGAAGGTCAACGGAGGTCAAAAAGGTGGCATGAACGTCCATTTACAGAAAGTGTTCGAGGTGATGACCTTTGGTATTCCTTATCACATCGGCACTTACCGAAGCACATGCTCTGACAATTCTCTCTCGTATATAATGCAAATAGTAAATATTCGCCAAATACGGCGTATCCATCTAACGTGCCATTGACATGTAAACACCATTCGACGGCTTCGCAGTACAACACTAATAGTGAAGGTAAGACTAGTATCGTCGAATGAAGCGAGGGTGAACGATGTATACCTTTGAAGAACAAGTGGATATGCTTCTCATTTACGGAGAACGCCGCCGCGGTGGATGAGCGGTTCTAGGCTCTTCAGTCCACAACCGCGCGACTGCTACGGTCGCAGGTTCGAATCCTGCCTCGGGCATGGATGTGTGTGCTCTCCTTAGGTTGGTTAGGATAAAGTATTTCTAAGCTCTAGGAGACTGATGACCTCAGATGTTAAGACCCACAGCGCTCAGAGCCCTTAGAACCATTTATTTACGAAGAATACCAACGAAATTCAGTGAGAGCTAGGGACTTATACCCTGAAAGATATCCTCAGCGTACTCACCCTACACGTCATACATTTAAATACAGGGTGGTCCAAAAGTCCGGAAACACCCTCATAAAATTCAAATGGAGTAGCAAATAAGGAAACAGGGTCCCTACACATGAGGAACGGGAAGGGGGAAACTTAGGCTATGCCACCAACATGGCAGCCATCTTGAAAGCCGCCATTTTGAATTCAACTCCAAAATTTCAAATGGGAATGTGGTCATGTGTCACATCAAACAGAGAATTTCACCAGAAAAACAATGCCGTTGTTATTTTAATCATAGCTTTATTCATTCTCGGGTTATAGCCAGTTACATGTGGCAGCGGTGGGACGCTCGGCAGCATGTGTGTTATGTGCCGAAGAGACATTACGCCCATGTTACACAGTCTCGAGAGACCACCAACACTCATAGGAATGGCTCGATATGTTGTCCATTATGTTGGATTGTTAATGCTATCCACCCAACCCAGTCCTGATGAACTTTGACCAATACATCTGGCTGAATTTGACCACACGCATCAACAATGCACTGCTTTAGATGATGCAAATTCCATATTGTCACAGAATAAACCAGTGCTTTGACGTGACCCCAAAGATAAAAGTCCAAAGGAGTCAAATCTGGTGAACGTGGTGGCCACTCCACAGCACCCCTACGACCAATCCACTATTGAGGGAACTGCACATCCACGTATGCTCGCACATTGTGCCCATAATGTGGTGGGGCTCCATCATGCTGGAAGAATTCCGGAAATGTCCCGTCCTCCGTTAACAACGAGGGAAACTCTTCTTCATCCAGTAACCTCAGATAACCGTTGGCTGTTAACGTACCATCAATAAAAAAGGTCCAACGACTTTGGTACCCCACACACCACGCCAGACCATCACTTTTTGTGTCGACCGTTTTGGAAGTATCAATCTAGTGCGGATTGGTGTCGGACCAGTATCTGTGATTCTGATTGTTCACTTCACCATTGATAAAGAAATTGGCTTCACCACTGAACAGCACCTGATAGGGGAAACGTGGGTCTATCTGCTGCTGCTGTGTCACCCATTCTGCGAACTGTACCCGACTGTCTGGGTCATCCTCGTTCCGATGTTGGAGCAGCTGAATTTTGTACGGGTGCCACTTGTGCTGCGATAAAATTCGCAGTATGGAGGTACGGCTAACCCCACATTCTTGTGACAAGCGACGAGTACTCCGTTTGCGGACTCTTGCTAAATGATGCCAACACGATCACTGTTGTTGCTTCATCGGTGGCGGATTTTGGCCTTCCAGCCTTAGGTTTATCTGCGACAGAACCTGTTCCTCGGAATTTGGCCCAAAGCTTGGCAACTGCGCTGTGAGTGATGGGCTGTCTGGTTGGGTGACGACTGTTGAAATCCTCAGCAGTGACCCGTGTGCTTCTTTCTGCTGATATCAAGATGATTTCAATGCGTTCTTCATGTGTTAAGGACGTTTTGTAACCTGTAAATAAGGAAACAATGATCAAAACGTTAGCATGAGTAAATGATACCTAACAGTTAAACACATGTAAGATATCCGGTATGGGATAGTCACTTTGCACCGTTTCAGACTCCATTTTATGACTTCTCAGTACGTAATACTCACGCTGCCGAGCGTCCCACTGCTGCCGCAAGCAATAGGCTATAACCGGAGAATGAATAAAGCTATGTTTAAAATAACAACGGCATTGTTTTTCTGGTGAAATTCTCTATCTGTTTGATATGTCACATGACCACATTCCCATTTGAAGTTTTGGAGTTGAATCCAAAATGGCGGCTTTAAAGATGGCCGCCATGTTGGTGGCATAGCCTATAAAGTTTCCCCCTTCCCGTTCCTCGTGTGTAGGGACTCTGTTTCCTTGTTTGCTCCTCCATTTGGATTTTATCAGGGTGTTTCCGGAGTTTTGGACCACCCTGTATGTGTATGATAAATTAAGAACAACTGGATCTTTAACGCATCGGAAAGATATCCGGCAAAGGAAAGTTACTAACGAGGAAGCGGTAATTAGTACTCTTGCCACTGTGGTTCGAGATCCTTGTGTTAGTTCGCGTCAAATCACAAAGGAATCTGGCATGAGCCAGAGTAGTGTTGTTCGCGTTCTGCATCGCCATAAATATCATCCTTACCATATCAGTCTACATCAAGAATTAACTGGTTAATTTGCATAACACGCATTGTTGGGAAACTGAAAATCGTTGGCTGCGGCAAGCTGCACACCAAAAACCGTGATCGGTGAATGTATGGTGTGGGATTCTGAAGGACAGAATTATAGGTCCCTATTTCATCGAATGAAATCTTAATGGTACGAAGTACACCACATTGCTGCAAGAGACATTAGGTCTGGCTTTGGAAGAAACACCTTCAGGAACAAGGAACAGAATGTGGTATAAACACGAAGGGGTGTCCGGCACATTTTTTCGCTGATGGCTAGGAATCAGTTTCAGAGACAATTCCCAAATCGTTGGATTTTTCTTGTGGGGATTCGTAAAAGACATTCTTTATAAAGACGTTCCAACTAAACCTGAAGATATGCGAGGGAGACTTGTCAGAGGGGGACTTATGACCACAGCAGTTGAGTCCCATAGTGCTCAGAGCCATTTGAACTTGTCAGAGCATGTGCTTCGATAAGTGCCGATGTAATAAGGAATACCACTCAAGATTGCAGCACTGCATTGATACCAATGGTCATCACTTCCAACACCTTCTGTAAATGGACGTTCATGCCACCTTTGTGACCTTCGCTGACCTTGAAAGACCTTACCGTTACACATCACTGGATTCGTCTCGATAGCCGCTATCATAAAATAAGTACCAAACTATAGCATCACATTAAAAAAAAAAAAAAAAAGTTGACCTTCATATCTCTGAAGCGACCCCACCTAGCAACAAAAAACCAATGTCATATTATGTCCCCCGTTGTCCCATGCAACTTTTCTCCCATACACTTTTCAGCTCCTATCACACTTTCAGAGTTATTATTGGTGGCAATAGTTAGTGACTCACCCTGTATAACAGTACTTTGTGTCCCTGTGGTGCCAACTGCTGCTGAGATTGCTGCTGCAGATGCAGTTAGATGCAACAGAGCCATTCGCCGAACACGACGGTCTTACCTCTCGGCAGTGCCATGTTGCCGTCCGGAGTCCAGTCTTCTCGTGACCACCGCTGCCAGCAGTAATTTACAATGGCTACATTCCTGCCAAGACTTTCTGCAGTATCGCAGACGGAACATGGATATTCTCGAAACCCTGTTAGGCGACTTCGTTCAACCTCGGTGAGGTGTTGACAATGGCGTCTTTGTCGCCTTAAAGCCATCGTCTCACCACGTCCAATCTCGTAGTGGCATTACTAAAGATATTCTTATGGGAGAGACGCGAAATTTTAATAGACATCCTCTTTCAGGTGTAGAAACACGTCTACCAGCTTTAGTTTGTTACGCGCAATTCCTTCTTGGTTCTGCGATTTTTTTTTTCCTTGACTGTATTTTAAAATATTCTCGTATTGTTACTACGCAGCAGTTACATATACTTCAAAATGAATAAACGTAAGCGACTGAAGAATTATTGCGAAATGAAGTTAATGATTTCCAATTTAATCTTGCCAATCACGTTGAAGAGTAGCGCAGTTCCTGAAATTGTACTTCGTTTTTTTAAGTGTCAGGTTCACAAGCCAAAGAAAATAACCCACATCAGCGATGCTAATAATGAAAAATCGCTATGCTGGTTCTTTAATGGAACACAAATACATTTCATTCATTCACAATGAAGTTACGAAGCGCTACATAAAAATCCTCAAAGCAAAGGGCGCCTTGGTACCAGCTACAGATCAGGAACCTCGCTCTTTGACACAATGAACAGTGCACGTTACCATTGCCCAAAACAATACTTTAATGGATGTTCAAAATGATCTAGTAGGTCAGTGCTGTAGCCGCTTCGATACCAGGGGTGCTACAAAAGCGACTGAAATACTGGTGCACATAACTCCCTGTGAATAAGAGGCTGCACTTAAAGGATGTTGCTACTCTGGATGAAGTTCACATCGACGAGCAGAATTTGTGCGGCCTTGTTAAGCCCGCGTACAAAATCTTTGAATACGCGGAACCCACATATATGCAGCAGTTGACAGTATCTTGTTCCCCCTGGTGGCACTGGCAATGCAGAAACTGCTGTGCAATCTGCTCCGTGTTTTCATAATTTATAGTTCCTCTTCATCGTCCTGAAAGACGTATTTTCCCTTTCCACTTTTCCGAAAGCCGATAGTTCCTTTTATATATACTGACCATTTCCAGACAGGGATGAAGTGAAGCAGACTTCATTATGACTGACTTCCGCGTTTTTGTATCTCTGTCCTATGCATCACTCAAGCTACTCGACGAATGTGACTTTGGTGAAAAAGTAGGCTCATTGCCATCATCGTAACGTCTCGCGTAAAGAAGTATCAAACGTCAATCCACTATTTTCCTCAACAAATAGTGGCCAGTCTGAGTAGCTTGTAATGGTGTTGCAATGATAAATTACTGTTCAGAAAAAAAAAATTAGATACGTTTCGCCGCTTCTGAGTTAATTAACATCGAACATAGCCAGTCAGGCAGTTAAGTTCCCAAATTCAAGCGGCCCGCCAGATACATCTACATCTACATCTATACTCCGCGAGCCACCTTACGGTGTGTGGCGGAGGGTACTTATTGTACCACTATCTGATCCCCCCTTCCCTGTTCCATTCACGAATTGTGCGTGGGAAGAACGACTGCTTGTAAGTCTCCGTATTTGCTCTAATTTCTCGGATCTTTTCGTTGTGATCATTACGCGAGATATATGTGGGCGGTAGTAATATGTTGCCCATCTCTTCCCGGAATGTGCTCTCTCGTAATTTCGATAATAAACCTCTCCGTATTGCGTAACGCCTTTCTTGAAGTGTCCGCCACTGGAGCTTGTTCAGCATCTCCGTAACGCTCTCGCGCTGACTAAATGTCCCCATGACGAATCGCGCTGCTTTTCGCTGGATCATGTCTATCTCTTCTATTAATCCAACCTGGTAAGGGTCCCATACTGATGAGCAATACTCAAGAATCGGACGAACAAGCGTTTTGTAAGCTACTTCTTTCGTCGATGAGTCACATTTTCTTAGAATTCTTCCTATGAATCTCAACCTGGCGCCTGCTTTTCCCACTATTTGTTTTATGTGATCATTCCACTTCAGATCGCTCCGGATAGTAACTCCTAAGTATTTTACGGTCGTTACCGCTTCCAATGATTTACCACCTATGGCATAATCGTACTGGAATGGATTTCTGCCCCTATGTATGCGCATTATATTACATTTATCTACGTTTAGGGAAAGCTGCCAGCTGTCGCACCATGCATTAATCCTCTGCAGGTCCTCCTGGAGTACGTACGAGTCTTCTGATGTTGCTACTTTCTTGTAGACAACCGTGTCATCTGCAAATAGCCTCACGGAGCTACCGATGTTGTCAACTAAGTCATTTATGTATATTGTAAACAATAAAGGTCCTATCACGCTTCCCTGCGGTACTCCCGAAATTACCTCTACATCTGCAGATTTTGAACCGTTAAGAATGACATGTTGTGTTCTTTCTTCTAGGAAATCCTGAATCCAATCACAAACCTGGTCCGATATTCCGTAAGCTCGTATTTTTTTCACTAAACGTAAGTGCGGAACCGTATCAAATGCCTTCCTGAAGTCCAGGAATACGGCATCAATCTGCTCGCCAGTGTCTACGGCACTGTGAATTTCTTGGGCAAATAGGGCGAGCTGAGTTTCACATGATCTCTGTTTGCGGAATCCATGTTGGTTATGATGAAGGAGATTTGTATTATCTAAGAACGTCATAATACGAGAACACAAAACACGTTCCATTATTCTACAACAGATTGACGTAAGCGAAATAGGCCTATAATTATTCGCATCTGATTTATGACCCTTCTTGAAAATGGGAACGACCTGCGCTTTCTTCCAGTCGCTAGGTACTTTACGTTCTTCCAGCGATCTACGATAAATTGCTGATAGAAAGGGGGCAAGTTCTTTAGCATAATCACTGTAGAATTTTAAGGGTATCTCGTGTGGTCCGGATGCTTTTCCGCTACTAAGTGATAGCAGTTGTTTTTCAATTCCGATATCGTTTATTTCAATATTTTCCATTTTGGCGTCCGTGCGACGGCTGAAGTCAGGGACCGTGTTACGATTTTCCGCAGTGAAACAGTTTCGGAACACTGAATTCAGTATTTCTGCCTTTCTTCGGTCGTCCTCTGTTTCGGTGCCATCGTGGTCAACGAGTGACTGAATAGGGGATTTAGATCCGCTTACCGATTTTACATATGACCAAAACTTTTTTGGGTTCTTGTTTAGATTGTTTGCCAATGTTTTATGTTCGAATTCGTTGAATGCTTCTCTCATTGCTCTCTTTACGCTCTTTTTCGCTTCGTTCAGTTTATTGGTTTATTGGTATCAACTGTGCTCATAGTCTAGATGACAGTGGTGAGACTGTTCAGCTTTCAGCTCTGGTTCAATCCTTACACTCGTCCCGTGTCCAACTTTTGTATGTCTCTCTTATTCGGTTTTAGGAAGCCAAACAAAGAACACGTTTGGCGACACCGTCATCGGCGGGCCGCTTGAATTTGTCCGCGCAACTGGCTAATTGCCTGACTTCAATGGTAATTGACCCGGAGACAGCGCAACGTACCGAATTTTTTTCTTAATAATTATTTCCCAGAACAACATACTCTGCAACTCCCTTACAAGCTTTTCACACTGTTTCTGACCATCCTATATACAGAGTGAGTTACTAACTATTGCCATCTAGAATAACTCCGAAAGTGTGATAGTAGCTGAAAAGTGTATACGACAAATGTTGCATTGGACAACGCGGCCCATAATATGACGTTCGTTTTTTGTTGCTTGGTGGGGTCGCTTCAGAGATATGAAGGTCAACTTTGTTTTTTTTTTTGAATGGGATGCTATAGTTTGGTACTTATTTTCTGATAGCGGCTATCGAGACGAATCCATAGATGTGACAATAAGGTCTTTGAAGGTCCTTCATACCTCTGAAGTAGCCCCACCTATCAAGAAGAAACCAACGTCATATTATGGCCGCCGTTTTCCGATGCAACATTCGTTCCACAAACTTTTCAGCTACTATCATACTTTCGGAGTTATTCTAGATGGCAATAGTTAGTGACTCACCCTGTATAGTACATCTTCATTCATGTAGTTATGTATGACCGTTGCAACGACACTAAAGGCTACAAATAATAGCACAAAGAAAGTTCCACACGCTTTCGTTTGCCTTGATAAAACTCATTACCAGTCGCTGCTTTCAGAAGCTGTCGTTCTTTGACACTTAAAAGTTGTAGCTTGACCGCCATTCCGTACGGCTTCTGCAAATGCCGCACTATCGCATCTGGGTTCACCGACATTATGGACAATTCTTACTCACTTACTTATGGACAATTCTTACTCACAATGCTGTACAGTACTTCGCACTCAGGCGTGAAGGAGCTGCAAGAGGACGGAGCGTGTCACATATGCCCCCGGCGGAGTTTAAACGCTGTACATTCAGAAGGTCATAATTGCCTACTGTCACAACTGTGGCCCGAAGTTTCGCTTGGGATCGACTGCTGGGACGGATATCTTGTACGCTATATGTACTTTTTTCTCCTTGAAATATGGGGTCAAGCTGGCAAGGTTACAGTGTCAGAAGAATTCCGGCCTCCGAATTATTTTCTGTGATAAAAATTGAAAGGAGTTACTTTAAAGTCAATACCGCCATTAGACTTTTTTATTTGCAGTGTGACATTTACACAATCATGATTTCGGCTTCAAAGTGCTGTTATCAAGTGTTTTAATGTTATGCAGTGGCTAAGATGGCATACTGTCGTATTTAAAATACACTATTAGACACGTTGTCTAAGAGTCAAAATTTCTGGTGAAAGCCTACTGCTGTGTTTTATCACTGAGTATATCATCTTTATTCTCTCATCTTAGACACTGTATAACACTAAAACATTTGATAATGGCATTGTAAAGCCGAAATCATGATCGTGTAAATGTAACACTGCAAATAAAAAACAGTGTAATGGCGGTACTGACTTTAAAGAAATATATTATGACTGTGACCCCACATTACGAAAAAAAAAATTATGAAAGTAGTTAACTTCTACTCAGTTAATTTCGGACACTTTATACTCACTCTTTGGCTCCCAGTATTTACAATTAAGCCGCGGCTCTTCAGCTCTTCAACAGACAAGCTACTTTCTTATGGATGACGACGCTATTGGTGTAGGCCTGAAGATGGAAGGTCGTTAGGGGCAGGATCTGTGCGACCTCTGCACATCAGATGGAATTTGGTCCAGGGATGTAGTAAGTTATGAGTCCAGCCTGGTGTTCAGGTATGTAAGGTTTCCTCTACGAAGAATATCATAAGGAGGGCCATGTGGGTAGGGTAGTGAATAGGGTAGTGGCAGAGCAGCTAGGCAGTTGAGCTGACGGCTGTCAACACGAGACATCGTTCGCCCAGAGCAAGTGAACGGTGTCTGCCTTAATACTCGTATGTTCCGGGAACATGGCGCTGCTGGGAGCGAAAAAGTGTTATCTGGAGTTTTGTTTCTGTTTCGACAAGTGAAAGGCGGTATGTAGTGGCAACCTGGACAAGCTTGTCGTGCAAACCGTTGAGTCTGTGTTCTCATTCTTAAGCGACCAAGGAGGTACATTGGTGAAACACGGCGAGGCCGCTGTCAGTCCTGGATTTTCCAGTGCAGCGTTTCATCTGACTGAACTGTATTTTAGGGCTAAGTTTACCTAATACTGAAGTTACTTTTCTTTATGTCTTTGCTATAGCCCGTATATTTGTTTAAGTGTTATGTCGATTTTGTATGTTTTTGTTGTCTGTCCAGTGTTTACTTCAAGGGCTGGCGTTGGTTGGATGCGTTTCATGATTAGGTTCTGGAACAAGATTATCAGTTGGGTGTCCCTGTGTTCTCTTGTTGAACATGCGATATTTTATGCGATAATTAGTGTCCCCCTTATCGAAACGTTTCGATCTTAGAGGGGCGAAATATTGATGTTAAACGCTGTGTGTTAGGTCAAAGGCTTTTGATTTAGCATGTTTGTTTATACTCCTTTTGTAGAGCCGCTTATTTCCATGGGCCAAGAGTTTTGTACGAGGGTGAGTCAAATGATAACCTTAAATTTGTAATAACAAATCGAAATTTCGCTCTGTTATCCTGTAAGTTGGTAAGCGTGCTACAAACAGCGTGCAGAATGACCTGTAGGTGGCAGCATAGTGCAGATGCACACATACCGTCGCATTATCAGTGTAATGATGGCCGCCCCACTTGAGACTTGCACCAGGTAAGAACAGCGTTCTGTTATTCGGTTTTTGCGTAGTGAAGGCGTCAACCTGTTGAAATTCATCGACGAATGAAGGTTCAGTACGGTGATGCATGTTTGTCACAGCAGCAAGCCCACGAATGGAGTAGGAAGTTCGCAAATGGTGTGACTTCGGTGGAAGATGCTCCTCGTCCAGGTCGGGCACAACGAGTTGTGACTCCACATAACACTACAGCAGTTGAAGCGATAGTGAAGGAAAACCGCCGAGTGACACTGAATGACACTGCAGCATGTTTACAGATTAGACATGGGTCAGCACACCACATTGTTCATGATGTGCTCCAGTTTCACAAAGTGTCTGCAAGATGGCTGCCACGGCAGCTGACTCCTGAAATGAGAGAACGACGAGTTGATGCTTGTGAAGAGCTTCTTAGGCGCTTTGAACGAGAAGGTGATGGCTTCCTTGCAAGAATCGTTACTGGGGCTGAAACCTGGGTTCACTTCCACCAACCGGAAACGAAGAGAGCGAGCAGGGAATGGCGCCATTCCTCATCACCAAAAGCAAAGAAGTTACGAACAGAACCATCAGCAGGGAAGGTTATGCTGACTCTCTTTTGGGACGAAAAAGGCGTCATTTTGGAGCATTATATGCCTAGAGGGACCACTGTCACCAGTGCATCATACACAGATCTCCTAAAAAATCATCTGCAGCCTGCAATCAAATCAAAGCGACGTGGATTGCTGTCAGCAGGTGTCCTTTTGCAACATGACAATGCAAGGCCCCACACTGCCCGGACAACAATTGCAACAATCACAGACCTGCATTTTGAGTGTCTTCCTCATCCACCATACTCACCATACTTTGTCCCAAGTTATTTCCTTATGTTTGGACCACTCAAAGACGCAATGGGAGGAAAGAAGTTCCGTTCTGATGAAGAGGTACGCCACGCGGTACATGAGTGGTTGCGCGGACTACCAAAAGAATTTTTTTCTAAAGGAATTTATGCACTTTGTAAGCGCTGGAGGACTTGCATTGAGCGTGGGGAAGATTATGTTGAAAAGTGATACAGCTTCTACATCTACATGTACATCCATACTCCGCAAGCCACCTGACGGTGTGTGGCGGAGAGTACCTTGAGTACCTCTATCGATTCTCCCTTCAATTCCAGTCTCGTATTGTTCGTGGAAAGAAGGATTGTCGGTATGCCTCTGTGTGGGCTCTAATCTCTCTGATTTTATCCTCATGGTCTCTTCGCGAGATATACGGAGGAGGGAGCAATATACTGCTTGAATCCTCGGTGAAGGTATCTTCTCGAAACTTCAACAAAAGCCCGTACCGAGGTACTGAGCGTCTCTCCTGCAGAGTCTTCCACTGGAGTTTATCTATCATCTCCGTAACGCTTTCGCGATTACTAAATGACCCTGTAACGAAGCGCGCTGATCTCCGTTAGATCTTCTCTATCTCTTCTATCAACCCTATCTGGTACGGATCCCACACTGCTGAGCAGTATTCAAGCAGTGGTCGAACAAGCGTACTGTAACCTACTTCCTTTGTTTTCGGATTACATTTCCTTAGGATTCTTCCAATGAATCTCGGTCTGGCATCTGCTTTACCGACGATCAACTTTATATGATCATTCCATTTTAAATCTGTCCTAATGCCTACTCCCAGATAATTTATGGAGGTAACTGCTTCCAGTTGCTGACCTGCTACATTGTAGCTAAATGATAAAGGATCTTTCTTTCTATGTATTCGCAGCACATTACACTTGTCTACATTGAGATTCAATTGTCATTCCCTTCACCATGCGTCAATTCGCTGCAGATCCTCCTGCATTTCAGTACAATTTTCCATTGTTACAACCTCTCGATATACCACAGCACCATCTGCAAAAAGCCTCAGTGAACTTCCGATGTCATCCACAAGGTCATTTATGTATTTTGTGAACAGCAACAGTCCTACGACGCTCCCCTGCGGCACACCTGAAATCACTCTTACTTAGGAAGACTTCTCTCCATTGAGAATGACATGCTGCGTTCTGTTATCTAGGAACTCTTCAATCCAATCACACAATTGGTCTGATAGTCCATATGCTCTTACTTTGTTCATTAAACGACTGTGGGGAACTGTATCGAACGCCTTGCGGAAGTCAAGAAACACGGCATCTATCTGGGAACCCGTGTCTATGGCCCTCTGAGTCTCGTGGACGAATAGCGCGAGCTGAGTTTCACACGATCGTCTTTTTCGAAACCCATGGTGATTCCTACAGAGTAGATTTCTAGTCTCCAGGAAAGTAATTGTACTCGAACTTAATACATGTTCCAAAATTCTACAACTGATCGATGTTAGAGATATAGGTCTATAGTTCTGCACATCTGTTCGACGTCCCTTCTTGAAACGGGGATGACCTGTGCCCTTTTCCAATCCTTTGGAATGCTACGCTCTTCTAGAGACCTACGGTACACCGCTGCAAGAAGGGGGGCAAGTTCCTTCGCGTACTCTGTGTAAAATCGAACTGGTTTCCCATTAGGTCCAGCGGCCTTTCATCTTTTGAACGATTTTAATTGCTTCTCTCTGCCTCTGTCGTCTATTTCGATATCTAGCTTTGTACCATTTCTGCACAATAAATAATATTTAAAAAATATTTAACGTTTTCATTTCACTCACCCTCGTAGTATTATTTTATTCTGGTAGGTGTCAAGATCATTTGATAAGCTGAGCGCTAGATCCTGGTTTGTGTTTTCATGCGTATACTGGGTTTTATTATGTTGTTCACGTTGCTTCATAAAGTTGATATGCATTTGGGTAAGAGTCCGCGCCTATACAACCGCGAGCCACTTTAAACTCCGACCGTCATCCTGAGCCACAAGATGTGCATTTCAACTGTAAAGTCAGGTAAGGTGAGTACCTTTTTTCGGCCAGCAGAACTCAATGCTAGGATCTGTACGTCTGCGCGCTGCTATGCAGGTAGGCGACAAAACACATGTCGTCGACGCGTGGGAGCGGAAACGTACTCGAATTAGGGCCCAGCAGTCGTGTTCTAAGCGAGCGACACAGTAACTCAATTAGCAGCGACACACCCTCGCAGACGCGGGATCGGGGGTGACGGCGGGGGTGCCGTGGCTGGGAGCGGAACAGGGCGTGGTTCTCCAGCAGGCTTAGTTCCGCTTCCAGAGGACAGGAGCCCTCATATAGATGGATATCCCCTTTGGCAATATCGCAGCGCGCCAAACTGCAGTTCTCTGTTAGCGAGTAAATTGCTTCAACGCCTTCTCGTGGCAACAGGAGCGGTTTACTAAGTTTACACGAGCATTTCAGGTTTCTTGAATTCTCTGTTTCTGGCGGAATACTAATGGCTGTTATGAAAATAACGTATTGTGGATAGGCTTTAACATTCTCACTTGTTGCTGGAAAAGGGGGAGTGCCACAAGAGCCTGTTTTCAACTCTTTTTCTTAATCCATGTCGGTGAACTAACACACTAAGCATGGCAGGTGACTAGAAAGGGTTTTTATCTGCGGATAACGCAAGAGTAGTGTACTGGACGTGATTTAGCAAACAGAATAATGCGTAACAGTAGCTCCTGGCTTACAGAAAAAAGATGGTCCTTTACTGTCACAAAACGCAGTTCGTATAGCTTCTGATGCGGATGGCATGTAGAAAAGAAATTTTACCGTCATATGGTGATAAAAACAGACTGTTTACCTTTATAAAGTTACTAATAAGTTTGGTTTTATCGTACCATATTCAGATCCATAGAGAGAATAAAAATAACATAGCTAACCATCATACGACTTAAAATAAACTATGTTACTATATCACCATGTCTAAAACAAAATGTACCAGAAACGTTTCTGCTTGTACAGGCTACAACTGTAACTCGTCAAATCCTATGTGCAATGTGCATATTATCTCGTCGAGTTGCAGCATTTCACCCAGCAAGGCCATTGCAGATAGGTGACATGATTATTTTCAGAACAAATTTTTGAATTACGTCTGGTGTATTTGTCGAATATACAGTAAAAATATTTCAAGACGTAATTGAAACGTGAGTTATAATTTCAATTTATAAATCTTATGTCGAGAAAATCTATTAGAGTATACGCTTTTTAATGCGTGAAAATGAGAATAATAAAAAGTGCATTCATTATACTAATATATTTTTAAACAGTGGTCAAAAGTGCCAAAATATTTAACTAGAACTAATGACGATGCCATAGGTCTGAACAGAAAACTGCTCACAATTTTAGGTACACATTATCTGATCACAAGTTCACGGACTGCTATTAGTGAACATTAATTCGGGGTGTGGCCACAATTCGTCTTTATGACGCACTGAACTCTGCTGGGGTCACCTTTACTGAGGTGTCTGAATGTCTGTGGAGGAATGACAATTCACTATTTCTCAAGAACAGAAACCAGAGAAATTAATGATGTTGGACGCAGGGGCCTGGAATCAAGTCAACGATCTAGCTCAGCCCAGAGGTGGTCCACTGAGTTCAGGTCAGGCCTCTGAGTAGACCAGTCCATGCCGGAGACGTTATTGTCCGCAAACCACCACGTCACAAGTGCTGCTTCATGACAGGGTGCATTGTCGTGCTGATGCAGTCATGGTCTCCTAACTGCTCCCCACTGTACCCAGTACACAATGCTGTAATATTTGTTCATATTCTTCTGCGTTTAGCCTTTTACTAAGTGCAATAAGGGAACCCCAACCTAAACACGGGAAAGCTCTACAGCATGTAACGCCTCCTCCGTACCACACTGTCGCACTACACCTGATGGCAGGTAATATCCTCCAGACATCAGGCAAACGAAACCCTTCCATCGGATTGGCCCAGGGTACAGGGTGATTCGTCATTCCCAATCACTTGTTTCCGGTCATCCCCTGTCTACTGGCGTCAGTCCTTAAACACCTCAAGCGTCTCTTAGCACTTGTTACATAAATGTGTGGTTCATGAGGAGTTGCTCGACCTTACTCCACTTCTTTTAAGTCCTTACGCACAGTCAATTTAGAGCTCACGATTGATTTCTTTCTCTGAGTTCGTGTGATTTTTTTGCAGTCCTCCTCCGCAGTGCTCGACGGTCGCTGTACGCCAGTACACGAAGTCTGGCTGATCTTGGTTAACTCTGGTAGTTCCACCACGTTTCCAGTTCACACCCACATCACCAACAGTCGACGTGGAAGCCTTGGAAGGGCTGAAATGTCCCTGCTGGATTTGTTAGTCAGGTGACATGCAATAACTAGTCCGCGTTCCAATTCACTAATGTCTCCAGGCTGACACATTTTGCTGTTACTTCTACTCTACTGACAACACGATACTCCCCACCGCCGTTTATACTGGCGGGTTCGCCTCTCCTGACATCTAGCGGTCGATTTCGCATTACATAGGACTGACAGTAAAGTGTAGCCATGCTTTCTCGAAGTACCGGATAGTTATAAATAAAGTGTGTCTACTCAAAGAGTTCCGTGTGGACTGAAAGTATTATGTGAAAGCGAAATTTGGTAAATATTCTAATGCGCTAATGGGGAACTGATTTACGTCGGAAAAAAATTAGTTCCAATTTTGATCACACGTGCAAATCTGGCACTGTGAATTCAAGAAAGACACACAGAAATGTTTCCACATGTAATGTACACACATAAAAAAAAAAAAAATTTGCATCACCACGGTTCCGAGAGTTCCGGAACCTTTACAGAAAATTGAAATACAGATCAACAAAAACGTAATTTCCTTTTTATTGCTCATGAAAACCACACATTTGCATCTTGTACCGCCATACAGCGAGACCTTCAGAGGTGGTGGTCCAGATTGCTGTACATATCAGTACCTCTAATACCCGTCCTCTTGCGTTGATGCATGCCTCTATTCGTCGTCGCTTACTATCCACAACTTCAACAAGGCACTGTTGGCCCAGATTGTCCCACTCCTCAACGGCGAATCGGCGTGGATTCCTCAGAGTGGTTGGTGGATCACGTCATCCATAAACAGTCCTTTTCAATCTATCCGAGGTATGTTCGACAGGGTTCATGTCTGGAGAATATGCTGGCCACTCTAGTCGAGCGGCCCGCATCTCGTGGTCGTGCGGTAACGTTCTCGTTTCCCACGCCCGGGTTCCCGGGTTCGATTCCCGGCGAGGTCAGGGATTTTCTCTGCCTCGTGATGGCTAGGTGTTGTGTGATGTCCTTAGGTTAGTTAGGTTTAAGTAGTTCTAAGTTCTAGGGGACTGATGACCTAAGATGTTAAGTCCCATAGTGCTCAGAGCCATTTTTTTTTTTTTTTCTAGTCGAGCGATTTCATTATCCTCAAGGAAGTCATTCACAAGACGTGTAGCATGGGGGCGCGAATTGTCGTCCATGAAGACAAATGCGTCGCCAGTATGCTGCCGAAATGGTTGCACTATCGATCGGAGGATGGCATTCACGTATCGTAAAGCCGCGCGTCGGCCCCACATAATGCCGCGACAAAACACAAGGGGACCTCCACCTTGCTGCACTCTCTGGACAATGCGTCTAAGACGTTCAGCCTGACCAGGTTGCCTCGAAGCAAGTCTCCGACGATTGTCTGGTTCAAGGCATATGCGACACTCATTGGTGAAGAGCACGTGATGCCAATCCTGAGCGGTCCATTCGACATGTTGTTGGGCCCAGCTGTACCACGCTGCATTGTGTCGTGGTTGCGGGAGTGAATTTGCGCATCATGCAGCCTATTGCGCAAAGTCTGGGTCGCAACACGACGTCCTGCCGGCCGAAGTGGCCGTGCGGTTAAAGGCGCTGCAGTCTGGAACCGCAAGACCGCTACGGTCGCAGGTTCGAATCCTGCCTCGGGCATGGATGTTTGTGATGTCCTTAGGTTAGTTAGGTTTAACTAGTTCTAAGTTCTAGGGGACTAATGACCTCAGCAGTTGAGTCCCATAGTGCTCAGAGCCATTTGAACCATTTGAGCCACGACGTCCTGTGGCTGCACGAAAAGCATTATTCAACATGGTGGTGTTGCCGTCAGGGTTCCTCCGAGCCATAATCCGTAGGTAGCGGTCATCCACTGCAGTAGTAACCCTTGGACGGCCTGAGCGAGGCATATCACGAACAGTTCCTATCTCTCTGTATCTCCTCCATGTCCGAACGACATCGCTTTGGTTCAGTCCGAGACGCCTGGACCCTTCCCTTGTAGAGAGCCCTTCCTGGCACAAAGTAACAATGTAGACGCGATAGAACCATCGTATTGACCTGGTGGAATGGCTGGAACCGATCGGCTGTCGGACACCGTCCATTTAATAGTCGCTGCTCATGCATGTTTGTTTACGTCTTTGGGCTGGTTTAGTGACATCTCTGAACAGTCAAAGGGACTCTGTCTGTGATACAATTTCCACAGTCAACGTCTATGTCCAAGAGTTTTGGGAACGGGGTGATGCAAAACTTTTTTTGATGTGTGGATTAGGAACGAGACGTGGGCATAAAAGGTCAAATAAGTGAGAAAGACAGAATATCAAGTTTATTAATAGCCGCAACGTACCAAATTTGTTCAGTATGACCGCCGGATACGTCGAAGAATTGCTGTAGAGCGCCACCTTGTGACCAAAATTGGAACTAATATTTTTTCACCCCAAATTGATTCCGCATTAACACATTAGCATATGTACCAAGTTTCGATGCCATACGATATTTGGAGGGCAGCGTGGAGGGTAAAAATCGTAGAGGGAGACCAAGAGATGAATACACTAAGCAGATTCAGAAGGAGGTGGTTTGCAGTAATTACTGGGAGATGAAGAAGTTTGTCCAGTATAGGGTAGCATGGAGAGCTGCATCAAACCAGTCTCAGGACTGAAGACTACAACAACAACAAACAACGATATTTACTGCTCAAACTGAACCTCCGTGAGTAATTGCACTTTAATTATACTCACCTGATAAAATAAAATTTCTTGCATAAAGCAGTCACTGTGTATTTTCTCACAAAAACACAATATGTCAGGTTTTGCTAAAGGTGATAAAATTAACCAGTGAAGTCGAACATTCTAAATTTTGAAGACTGAAGATATCCGAGAAGCTCCATTGTGGGACTGTTATATAGGATTTTGTGTAGAAACTAAATGTTGCAAGTTTAAGAACAATCTCCCTCTCTCTGTAGTGTGAAAACTGGTTTACTGTACTTGCTTTCCCTGTACTGTAACGTGGTGTAACGTTTTGAGGTCCTGAAGAGGGCTGTCAGAGAAATCTCTAGAGTGAATTGGCGAACCTCGTGTAAGCAATTGCTCAAGTAACTCGAAATTCTGACTCTGCCGTCGCTACGTATATTATCTCGCAAGGGATAATATACAACATGCTCTAAGTGAACTGTAGATGTAAGCGCAATTCCGATTGGTGTAACGCTTTTGAACCACTGTTCAGAAAATGTTACCCTATTCTGTGGGTTTCATTTTCATTAAGTTGAAAGATTTGATCCTGCCAAATTCCCTTTATTCCAGAATAATAACAGTGTTGGTTGCGAAATTATTTAATACCGATGATGCGTTTAACGCTTTTGGGAAATCATCAGATTGCGTAAAAGTAGCTGTATTGTAAGTCATCCGCCATGAAGACATATAAAGTGGAAAATGGTCACAACAGTAACTGGATACGTAATCCATCCGTCCTAAAAACGTAAAATGCAAGGTCGATCTTGAGCATAACAGCTGATTCCACCATAGCGGTACAATGTAGAACGACGCTCACAAAATAAAAGCCGTATGAGCCGCACAAAGCACACTGTCCGTTTGCGTGCACACAAATATTTGTTTTTGTGACAGATGAGTTTCATATCCAATTACTGTTCCGCCAGTTTTCCATTTTATATCTCTTTATGACGGATGTGTTACATATCCAGCTACTTTTACACAATCTGATGATGTCCCAAAAGAATGAAACACGTGATTGATATTAAATAATTTTGCAACCAAGACTGTTTTTATTCTGGAATAATTCGAAACTGGTTGCTGTACTAGTCTCTCATGGTGGAATGGAATAATTTTTACTTTCTTTTTAGTGCGTGCAGGAGCTCCTTGCAGTAGCTTAGTCTAGCATTGTAACGCATTATATATTCTTCATGCTATTGTAAACTATTTAACTTTCTACAATCTCCTTTTGTGGATTTTAAATTATTAGTAAGTTTTGGTAACTCATTCTTTCCATGACCAACCAATGGTTGAGTACGTTTAGAACTAAACGTGGTGAACCACGTAAATAAAAGTACTCCATACTGTTTCAAAGGCACCAAATTACATTAAAATGTATTTCATATGGGTATAGTATTTGTTATTTCTGACACGCATGTCCGGAAGAACAGGCACCATTGTGTCGATCCGTAGCCGTATATGTATACTTGAAGAAAGAAATTTACGACTGCTAAGGAGAGAACTCAACAAGATAACGCAAGACCGCATGTCGGCTACGCCCTCCTGGACAGCTTGTTTCCCAGATCTCTCACCTATTGGAAACATAGATTGCATAGAATAGTACAGATAACCAACAAGTATTTAAGAAGAAATTAAAAGAATTTCTGAATGACAACTCCTTCTACTCCATAGAGGAATTTTTAGATATAAATTAAGAAAAAAAATAATAAAAAAAAATAAAAAAATAAATAAAAAAAATAAAATAAAAAATAAAGAAAAACTAAAAAAACACAAAAAATAAAGTTGTTGTATTAACTTAAGTATGTTGTTAAATTAACCTAATTATGTCATGTATTGGAAAATTCGACTCGTTCCACATCATTACGAAATATCGTATTCATGATCCATGGAACTAGTATTAATCTAATCTAATCTAATCTAATCACTAACCAGCCACTATAATTAATAAACTCTGGCATAGATTTGAAACATCACGGAATGACGTATGGATATCTATCATTCAAGCCCAGACTCATTGTCCGACTGGTTCACAGTCGTTATTTCTCTGCTGTTGACGGAGTATCATATAATGTCACCGACACCTATTGAGAGAATCTACTGTCCAGCCACTAATACGTTACGAGGAACAACGTCGGCTAATATTTGCCATTATTCGCCAATTTCAGTCGCGTGCAAATCTAGAATGGAAACAAAGCTGAGCAATAAGCCGATTGTGAAAGAATTTTATATGCAGGACTTGGACAGCTGCTGAAGTTTACTATAAGTGAAAACACCGCTGACAGCTGGTAAAATCGGAGGGCCGTTTTTCCTTTTTTTTTTTTTCAAAAGTCGCTTTCTGCAAAATTTTAACTTCTCAGGAAATATAGAAGAGTGTTAAGGGTTTTGCACAGAGATAAATAAAAATTTGCATAGGTCATGTAATGTATTAATTTCTAAACAGCAACTGATACAACCATAAATCTGCATAGGTATATTTAAAAAGAAATTTAAAAAAATATGACATTATTTCAAAACTTCTTTCTACGATCCATATTGATTTGCATCATTCTTTTTCATCGTCCATTTACCAAGGGAACACAATAAACAAGTACATTACATGTAAGTTTTTTTTTATATTTACTGATATAGAATGCAGTGATTATGTTAAGACAAACATTTACATATTTAAAGTCAATTCAATTAACATCTTTATAGTCCAGTGCGTCAGTTTGTTTCCTCAACATCTACATTTTCCATCACATCATTTATATTTGCATTATCCACAGAACTATTCTTCTCCAATATGTTGACATAGAACTCCATGGTATCATGCGGTATTTCAATTACCTTCATAACTTCTTTTATTTACTGACATTAATCATCGTTTTCATTTTTGGGCTGCGTCCATGGCTCCGAGGGATTTCTGTCCTTTCTTGAGGATCTCTACTACAGCTGACTTGCATTCGTATACAGGAGCCCACGAAAATGTGGAAAGCAGTCACATAAAATTCAATTAATTTCAGATACTGCCAATGCAGTGCTAAACTATTGCAACTGATAAATGAAATATCAGTCAGAAGTATTGTTAAGTTCTTACCATTCATGTCATCGCAGGTTAAGTCAGCAGCTTTAACAGCCCCTGGGCGCTCTTATGGGCGTGTAGTCGCTTGGAAGGTACCGCATTAGCCTCCGATGAGCCCGCACTGACTTCGCTGTATCTTTTGTATGTCACTCTTCTACTCTTCCCTCCCTTTCAAACCATATTACTGGTTCAGAGTTTTCTTCTGTCATTTTATTTAAAAGTAATCTTTTAAACTCAGGCTAAGAATACACACACCAGCTCGGACAGGCAGTTTTGCAACTGATATTGACCTGACAATAATTCAGATGAACAGAAAGTAAGTGCCACGAGACAGAATTTTCACTTCCACAGATGTTGCCAACACAAGCATCGTAAATGGTATTATTAAAATCAAAAGATTATTAACCCCACAAGAATTAGCTGCGGAAAGCAAGCTTTGCTATATTAGTTTCGTGTAGAAAGCGAGTCTTGGAATTACGGAGGATATCTGGTAGCTTCTTAACATGGAAATAATAACCGAATTTTGAAAAAAAAAACTGTTTTATAAACAAGAAAGGCAGCTATGTCAAATAGTAAATGCCATAAAAACTTAAGGTTTATAATTTATATAAAAAACAGCTACCAGCCACATGTATGGTTTAAAAAGGTTTATTATCTTCTGAGTCACGTTTTGTTTAACGTTATTCGTGTGTGCTGCGTGTGTAATTAAGATGATGAGATTGAAAGTGACGTCCATTGACTGGAATAGCACTCACATAGTGCATATTGAAAAGTGTATTAAGCTTGCGTTCGAAAACATAAACGCACGAATATTTCGTCAGGCAGAACAACACAGCTCGTAAGTACACTAATCTGCAAGTTTACTAATGTTTATAAAAACCATCTCATGAGCAATTAGATTTTGTAAAAGAAGTAAATCTTTCGTAAAAATACCATTACCGATATGACAACAAAATATTTCTTTTCTTTCCCAGTGCAGCAAACGAATGACACAAACAAAACTAGGTCCAACTAAGAATGCTTGTAACTGCCATCTGAAGATGGATTTGTAAAGAAAAATGCGAAACCGGTCATGGTCTGAAGATAATAAACCTTTTTAAACCATACATGTGGCTGGTAGTTGTTTCTTTTATATAAATTATAAACCTTAAGTACAACAGCCACGTTTCTCAACATGTCGACTTTCGACAAAATAGCGCCATAAAAACTGATTGATGCCATTTTTGCAGAAAGCGAGTAGTGAAAAACGGCCCTCAATTAGTTTTAATCGACCTTACTTCAGGACTCACATCTCAAAGCCACATCTTCGGGTGCAACCTGCATATTTAAGAACTGAAATGTAATTATAAACTGTATTGAAAATTTATGCTGTTATATAAAGATTATTTGAAGACCTTTACTCACAAAACTTAGCACACTGATTCATCATAGGTGAACCCAACGTTCTCAGTCAAGGTACTGATATTGAGAATATATTGTCAATATTTAAAGAACGACTCGAACGAAGGCTACTTGGGAAGGTTGAACTTGCAATACCCTGTACTGATGTTGCTGGGCAGATCGAACCGCTACACTAACCATTCAATGCATGTGCAAGTATGTATAAGAAAACGAAACAGTGCTGAAGACTAAAACCTATTTCGAAGATATAGCTCAAAGACAGTTAACGGTGAAAATAATGCCAGACCGTAGGTAAAAGGAGAGGAAACTAGGGAGGTCACCATCTTAGCATTCCGAACCAGACGCAGAAGGCGCAGCTTGCAATTGTAGGAGCTGCCTTCAGCGGCCACCAGGAAACACTGGCTACCTAGACAAACAACTACCACGTGTACGCTGCGTGGCAATGTACACGTGACTAAGAGCGCTGGATCGTTCCCTTGCAGTACAATTAACCGTACAAGCAACAAAATTTGCCAAAATATTTACCAGCTGTCACCGGTGTTTTCATTCATCACAACCTTTAGCAGCTGCGGACGCCCTGCATCTAAAATTACTTTGATAAAATGCCTTGCACGGCAAAAATGGCATACTACAAATTTTTGTGTTTAAATAAGACAGTAGTGACTAAAACATCTGACATAAGTTAATAAGGAGTGTCTTAGGCGTCGCAGTTCCCCAAACTACGTAAAGCATATGCGGAAAAGGCGGTTTATAACTTCAGATGTTAGTCTGAGTCGAATTATACGATTTTACTTCACAAATGATAGCAGAAATTTATACACTAAGATGGGTAAGATTAACTGATATAAAAATCAGGCACTACTCGATTTTACCAAACAGGTTACTGGAAATTAGTGTGTCGTGGCTTACGAAGAAATGGCTGGTGACATAGCGCGATTAAGGATTAGGTTGTCTTTCACTCGTGATAAGAAATTGGAAAGGCTGCGTGGGTAAAACGGATAAATAAAGCTGACAGTGCGTGCAAAAAGTCATTTTAAATTTGGTCCTAGATATTTGGTTTAACTGACATTAATTTCGAGGAAAAAGTTGCGGAGTTATTTGTGGAAGTGTTTCACAAGAGCAAATAATAGCACAGACGATGGCAGTTTTGTACGGGGCGTATTGATGTCGCGGTGAAAGCTAACCATCTCTTGTCTAGGTATGAACAAGACGAGGAAAATTCTGACTGGGTCGTTTTAAGACCTATTTATGATGAACTATTCAAACATCAGCCATTGACTGTATCTGCAGCAAAATGTGTAGCACATCTAAAAATGTTATTTAATACATCCATAATGTTTCTTAACAAATATAAAAGAAGCGACTTTTACCTATGCATCCGACCGGGAACAGCAAAGCTCCACAAAGCCGATCAATCGTTATGCCTGATTGTGAACGCAAGAGGAGGGATAGACTGTGAGATAGAAAGGTTACTTGTCTGCTACTCAAATAAACATTTTAGGCATCCAACTAATTTTAAAATTAAAAATTGGAAGCTGGTCATTATAAACTTACAAGATTTATCTGTTCCACTTGGGGCACGTTCGATGTAAAAAAAAAAAAAAATAAAAAAAACCATGTATTACAATATTCCAACAGGTCATGCTCAGACCATTACAGGCGAGAATCTGCACATCTCCTGTGATAGACCATCAATGGAGGTATTGGAGGTATTGTACTTATTACAGATGGCTTTAACTTTCAGTTATTTTGGGTTTGGAGAGGAATATTCTTCAAAAGAGGGGAAGGTCTGGCCATGGGTTTGCCTCTCGTCTATTGCATGGCTAACATTCTCATGGCCTATTTTGAACAGGACTTCATGGCAAAATTTACCCAACATGCTGGCAAATTACTCATATGGAATAGGTATGTGGATGATGTGTTCGTATTATATGATGGTACTATCGCGGAATGGAATCAGTTTCTGTTGAATTTAAATAGTCTATATCAAAAGAACGCAGTTTACCTTACAGCAGGCAGTGGATGGCACTTTACCAGTTTTGCATCTCTCACTGACGTTAAACAATGAGAACAATCAGTGGGCATTTACAGAAAACCTACAGCGAGAGACTTGTTTCTCCGTAAAGATTCATGCCACCAACTTAAGCACAAATTTGCGGAATTCCGAGCTATGCTGAATCGTATGTAGGAAGTTCCCTTTCCAAAAGAGGCCCCCACGTAAAGAATACACTCTCATACAATATATAACATGTCAAAATGGATATGAAGTGGAGTTTATTAATGCAATCAATAAGGGTATATTGAGAACGATGAACATTGAATATCCAAAAACATTGTTCCTGCACATTTCATTTCTCATAACGTGGACAGAGGACTTGAGAAACGCAACGCAGCGTGAGTTTACTGTATCAAATGAAATGATTGCCCCAAAACTGGGCAAACTGATTGATCCTTCAGTAAAAGGTTGCAGGATCACCTTAATTTAAAGAAAATTCCAAACCTGGGTTAACTTCGCACCTACGGGAAGAGATGCATAGTATCACAAGTCTTGCTCAGACTCTTGTAATCCTCCGTAGAGAAGCAAAAGCCCAGGTTTTGATTCTGCTAAAGAAAGTGGAAAATTTTAAAAAGAAAAAAAGGTAGTTTACAGGACATGTTGAATAGTCAGATGGATTTGAAAGACCACAATATTTTGGAAACCTTTGATTGTTTGTACGGTTAACTGTATTGCAATAGAGCGACAATGTGACAATGTGTACAGTGCGGAATAGCGTCCACCTGGTAGTTCTTATGTACTTACCTCGGTAGACAGCGCTCTCTGGTGCCCGGTGAAGGTTCGGCTTACTCTTGCTAGCTGCGCCGTCCGTGTCAGGGTTGGGGTTAAGAGAGCGACCTGCCTAGTGTGTTCCCCTCGTTAACTACGTTTGAGATGTATCTTCGAAATTGGTTTCAGCCTTTAGCACTGTTTATTTTTCTTTATTTATGGTCACGAAGTAGATGAAGTTAAGGAATTGTGCTACCTAGGCAGTAAAAAAAGTAGTACACTGAAGCAGACTAGCAATGGCTAAAAGGGCATTCCTGGCCAAGAGGAGTCTACTAGTGTCAAACATAGGCATTAATTTGAGGAAGAAATTTCCGAGAACTTACGTCTGGAGTACAGCATTGTATGGTAGTGAAACATGGACTGTGGGAAAATCGGAATAGCAGAGAATCGAAGCATTTGAGATGTAGTGCTGCAGACGAATGTTGAAAATTAGATGGAGTGATAAGGTAAGGAATGAGGAGGTTCTTCGCAGAATGGTAGAGGAAAGGAATATGTGGAAAACACTGATCAGGAGAAGGTACAGGATGATGGGACATCTGTTAGGAAATGAGGGAATGACTTCCATGGTACTAGAGGGAGCTGTAGAGGGCAAAAACTGTAGAGGAAGACAGGGATTAGAATACATCCAGGAAATTATTGAGGACGTAAATTGCAGGTGCTACTCAGAGATGAAGAGCTTAGCACAGGAGAGGAATTCATGGTGGGCCGCATCAGAAAAAAAAAAAAAATCTTATAGATATTTGCACACGCAGTGAATAGGTACTGTCCAACAGTATTAGTAGAGGGTATTACATGGAGCACATTACAAAGTAGCCTCCTCTCGTCTACTTTTTTATATATATTGACAGTATTCTCTGAATGGCAATACCTTGACTAAGAATGTGGGGTTCAGTTATGATGGACTAATGTAATAATGTTTGTGAGTATACGAGGTGCGACAATAAAGTAATGAGACTGATTTTCCTTGCAAGATGTGGCAGCCCTACAGGGTTGGCACAATATCTTTGACCTTGGTCTATAAGCTGCTTCTAGTCCAAGTGGCACATCGACGCAACTGCTCAGTCGTGAGTTGTGCTGTAATAAGTTAACACGTGTTTGTGTCTCTCGTCACAGAAATGGAACCGCATAATATTGCGCAACGGTATGCCATTTCTTTTTGCGTTAAATTGGGTGAAAACGCTACGAAAACTTACGGTAAGCTTCAGAAGGCTTTTGGAGAGGAGGTTATGTCAAGAGCTCAAGTTTTTCGCTGGCATAAAATGTTTAGCGAAGGCAGAAAGAATGTTGAAAATGAAGACCACAGTAGACGACCATCAGCCTCACGGACGGATGTCAACTTGGCCAGGGTGCGTGAACTCGTACGATCTGATTGAAGATTATCCGTGAAAATGATTGCAGAAGAACTGAACATTAATCGAGAAACGGTTCGTCTAATAATAACGTAAGATTTTGGTATGAGAAAGATTTGTGCAAAAATGGTCCCCAAAAATCTCACACCACAACAGCGAGAAACACGGAAAAATATGGCAGCCGACCTGTTAGAGCAAACGGAGATCAATCCAGATTGTTGAGCCATGTTATTACTGGTGATGAAATTTGTTTTTTTTTTCAGTACGATCCAGAGACAAAATGCCAAAGTTCGCAATGGTGCTCAAAGGGATCACCCAGACCAAAAAAAGCTCGCATGTCAAACTCAAAAGTGAAATGCATGCTTGTGTGCTTCTTTGATTCCAAGGGAATTGTTCATAAAGAGTGGGTGCCTCCTGGACAAATAGTTAACCAATATTACTACAAATAAATTTTAGAAAGACTTCGTAAAAGAGTTCTTCGTGTCCGTGCCAACATTGCTGATAATTGGATTCTGCATCACGAAATGCGCCATCCCATACTGCTCTGTCAGTACAGCAATTTTTAACCTCAAAACAACAGTAAAACAATGAACTGGTAGCCAAGATCGCAGGAATTCTCTTTATTCCATGATTACCGGTTTCGGCGAAACTAAAGCCGCCATCATCGGATCTCAGGACACATACAGGTTACAACATCAAGGCAGGCAATGGTGATATTAATAGTTGCCTATAACACACAGGCCTTACAAAATTGTTATAAGTAGCACATAGGCGTCCAAGAGACATGACATTGTAATGACATTATGATTGTTGTAAGTTAACATTTATAATTTCATCTCTCTTGGACGCCTATGTACTATTTATGAGTATTTTGTAAGGTTTGCTTGTTATAGGCAACTATTAATATCACCATTGTTTGCCTTGATGTTGTAACTTGTATATGTCCTAAGATCCGATGATGGCGGCTTTAGTTTCGCCGAAACCATTAATCATGGAATAAAAAGAATTCCTGCGATTTTGGCTACCAGTTTATTGTTTTACAAGCATCTAGATCGGTCCCATATGATCACAATGTGCTCCCTACAAATTTCAGTACTACCACAGCCACCTTATTCATCAGATATCGCTCCGTGCGACTTTTTTCTATTTCCAAGAGTCAAAACGGTGGTCAACGGACACCGTTTTCAAACAACACAAGATGTCCAAAAAGCTGTGACGAGGGTCTTGGAGGATATTACAGAAGACGAGTTCCAGAAATGTTACCATCAATGGCAGAAGCACTGGAAAAAGTGTGTGCAATCAGAAGGGAACTACTTTGAAGGAGAAAACACAAAACTTGACTAAAACGGTAAGCAACAATATTTTTTTTCAGGTCAGTCTTATTACTTATTGTCGCACCTAGTAGATCTTCAAATAATCTTTACATTAGGTTGGTACACAAGTTCGTAGCGTTTTCTTTTTTTTTTGCATGTTGGTATTCCGATTGTTATGGGTTTATTTATCGATTTCTATTTTTTATTTGTAATTCACTGTTGCTATTTGAGTGTACATTTTGCCATTTTGTCATTTGCAGGTAATGAGTGGTGCTGTGGGCGCCAGAAAATGAAGCGCCAAGTGGAGAAATCGGAACATTTCCGAAATGTTCTTCTGTCTGAGTTCAGTAGAGGGGTGGCACTAGCGGAGGCAGCCAGACACATATACGCCTTGTGTGGGCTTAATGCCACAGGACCGGGCACGGTAATAAAATGGTTGGCTCGTTTTAACGGGGACCGTGTTCAGACAGACATACAGGTTTTGATGAAGATCGTTTAAGTGCATTAATCCATAATGATTCACACCAGTGTACTCGAGAACTGGCAAATGTGGTGATCTGTGGTCATTCCACCCTCGTGCAACGGGGAAGGTTCAAAACTTGGATGTATGAGTACCGCATGCTCTAAGCCGCTAATGTACTATGTATTGCTTCCCCGCTGTGTAACATTCACTGTTGATATTTCATTTCAATAAGTGAGACGCCATGCAGACGCACGCAATCAAAGAAGAACGAACGGGAGGAATGGTTCAAATGGCTCTGAGCACTACAATACTTAATATCTGAGGTCATCAGTCCCCTAGAACTTAGAACTACTTAAACCTAACTAACCTAAGGACATCACACACATCCATTCCCCTAGGCAGGATTCGAACCTGCGACCGTAGCGGTCGTGCGGTTTCAGACTGAATCGCCTAGAACCGCTCGGCCACAGCGGCGGGCACAAGAGGAATGCATGAAGTGATG
Source organism: Schistocerca piceifrons (assembly GCF_021461385.2). Taxonomy (NCBI): domain Eukaryota; kingdom Metazoa; phylum Arthropoda; class Insecta; order Orthoptera; family Acrididae; genus Schistocerca; species Schistocerca piceifrons. The sequence continues at coordinate 20,332,827 of NC_060139.1, read as the reverse complement.
CTACTCCACGATAAAGAACGCCCACATTCTACTAGACTGACAAAAAAACACTACACAGAAGTTGCGTTGGGAAGTCATTCCTCAGCCAACTTATTTATCTGATATTGCGCCCTCAGATTTTTCACCATATCTGCTCTCTATCGAACAACCTCCAAGAAACTTCTTTTCGGATGAAAATGTGTTCCGACCACGGCTTGACGAGTTCTTCGCCTCAAAAACACGTGCTTTCTACAGTCGCCGAGTCGAAATGTTACCCCAGCGTTGGCAGACTTTTGTAAATAGTGAGAGTATATTACTGATGACTAAAATGTCTGTTTTGTGATTCTGTTGTGATTATCAAACTCATCGAAAAACTCTATTATCTTATGCACCAATATAATATAGAAGCACAAATTTGCAACACAGTTTGTAATTATATCTCAATTCTTAAATACAGGGTGTTCATAAATGAATCTCGGGGTTTTAACGCTTTATAATGTTTACTATATTAAGCTTACAGCCGTAAATGATATGTCAAATGAAAGAGCTACTCAAACAGTTTTACCAAGAATCTTATAAATGTTCAATGTGAGCACCATTTGTCACACGGCACACATCAAGTCTATAGCCGAGTTCTTCCCAAACGTTGATAAGTGTGTCTTCAGTGATTGTAGCAACAGCTGCTTCAATCCGGTTTCTTAATTCAGGGAGGTCTGCTGGTAGCGGAGGCACGTACACACGATCCTTGATGAAGCCCCAAAGGAAAAAAATCGCATGGCGTTAGGTCGGGTGAACTTGGAAGCCTTGCAAAGCAGGCCCTGTCACTGGGCCACTTGCGGCCTATCCAGCGGTTGGGTACAGTGAGTTCAAATGGCTCTGAGCACTATGGGACTTAACTTCTGAGGTCATCAGTCGCCTAGAACTTAGAACTAATTAAACCTAACTAACCTAAGGACATCACATACATTCATGCCCGAGGCAGGATCCGAACCTGCGACCGTAGCGATCGCTCGGCTCCAGACTGTAGCGCCTAGAACCGCACGGCCACTCCGGCCGGCGCCAGTGAACATTTATAAGGTTAATCATACAATTTAGGCTTTCACGGCCGGTTTTGTCTTCAGTTAAAACTTCCGGGCTGAGAGGCCGTGGTCGATGTATACAATTTCCACCTGACGTTTCGTCTCCATCTGCGGGAGACATCTTCAACGTCAGGTGGAAATTTTATACATCGACCACGGCCTCTCATCCCGGAAGTTTTAACGGAAGATTTATAAGGTTCTTGGTAAAACTGTTTTAGTTGCTCTTTCACTTGACATATCGTTTATAACTGTAAGTGTAATGTAATAAATACACTCCTGGAAATGGAAAAAAGAACACATTGACACCGGTTTTAACGCTTTATAATACACTCCTGGAAATTGAAATAAGAACACCGTGAATTCATTGTCCCAGGAAGGGGAAACTTTATTGACACATTCCTGGGGTCAGATACATCACATGATCACACTGACAGAACCACAGGCACATAGACACAGGCAACAGAGCATGCACAATGTCGGCACTAGTACAGTGTATATCCACCTTTCGCAGCAATGCAGGCTGCTATTCTCCCATGGAGACGATCGTAGAGATGCTGGATGTAGTCCTGTGGAACGGCTTGCCATGCCATTTCCACCTGGCGCCTCAGTTGGACCAGCGTTCGTGCTGGACATGCAGACCGCGTGAGACGACGCTTCATCCAGTCCCAAACATGCTCAATGGGGGACAGATCCGGAGATCTTGCTGGCCAGGGTAGTTGACTTACACCTTCTAGAGCACGTTGGGTGGCACGGGATACATACGGACGTGCATTGTCCTGTTGGAACAGCAAGTTCCCTTGCCGGTCTAGGAATGGTAGAACGATGGGTTCGATGACGGTTTGGATGTACCGTGCACTATTCAGTGTCCCCTCAACGATCACCAGTGGTGTACGGCCAGTGTAGGAGATCGCTCCCCACACCATGATGCCGGGTGTTGGCCCTGTGTGCCTCGGTCGTATGCAGTCCTGATTGTGGCGCTCACCTGCACGGCGCCAAACACGCATACGACCATCATTGGCACCAAGGCAGAAGCGACTCTCATCGCTGAAGACGACACGTCTCCATTCGTCCCTCCATTCACGCCTGTCGCGACACCACTGGAGGCGGGCTGCACGATGTTGGGGCGTGAGCGGAAGACGGCCTAACGGTGTGCGGGACCGTAGCCCAGCTTCATGGAGACGGTTGCGAATGGTCCTCACCGATACCCCAGGAGCAACAGTGTCCCTAATTTGCTGGGAAGTGGCGGTGCAGTCCCCTACGGCACTGCGTAGGATCCTACGGCCTTGGCGTGCATCCGTGCGTCGCTGCGGTCCGGTCCCAGGTCGACGGGCACGTGCACCTTCCGCCGACCACTGGCGACAACATCGATGTACTGTGGAGACCTCACGCCCCACGTGTTGAGCAATTCGGCTGTACGTCCACCCGGCCTCCCGCATGCCCACTACACGCCCTCGCTCAAAGTCCGTCAACTGCACATACGGTTCACGTCCACGCTGTCGCGGCATGCTACCAGTGTTAAAGACTGCGATGGAGCTCCGTATGCCACGGCAAATTGGCTGACACTGACGGCGGCGGTGCACAAATGCTGCGCAGCTAGCGCCATTCGACGGCCAACACCGCGGTTCCTGGTGTGTCTGCTGTGCCGTGCGTGTGATCATTGCTTGTACAGCCCTCTCGCAGTGTCCGGAGCAAGTATGGTGGGTCTGACACACCGGTGTCAATGTGTTCTTTTTTCCATTTCCAGGAGTGTAATATTAATTGTTGGTAAGGCGGGTACCAGGTTGAGAGTCATTGGGAGAGTCCTCAGAAAATGTAGTCCATCAACAAAGGAGGTGGCTTACAAAACACTTGTTCGACCTATAATTGAGTATTGCTCATCAGTGTGGGATCCGTACCAGGTCGGGTTGACAGAGGAGATAGAGGAGATCCAAAGAAGAGCGGCGCGTTTCGACACAGGGTTATTTGGTAAGAGTGATAGCGTTACGGAGATGTTTAGCAAACTCAAGTGGCAGACTCTGTAAGAGAGACGCTCTGCATCGCGGTGTAGCTTGCTGTCCAGGTTTGGAGAGGGTGCGTTTCTGGATGAGGAATCGAATATATTGCTTCCCCCTAGTTATACCTCCCGAGGAGATCACGAATGTAAAATTAGAGAGATTCGAGCCCGCACGGAGGCTTGCCGGCAGTCGTTCTTCCCGCGAACCATACGCGACTGGGACAGGAAAGGGAGGTAAAGACAACACGTGATGTGCCCTCCGCCACAAATCGTTGCTTGGCTTGCGGAATATAAATGTAGATGTAGTTATAGAGATGGAGCACACACTCAGAACGTTTGAAGGATGGGGAAGGCAGTTTTGTGTGCTAAATTTCGCATCATTTATACCTTCAAATTACGAATAAATTTAATTTTTTACTGTCCCAAATGTGGTTTACACAGAGGTGACAAAAGTCATGGGACATATCCTAATATAGCGTCGGATGTCCTTTTTTCCAGCATAGTGCAGAAACTCGACGTGGCACGGACACAAAAAGTCGTTGGAAGTCCCCTGCAAAAATATCGAGCCATGCTGCCTCTTATAGCCGTCCATAATTGCAAAATTATTGGCAGTGCAAGATTTTGTGCACGAACCGACCTCCCGATTACATCCCATAAAAATATTCGATGTCGGGATCTGGGAGCCAAATCATTCGATCCATTTGGCCAGATTGTTTTTTAAACCAATAGCGAATAATCGTGGTGCGGTGACATGGCGCATTGTTGTACATAAAAATTACTCCCATGTTTGGGAACTCGAGGTCCATGAACGGCTGGAAACGGTCTCTAAGTAGAAGAACATAACGAGATCCCAGTCCATTCCACATATACACAGCCACGACCAGTCGCACAGTGCCAACTTCTCAACTTGGTTCCGGCTTCCGTGGGATCTTCCCCCACATTCTAACCCTACCGTCAGCTCTTTGCAACTGAAATGGGAACTCATATGACCACGCACGGCTTTAGAGTCGTATATGATCCAATCGATATGGTCATGAGCCGAGGAGAGGAACTGAAGGCGACGTCGTGGTGTTAGTAAAGGCACTCGCGTCGGTCGTGTGCTGCCATAGTCCATTAACCCCAAATTTCGCCGAACCATCCTAACAGACACGTCCGTCGTACGTTCCGCATTGATATCTGCTGTTATTTCACGCTGTGTTGCTTGTCTGTTGGCACTGACAACTGCCGGCCGTGTGACCATGCGGTTCTAGGCGCTTCAGTCCGGAACCACGCGGCTGCTGCGGTCGCAGGTTCGAATCCTGCCTCGGGCATGGATGTGTGTGAAGTCCTTACGTTAGTTAGGTTTAAGTAGTTCTAGGTCGAGGGGACTGATGACCTCAGATGTTAAGTCCCATAGTGCTTAGATCCATTTGAACCATTTGAATCACTGACAACTCTATGCAAACACCGCTGCTCTCGATCTTTAAGTGCAGGCAGTTGCCCACTGCGTTGTCCGTGGTGAGAGGTAACGCCTGGTATGTGATATTCCAGAGACATTCTTGGCACTGTGAATCTCGGAATATTGAATTCCTTAACGATTACCGAAATGGAATATCCCATGCGTATAGCTCCAACTACCACTCCTCGTTCAGAGTCTGTTAATTCTCCTCGTGCTAACAAAATCACCGCGGAAGCCTTCTCATATGAATCACCCAAGTCCAAATGAGGGCTACGTCAATCCACTGAAATGTTACGAGATTTCGTGTAATTTTTGAATACGCTTTATGTTTGCCTCGAAGTAAGGCACCTGTCGGAAGAGTGTTTTCTCTGATGAATAAGATATGGACGAGTGACAAAAACACGGTTAAATGTCGCAGTTTTGAAAGCCCTTTCGATTACCAAGACTGACATCGTCCGGAACCGCGCGACTGCTACGGTCGCAGGTTCGAATCCTGCCTCGGTCGTGGATGTGTGTGATGTCCTTAGGTTAGTTAGGTTTAAGTAGTTCTAAGTTCTAGGTGACTGCTGACCTCAGATGTTAAGTCCCATAGTGCTCAGAGCCATTTGAACCAAGACTGACATCAACAGATCATCTGATAAGCTCCATTCCTACTTGAAAACTAGACCCGGCATTTTGCAACTTATTTCCTCCGTCGGCAACTAACCTAAATTGAAGCGATCACACAGGTAATGTTGTGGGTAGAGTAAACCAAAGACTGCGACTCATTTTCAGAACACTTAGAAGGTGCAACAGATCTATAGAAATTCTTCCAATCCACATGTGGCATACAGCAAACCAGTGCTTAACAGTATCAGTTAAAAACAGTCTTGGTTGCAATTCTAGTTTTTTTTTTTTTAGCTATCTTATTACTTTTATCACCACAGTGTATACGCAGCATAAGAAAAACTTCGTTATTTTACCAACTTCCCTGATGCTGGAGGTTTAATCTCCGGTGGTGTAGAAGCAAGAACAACAAGCAGAACGAGCTACAGATAGCATAAGTTGAGAGGGGCTACGAATTCACTCACACTAAAGGCACAGTACGACTCGTCCTGAGAAGAGGAACGACAACTGAATTCAAAACTGAAGCTACAGTCCAAGCTGGGAGCGATACCTCCATATGTCTCCGCTGTTATCGGAAGTCGAGAGTAAAGAAATTTCCTAATGCTTTTCAGAGATCCCTGGAGAACGAGGGGAAGCCATTATACGAAGTTTTCAGCACTGCAGATAAAAAAAAAGTGAAGCGCGCATATCGCGAGCACGAAAACGTGGAAATCGCTGCTGGCGGGGGATCTTCCGCGACACGAGGTAGCTGGCGGCGCGGGACCGTAATGCGATAACGGGCTCCAGCGCATCGCTAACTCGCCGACGGCAGATACTCGGGAGGCGAAAGCAGCGGCGGAGACAACTCCGGCAAGGCGGGCCCGGGGAAATTAAACTCGCGTTCACACCCAGATCGGAAATCGATTGGCTGACAAGCACAAAGGAAATTGGTATAAAGATGGGCGGCAGGCCGGGGGGGAGGGAGGGGGGGGGGGCGAGGGAGGGCGCCAGGAGGCGGCAACGAGATTACCCGTGTTGCTGCGCCGCTTATGAATACAAAGTGGTGCATTACCCGGGCGCGCAGACTGCGCCGTGTCTCCAGCCCGAGCGTGTAGGCGCGGTTGCACACGCTGCGCCCAGAAGTCGGGGAGCAGACGTCTTGCTCTCTCGGGTCGCAGAAATCACAACCGTCTCGTTTAATTCGGGGGAACACAGTGCGCCGCCGACGAGCGGGTTCGTCAGTGTACCGCGGACGTACGACATAATACACTGGTGCAGATGAATCTTTCACTTTGCAGTTGTAAGGAAAGAAGGGAAAGCAGAAACGTGGAAGGAGTATATAGAGGGTCTAGACAAGGGCGATATACTTGAGGACAGTATTATGGAAATGGAGGAGGATGTAGATGAATAATAATAATAATAATGTCGTGTAACGAGGCCTCCCGTCGGGTAGACCGCTCGCCTGGTGCAAATCTTTCGATCTGACGCCACTTCGGCGACTTGCGCGACAATGGGGATGAAATGATGATGATCAGGACAACACAACACCCAACGTATGAGCGGAGAAATTCTCCGACCTACCCGGGAATCGAACCCGGGCCCTTAGGATTCACAATCTGTCGCACTGACCACTTTTTCTTCAAATCTAATTTTGTTCGTTTTCCGCCGTTGTATCTGCTCGGGGCGGACGTCTAAAGACACCCATTTCAGCTCGTTGTTGATCCATTAACTCAGGTTTTTTTTATTACAGAGGGCAGCTAGCCCGTCCGCAGCTCGTCGTCGTGCGGTAGCGTTCTCGCTTCCCGCGCCCGGGTTCCCGCGTTCGATTCCCGGCGGGGTCAGGGATTTTCTCTGCCTCGTGATGACTGGGTGTTGTGTGATGTCCTTAGGTTAGTTAGGTTTAAGTAGTTCTAAGTTCTAGGAGACTGATGACCACAGATGTTAAATCCCATAGTGCTCAAAGCAATTTGAACCATTTGCAGCTAGCCCTCTGACCAAACACGCTGAGTTACCGTGCCGGCAACCACTCAGCTACCGGGGGCAGTTATAAGAGCCGAGGGACATGAAAGGGAAGCAGTGGTTGGGAAGGGAGTGAGACAGGGTTGTAGCCTATTCCCGATGTTATTCAATCTGTGTATTGAGCAAGCAATGAAGGAAACAAGAGAAAAATTCGGAGTAGGTATTAAAATCCATGGAGAAGAAATAAAAACTTTAAGGTTCGCCGATGACGTTGTAATTCTGCCAGAGACAGCAAAGGACTTGGAAGGGCAGTTTAAAGGAATGGACAGTGTCTTGAAAGGAGGATATAAGATGAACATCAACAAAAGCAAAACGAGGATAATGGAATGTAGTCGATTTAAGTCGGGTGATCCTGAGGGAATTAGATTAGGAAATGAGACACTTAAAGTAGTAAAGGAGTTTTGCTATTTGAGGAGCAAAATAACTGATGATGGTCGAAGTAGAGAGAATATAAAATGTAGACTGGCAATGGCAAGGAAAGCTTTTCTGAAGAAGAGAAATCTGTTAACATCGAGTATAGATTTAAGTGTCAGGAAGTCGTTTCTGAAAGTATTTGTATGGAGTGTAGCCATGTATGGAAGTGAAACATGGACAATAACTAGTTTGGACAAGAAGAGAATAGAAGCTTTTGAAATGTGGTGCTACAGAAGAATGCTAAAGATTAGATGCATAGATCACATAACTAATGAGGAGGTATTGAACAGAATTGGGGAGGAGTTTGTGGCACAACTTGACTAGAAGAAGGGACTGGTTGGTAGGACATGTTCTGAGGCATCAAGGGATCACAAATTTAGCATTGAAAGGGCCGCGTGGAGGGTAAAAATCGCAGAGGGAGACCAAGAGATGAGTACACCAAACAGATTCAGAAGGATGTAGGCTGCAGTAGGTACTGGGAGATGAAGAAACTTGCACAGGATAGAGTAGCATGGAGAGCTACATCAAACCACTCTCAGGACTGAAGACCACAACAACAACAACAACAGCTTTGCAGCGGAGTGTGCATTGGTCTTCCTTTTTGTGAAATGAAGACTGTTTGCAGGCCTGGGTCTCAGTGCCCCTACTGACTGAACCACTAAGGAACCACCAGAAAAGTTCCTGTCCAATATACAGGGTGTTCGGAAATTCCCATTATAAACTTGTAGCAATTCGAGAGGGGAGTGAAGATGTAATATTTTGAATAGGAATCCATGTGCGTTCTAAGACGGTTACAGTTCAGATGCTTAACTCATTCACTTGTAATGTCACTTCCTCGGACGAGAAATAAAAATCAAAAATTAGCTCCCAATATCCCAAAGATGTCCCCCCAAATCCCAAATTCCCAGAAAAGTGAATAAGCGAACGAAGTTCCATTTATCACTGTTATTAGGACAATAACAAGTAATTAAGTCAGGAATCTAAGACTTGACAATTTAACAATCTACGAAAGTAAGATTAAATTTCAGTAAAATTAAAATAAAAATCATAATAAATCGCAAAATTAGCATAAATTAACATTCACAAAGTAAAACCACCGGTTCCAAAGAATACTCCGTGTGAGTTCTCTTTGGGAATCGTGAGTAATGTCTAAATATAATTCAATCCATTGTCACTACGTTACGAGAGTTTGCCGAAGCAGGTCATATATTTGAACGCTCGTACATGTAGGCGCGCTTAGATTGTTTTTGAGATTGAATAAGTGCGATCTATTATGACGCAGTAATGCGATCTTCTGACTTCAAATATCACGGCATCAGAATTCGAACGGATGACGAACTTTTAACTAGATAATTGAACTAAACATTACATAGACAGTGATTTAGGCAACGAACACTGATAGACAGTTTTCATTCATAATAGCCAGTGGTTTATGGAACTTCAGTGATAGGTCCGAAGCATATAATTTAAATCCCCCCAACACCTGGGAAAGTTTTCTTCTCAAGGCTCGGTTGGGAAGTGATTGATAATGTGCAATAAAACACCCTCTCATGCCAAGTCGTGCATTTGTGATTTAAAATTCTATCAAATTATTGACATGAAACTCCGGAGTAAAAATTACGCGCAGCGATAATCTCTGACTGTAGCGCTCGGCGCTTGTGTAGAATCTTTGACTCAAATTTTAAGCCCACTGTTACGATTTCTTAGATACTTGAAATTACGACCAGCTTGTAGGGAATTTGTTGTGGATGTGACTGCATTAGTTTTATCATTAATATTTCATCATTAATCAGTTAAACATCGATTACGAACGATTCATTACGATTCTTGGTGAAGCAAATATCTCACGCACGTCGACATTTCGGTTCAGCACTGTTATTTTGCGTAACGTCGTCCTCGTAGCTTGATAACGATCTCAATCCTCTACCGACTGTCGCCGAGTTTTAGCCGAGGCCAAGTACAAATCAAACCAAATCATTAAGAAGAAGAGGCGTTATACACTTCTACTTGCGGAATTGAATTGGGCTTGGCGCAGTGTAATTAGTAGGTAATAATTCGAAAGGTACTATAGCGAAACATACATTTATCACTGAAGCACAATTGTTTGTATTAAACTTAAGCAGTACGTGTTTACTCTATTCCAAAACGAAAAAGAACCCAGCATACCGTACGTGAAATCTGGTTTCTCAGCACACAGCGGATCAGATTGTGGAAAGGGGCCAAGGTTAGTTACTGTTAGTTACACAAGAACACAGAACTTTATTCCTCGAGAACACAATACACAGTTTTCTCTTTAAAACAACAAGGGTCAATTCACGGCTGAGGGCCAAAGTAATTTCTCAATAATAAGGTGTAAATAATTTCTTTTAAAAGACAATGATTTAGAGAAACGGCTGAAGGCCTTACTTAAGTAAAATTAAAAGGTCTTCTCGGCTAAAGGCCAGAATAATATTTCAGATCAAGAAAGGAAATTCTTTAAAAGGCAAGAATTTACCAATTTCGGCTAAAAGCCATATTAAGGAAACTTTTAATTAATTCCTCGACTGAAAGCCCAATAATATTTCAACATAATAAAAAAGCAACATTTAAGGACAAGCATTTACACAATACAACAGAAAATCATAAGAAAACTTGAAATATCTTAATGCCTGAAGGCCCAAACAATTATTCAAACTAATTAAAGACATATCCTAAGATAAGCATTTACACAGCACGGCTGAAGGCCATTTTAAGAATTCAAGATAATTAAAGAGAAACTTTACAGACAGGAATTTACACTTTACGGCTGAAAGCCACAAATTTTAAAACAAACGTGGCTGAAGGCCTGAATACAGAGCAAACAAGAATTTTAAATAAAACACGACTGATGGCCAAATCTAAAAATACTGCACATAAGGTTCGATTGAAGGCCATACACTGCACATAGAACTGACAAAATTCATACACGGCTGAAGGCCTGGCACAATACTTGCGACAAATGAAAATCACAATCACGAACAGCAGAACAGTGGTGCTCAGAAGTGTTCCAAGGGTCGGCCTGGGGAGGAAACTCTAACAACAGTTTAGGTGAGACACAGAGCCAAGTGTAACACTAAATAATCCGGTGGCAGAACGACCTAGGGACGGCTGAAGAACCAACCAACAACCCAATCAATTCCGCCTGACCTGACGGCGTGGAGACTTCCTCGCTGCTCCGTCGCAACCGACCAACTGGCTACTCAAGTAGGCAGACAGCATTCACCTGCTCAGCGGGAATCACAGACGCTACACACAGTTCCACGTAAACACTTGCACCAAGAACTCTGACAATCCTAAAACCAGTCACCGTGGAACAACAAGGAGAAATGACACGGCACACACACACAGAGAATTTCCACGAGTGATCGGGGACCAAATACACATCGTCCGATAAGACGACCGACCGAACGACCAACCAAGTTCGTCCCCACTCGAGTTATGAGTGTCGGCAATGGTCGGGCGAGTCTTGGCTGTCCGGAGCTCACTGCAGCCCCAACCCGACTCAACTCTATGTCCGTCCGGAACTCGGAGACACGGCGACCCGGGCACGCTTGCTCGGACCACTCATGCAGAGGGAACACTTGCCCATTGGGCACCCGACATCTCTGCACAAGGAAGGAACTGACCCACCTCTGGAAAGATGACCAACTGACGAGGCCCAGAAACGGTCAAAAGACACACGTCGTCCAATGAAACGACCAACCGAACGACCAACCGACGGTCGTTCCCGCTCCAGTCTCCTCCCGTCGGACAGTTCATGTGTGTGGCCAGCGGTTGGCAAGTACTGGCTGTTCGTGCCTCACTGCGTCCCAAACTGAACTGCACACGCGACGACCCGGAAATACTAGCGGTCGCTCCAGAGATAGTACGACAGTGCACTTACCGATAATGTACACAAGTGTAATGTTCTGCGAATACATAGAAAGAAAGATCCTTTATCATTTAGCTACAATATAGTAGGTCAGCAACTGCAAGCAGTTAATTTCATAAATTGAAGTTAAAATCTCCTGGGTTATTAGGCCGCGTCATGTTTCTTCTAAAATGTTCGACGTTTCGACCTGATCCTGAGGAAGATCCCAGCAGTGGGGTTGAAACGTCGAACATTTTAGAAGAAACATGACGCGGCCTAATAGCCCAGAAGATTTTAACATCATTGACAACGGCCACCAAAGCCTGCAGACTTACATAAATTCCATAAATTATCTCGGAATAGGTATTAGGAGTGATTTAAAATGTAATTGGAAGAATCCTAAGGAAATACAATCCTGAAACAAAGGAAGTAGGTTACAGTATACTTGTTCGCCCACTGCTTGAATATTGCTGACCAGTGTGGGATCCGTACCAGATAGTGTTGATAGGAGAGATAGAGAAGATCCAACGGAGAGCAGCGCGCTTCGTTACAGGATCATTTAGTAATCGCGAAAGCGTTACCGAGATGATAGATAAACTCCAGTGGAAGACTCTCCAGGAGAGATGCTCAGTAGCTCGGTATGGGCTTTTGTTGAAGTTTCGAGAACATACTTTCATCGAGGAGTCAAGCAGTATATTGCTCCCTCCTAGGTATATCTCGCGAAGAGACCATGAGGATAAAATCAGAGAGAGTAGGGCCCACACAGAGGCATACCGACAATCTTCCTTTCCAAGAACAATACGAGACTGGAATAGAGGGGAGAGCCGATAGAGGTACTCAAAGTACCCTCCGCCACACGCCGTCAAGTGACTTGCGGAGTATGGATGTAGATGTAGATGTAGATGCTGCCACTCAAGGGCAAGCAACTTAGTGACGCCAGTAATTCGAATTAAAAGAAAATGAGGAGACAAGATGACGAGCAATAAACGGCATGACCGCGAGGCGCGCACGGCCCAGTACGTGCAGAACGGTACTGATGCATTAGAACAGCGACTCCATGTGGTGACCGCCAACGCTGTTAGATACATTGTAGTTGCGAAGCGTGTTCTGGTACACACTCTCCACCCCAATTGCTGACTCTTCAGTTTCTAGTGCAGCGGCCAGAACTCGTGCCCGTAGATCTTCCTGTGTTTGTATAGGAGTCTCGTAATTAAAGTTAGCATAAGATGCCACAAGAAGTAGTGCGTAGGAGTCCACCCTATTGTACGCCAGGTCAAGAAACTATGGAATTTTTATCTTTCCCTCAGCAGACGTGAATGCTTTGCACATTTGAATTGAAACCGTCATAGAACGTAAACGGTACGTGGGGATGGGTTCCTACTCAAAATATTATGTACTCAATCCTATTTACAAGACCTAGGAATCTGTAACTGTAATTTCCGAACACCCTGAGAAATGCATGTTATTCTGAAGGCACTAACATGGAGCTTTTTTCGCCTACTCTGATTCCTTGAGTTCCCTACACGCATTGCAGAAATTCTAGCCGGCAGAGGAAAATGAAACAATAACTTTTTTTGCTTATATATCTGCTGGTGCTGAATTCTGAGCTGGTGCCTAGGTGCTATAGCACGTCGTGTTACGTTTACAGTTACAAGTTTTTGAACTGATTCTATATTTATTCTGATAAAAAATGTCCTGCTACATAGTGTCAATTTGTTAGTAAATTACAACTACGTTTCTCATTGTGTTATGTTAGTAAGTTAGTATATCATGCTAATAAAACTGACTGTGTGCAAAATCTAAATCAATGCAATTAATAAATGAAAAGCACCAGTTTGCTTTTGTTCTACAATATTACTTTTATCGTGTTAACTGGTTTTCGGCTTACAAGGCCATCTTCAAACAGTTGCTGAGTCTTGTTGCCAAAGAAGTTACAATGCTTGCAAACAGTATTGGAAGAGAAGTAACATGTCTATACTGAAGCAGAAACATACTGTAAGTAACATCTTTGACTGTGTGGTGGTAATGCAATGAAAAAGTAAAAAAATAGAACAGTCAATAAATAAAAATGGAGTAGACAGTAAAAACTAACACAAAATAGGAACAGTATGCCTACATAACAGTTTCTGTTAATAAACAAAACTAATAAAATAGACTGTCAGTGAAAGAGCACCGCGAGTTCCCACTGCTAATAAGGCGAGTGCACAGCTTGTTTACTACACATCTTTACAAGTTTCAAACAGGAGCGAGTTCAGAAATGGATAGCCGCTGTGATTGCTGTGTAAAGATGCAAGCTGAGTTGTTGACCATTCGCTCACAGCTCCAGGCTGTGTTGGCTTCCCTCACACAGCTTGAGGCTGCTGCCAAGGGGCATCCTGTGGGGGTCGGACGCGGGGATGCGAAAGACGTCGAGCCCGACCCACCAATCGGTCCACTGCTGTGGCCGCCCCGGGTACTGCCTGCACTGAGGTTGACCCCTCACCCATGGTCGAGTGGGAGATCTTCTCACAAAGTCTGACAAGCAGCGAAATACGTTCTCTGGGGGCGATCGTAGGGCCTCCCCGATTCGTTTGACGAACAGGTTTCGGGAGTTATCTGTGGCTGACGAAGTCTCTGAGCCCGATGCAGTCGTCCACTCTGTTCCACGAAGCTGATTCCGAGCTGGTGCCACACATGTTGTAGCTGGAACGATCTGTGGAACTTACTGGCCGTGGGAGTACCTCATCACCACGCAGACAGTTCATGTAGACATGTGCCATGTGTAGACGAGGAATGTTCTGTCGAAAAATGGCGCCGTGGTGCTGTCACATTAGAGGCAACGCACGAGGACGCACCGTGTCCGTGATGTTCCATTTTGACTTCAGAGTTCCCTCAGTCAGTACCGATGGTGATCTGGAGTCATACACCGCGACTCCCCACAACTGGACGACCTGAGTAGCGTCACTCTGCCTCTCCAGCAGATTCGAAGAACGTGACCTCTTCCCGTGTCTCCACTATATTCGCCGACGTTACTCATCTGGAGTAGCGCGGTTCCACGGTCCATCGTCGAACACTGTGCGACGCCGTTCACCAGCACTCCGTGCTCCTCGTCTTCGGCGCCACTCCAAACGCAGCTCTTCGTGTTGTGGTCTTAACGGCAGCCTACGCATGGAACAGTAATTCCCTAGCCCCGCTGCTGCTAGTCTGCGAGCAATGCTGCGGTATGTTGCGAAATGTTGCGCGGATTCCATTACTTCTTCACGATTCGACCAGCCGCCCAAAGGTAGACCACCTTTTAAATCCTGTCAGCTGATGCTGATGGTATCTCACACGAGAAAGAAGCATCTTCGTGTCTTTCATAGTGATCACTCAACATGTGACGTTGTTCACGCCCTACCAGACCTGGTAATAACACTAAACACGAACATCACTACTGCAGTGTAGTAGCCATTCTACCTGTCATACAGAATTGCTGCTGCAATCATTTACGTAACTGTCGATGATGTGTATGTGCGCGAAGTAAGTTCTTCGTTTGGTGACCGCTGATCCACTAGCATTTGCTTCATTGAGTTGGTCTTGACGTTGTGGAACACGGTTTTTTAGATGTCCTGTGGAACCGCATGCCTACCGTTCACCATAATAAACCACGAGAACCTTGAAAGTATGAATCATGAGGAAAGGAGGCGCATGTTTCTTTAAATCAGTTTTAACATTCCTGACTCCATTGTCAACATTAAAGTGTTTGTATCTCTACCATTTCTCGCCTTTTTTTGTACGACGTGACCGAACGGTGACAGGGACAATAGAATACGGTAAGTAGTATGGTATGGCATTCTGCGTTATGGCAGGTCTTGTCAAGGGTTAAGCCTCTTCCACTTTTGTCTGTCCATAGCCAGTCATTTCTGAATATTTGCCCCCTTTGATATTGCCCAGCATTTGATATCTTCTTTTTCCTCTTCCCTTTTTTCCTTCCACCATTCCTTCTATTCCTTCCTTCAACAAACAGTCCCTCCTCCAACAATGTCCAATCCAGTTACGTTTTCTCTTACTTTCAGCATGTTTCTTTCTTCTCCAACTCTTCGTAATACTTCTTCATTCCTTACTCGGTCTTCCCATTTCACTTTTTCCATTCTTCTCTATATCCACACTTCTAGTGCCTCCAGTCTTCTTTCATCTTCCTTCCTCAATGTCCATGTCTCTGCACCATATAGTGCAACGCTCCAGACGTAACATTTGAAAAGTCTTCTCCTCAGATCTTTGTTTAGTGGTCCACTAAGCAATTTCTGTTTCCTCTTGAATTCTTATTTTGCCATTACAATTCTTTTCCTAATTTCTGTTGAGCAATACATATCATCCATTATTACACTTCCCAAGTAATTGAAGTTATTCACTTGCTCTATTTCCTGTCCCCCTATTTTCATACGGCATTCTCTTTCCTCGAGTTACCATTCTTTTAGTTTTCTTCTTGTTAATCTTCATTCCATATTCTTCTAATTTTGTGTTTAGATCATGTAACATTTGTTCCATCTCTGTTGCACACTCTGCCATCACAACCATGTCGTCTGTAAAAGAAAAAATTAACGAAATTTCGGGAATACAGTTGACTAGGTAACATGTTTGACGAACACTACAAGTTTTCAGGTTAATGTGAAATACAGCGCATTAAAAACCGTTGTAACCGCCAGAATATTGAATGTAAGCATGAAAACTTACATGCATCTGTTGCGCAGGTGCCGGAAGTCAGTTTGTAGGGTAGAGTTCCGTGCCTGTTGAAATCGGTCGGTCGAAATAGGGACTGTTGATGCTACTTGTGGATGACACTGGAGTTGTTGTCCGATGATGTTCCAAATGTGCTCGACTGGAGACAGTTCTAGTGGTCGCACAGGCCAATCAAACCTGTAGAGCATGTTGGGTTACAGGAGCGGTATATGGGCGATCTTTACCCCACTGGGAAACACCCCCCAGGAATGCTGTTTATGAACGGCAGCACAACAGGTCGAATCACCAGACTGACGCACAGTTTTGCTGTCACGGTGCTCCTGCTGTCGTATGAAATCGCAACCCAGACCACAGCTTCAGGTGCAGGTCCAGTGTGTCTAGCACACACAGGTTGGGTGGAGTTCCTCAACTGTCCTCCTTCCAACCAACAAACGGCCATCACTGGCACCGAGGCAGATCAGCTTTCATCCGTAAGCACAACTGATCTCCACACTGCCCTCAGATGAGTGCCCGTTTCACATGACTGAAGTCGCAGATAATGGTGGTTTGGGGTCAGTAGAATGCATGCTTCGCGGCGGCTGTCTCGGAGCTGTGCTTAAAGTAACCGATTTGTAACAGTTCGTTGTGTCACTGCTGTGCCAGCTGCTGCTCAAATTGCTGCTGCAGTCGCAGTAGACGCAACAGAGACATATGCCGAACATGATGATCTTACCTCTCAGCAGTGCCACTTATCGACCGAAGCCCGGTCTTCTTGGTACATTCTCGTGAACAAAGCTGCCACCACTCATCTAGAGTGGCTACATTCCTGCCAATTCATTCTAGAATATCACAGCAGGAACATCCAGCTTCTTGTAACCCTATTGCAGTACCTCGTTCAAACTCAGTGTAGTGTTGATAAGGACGGTTTTGTCGCCTTAAAGCAATAACTTCAACTCACTACGTCAAATCTCAAAGGTAAGTAACTCTCATTACAGCGTGTATTTAAAGCAAACCTGATTGGGATGTTCATAGTGGCGCTACTAGCAAAACTCTTAAGTGACTGGCTAGAAATTTGATTAGACATCATCTTCAGATGTAGAAACACACCTACCAACTTTTGTTTATGTCACACAAGTCCTTCTTGGTGTTGCGATGTTTCTTTTTCGTCAGTGTACATTCGAATTCGATTTGAAATGCAAGATTAAATACTCTAACTGAACGGAGGCAGTTTGACTTTCAGAACTGTGAAATTCCGGGGAACCCCCTGTCTGAGTCATTATTCGAATAACAGCTGCACTGACTATTAGCTTTGCCCACTACCGAGAGAACTGTAAGAGTAACCAACAACTTCCTCAGCCGGCCGCGGTGGCCGAGCCGTTTTAGGCGCTTCAGTCTGGAACCGCGCGACCGCTACGGTCGCAGGTTCGAATCCTGCCTCGGTCATGGATGTGTGTGGTGTCCTTAGGTTAGTTAGGTTTAAGTAGTTCTAAGTCCTAGGTGACTGATGACCTCAGACGTTAAGTCCCATAGTGCTCAGAGCCATTTGAACCAACAACTTCCTCAGTGGTACTCACCTGAAATTGGCCAGAAGACTCTGCGCCGAAATGACTTTACTGACATCCGGCAGTTCTCCCGTGTTTTTTGGGACAATCGGTACGCCTGGAAAGCTTTAAACATCACAACTTCCTCATCTTCAAAACCGATGTTATCGTAAAATCAGTCCACAATTTCGAATATTTTTGGATGGTCATTTCCGCACACCATGGAAAACTTCATTCCATTAGAACTACTGATGGCCTCGGGAGAGCCAGTCATGACAAAACTCTACCATCTCGTGAGCACGATGTATGAGACAGGCGAAATACCCTCAGACTTCAAGAAGAATATAATAATTCCAATCCCAAAGAAAGCAGGTGTTGACAGATGTGAAAATTACCGAACTATCAGTTTAATAAGTCACAGCTGCAAAGTACTAACGCGAATTCTTTACAGGCGAATGGAATTACTGGTAGAAGCCGACCTCGGGGAAGATCAGTTTGGATTCCGTAGAAATGTTGGAACACGTGAGGCAATACTGACCTAACAACTTATCTTAGAAGAAAGATTAAGAAAAGGCAAACCTACGTTTCTAGCATTTGTAGACTTAGAGAAAGCTTTTGACAATGTTAACTGGAATACTCTCTTTCAAATTCTGAAGGTGGCAGGGGTAAAATACAGGGAGCGAAAGGCTATTTACAATTTGTACAGAAACCAGATGGCAGTTATAAGAGTCGAGGGACATGAAAGGGAAGCAGTGGTTGGGAAAGGAGTGAGACAGGGTTGTAGCCTCTCCCCGATGTTATTCAATCTGTATATTGAGCAAGCAGGAAAAGGAAACAAAAGAAAAATTCGGAGTAGGTATTAAAATTCATGGACAAGAAGTAAAAACTTTGAGGTTCGCCGATGACATTGTAATTCTGTCAGAGACAGCAAAGGACTTGAAAGAGCAGTTGAACGGAATGGACAGTGTCTTGAAAGGAGGATATAAGATGAACATCAACAAAAGCAAAACGAGGATAATGGAATGTAGTCAAATTAAGTCGGGTGATGCTGAGGGAATTGGATTAGGAAATGAGACACTTAAAGTAGTAAAGGAGTTTTGCTATTTAGGGAGTAAAATAATAATGGTCGAAGTAGAGAGGATATAAAATGTAGACTGGCAATGGCAAGGAAAGCGTTTGTGAAGAAGAGAAATTTGTTAACATCGAGTATAGATTTAAGTGTCAGGAAGTCATTTCTGAAAGTATTTGTATGGAGTGTAGCCATGTATGGAAGTGAAACATGGACGATAACTAGTTTGGACAAGAAGAGAATATAAGCTTTCGAAATGTGGTGCTACAGAAGAATGCTGAAGATAAGGTGGGTAGATCACGTAACTAATGAGGAGGTATTGAACAGGATTGGGGAGAAGAGAAGTTTGTGGCACAACTTGACTAGAAGAAGGGATCGGTTGGTAGGACATGTTTTGAGGCATCAAGGGATCACAAATTTAGCATTGGAGGGCACCGTGGAGGGTAAAAATCGTAGAGGGAGACCAAGAGATGAATACACTAAGCAGATTCAGAAGGATGTAGGTTGCAGTAGGTACTGGGAGATGAAGAAGCTTGCACAGGATAGAGTATCATGGAGAGCTGCATCAAACCAGTCTCAGGACCGAAGACCACAACAACAACAACAACAATGGAAAACTTTAATTAAAACTACCTACACTTGTTATCCCTAGTGTGACTGAAATCCAGTTCTCGATAGTTCCAGCGAACGCCCGCAACAACGCTCGGAGTGACAAAGGCGATGCGGCCACACACCACCATTGCCGATGGAATAACGACCCCTATACCATGGGTCTTAGCACCCCGTGATTAGGAGCGCGTGCTGAAAAGTAATTCCTCCAAATTTTTGTATGAAAACGCTTACAGCTTTTTAAATGAAACATACGTTACTAACATTTTACGTCTCTTTTTTCATGTCTACATATGTAACTCTAAACATAGGCACACTGGCGACGAACACTTTCCCCACAACGAGACACCAGTTTGTTGACACCGTCACTGCAGAATTTCTGACTTTGTTTGTGGAGCCAAAACCTTGCTTCTGCTTGTATCGCCTCACCACTGTCGAAGTCAAGTCCTCGGAGATGTTCTTAAAGTTTTGGAAAGAATCGAAAATCGAACTGGAACAAAGTCGGGACTGTGTGGAGGATGATCAATGACAATGAACCCAAGGTGTCGGATTGTTGCAGATGTCGCAGCGATCGTGTGTGGTCCAGCATTGTCAAGCTGAAGCAGAGGTTGCTCCATGTGGTGAACGAACTCTTCTAATTCGAAACTCGATAACAGCACGCCGTTTTTCACGCACCGGTATAGTTACGTTACACACCTGCATGTTATGTTCTATAATTTGGAGCCTCTTAGTGGTAGAGTGTTGAAAATATACGGGGTGTTACAAAAAGGTACGGCCACACTTTCAGAAAACATTCGTCACATACAAATAACGAAAAGATGTTATGTGGAAATGTGTCCGGAAACGCTTAATTTCCATGTTAGAGCTCATTTTAGTTCGTCAATATGTACTGTACTTCCTCGATTCTGATGATCAAATTGAAAATTTTCACAATCAACATGTGTGGGCTGACGAGAATCCGCACGCAATTGTGCAAATACGTCATCAACACAGATTTTCTGTGAACGCTTGGGCAGGCATTGTTGGTGATGTCTTGACTGGGCCCCATCTTCTTCCACCTACGCTCAATGGAGCACGTTATCATGATTTCATACGGGATACTCTACCTGTGCTGCTAGAACATGTGCCTTTACAAGTACGACACAACATGTGGTTCATGCACGATGGAGCTGCTGCACATTTCAGTCGAAGTGTTCGTACGCTTCTCAACAACAGATTCGGAAACCGATGGATTGGTAGAGGCGGACCAAGTCCATGGCCTCCACGCTCTCCTGACCTCAACCCTCTTGACTTATTTATGGGGGCATTTGAAAACTCTTGTCTACGCAACCCCGGTACCAAATGTAGAGACTCTTCGTGCTCGTATTGTGGACGGCTGTGATACAATACGCCATTCTCCAGGGCTGCATCAGCGCATCAGGGATTCCATGCGACGGAGGGTGGATGCATGTATCCTCGCTAACGGAGGACATTTTGAACATTTCCTGTACCAAAGTGTTTGAAGTCACGCTGGTACGTTCTGTTGCTGTGTGTTTCCATTCCATGATTAATGTGATTTGAAGAGAAGTAATAAAATGAGCTCTAACAAGGAAAGTAAGCGTTTCCGGACACATGTCCAAATAACATATTTTCTTTCTTTGTGTGTGAGGAATGTTTCCTGAAAGTTTGGCCGTACCTTTTTGTAACACCCTGTATAGATCGGAAGAATAAAGACGTGGAATGTTAATAACGTTTGTTTTATTTAAAACGTTTTAAGAGCATTGACATAAGAATTCACAGGTATTATCTTTCAGTATACCATCGTATTGGTTTTACGGGCACTTTTGATTAATGTGCCCGTCATGCAAAAAGAGACTGAATTATCTGGCAGAAGGTAAGTTGACAAAAATGTTGTCAGGTGACACTGACAAGAATTTAAGCGCATTATAGTATAGCACATGACAAGTGATGCTGTAACGAGGTTACCAATAAAAAATGATTCATCATGAAAATTGCAACAATGTAATTACAAAACCGGCAAACAAACTAAGTGACAGTACCAAAACGCAGAAAGAAATGAAATAATGTCTATTGACATTAACAGCTATGAGAAGTCATCATTATAAAATATGCCATTCCAGTCGGTTATTTATTTAGCCTGAGCCAACGAAATTGTCACGGGTGCACGATGTTAGAGGATTACCGCTCATACGCGTAATATTACTTTCTGTGTCAAAGCGCATATTATTTGCGTTCACGGAAATTAATTACAAAATCGGAATGTAATCAATTAGAAGCGAGAAAAAGGATTATATTAATTATCGCATCCATATTTAAATCACATTCGCTTAGAAGTGGCATATATTAATGTATACCCACTCTTCAGACGATTTTTTTTCCGTGTCAACAATTAAAAGCTCAATCTTTTGCGTATAACAGGTTTCACGCCGACTGGTACATTTCGATAGTTATGTGCAAACGTTTGTCCTCTTTTCGCATTTTTTAAGCTCTGTGATTAATGTCACGTCCCAGTGCTCGTTCAAAAAGTGGAGAAAAGTCGTTCCATGTGGACATATATTTGTTTTTATTTTCCATTCCCTCAGTTATGGAGCGAAGAGACCAAATGTGTTGTTGAAATCATTATTTAAAATTAAACTATCTCTGTTGCTTGAAGACTAACAGTGAAAAATAAAACAAACAATTGCTTTCTTCATTTATCGAATAATTAATGAATAATTAAAATCGACATTTGCGTACAATTGTACATTACTCTACAGTTAGTTCGAGACGTTCCCATACTCCTATGTCAAAACCATATATTTTACATTGGTTTACCTACATAAAAAAAAACGATGTGTGCAGCGGAGATTCATTCGTCCCTATGTCCACCTTGACATCTAGCGGAGCGTACCAGGAGTTTTGATCCACATGAGTTCCTCAATACTTTTGTGCAATTCTTCGTTAGCCTCATACCGACATTAAGCCACGTGGGTTTTGATTATTCCCCATCCCGCTTTATCTTTCTTGGTAGCGTCTGGCCTTCGTACTGGCCATTTCGATGGCGCTGAAGATGTTGCTGAGCCACGTCCAGTCCAGAAGTCTCGAAATTGTTCAGCAGGAAAATCACGCACCTGAATATCAAAGCGTGCTGGAGCTCCGTCCGGCTGTAGCCGCACGTCATCCGTGATTCCCTTGTCTTCGAGGTAAGGTATTAAACAGACATGAAACATGTCAATTTTCATCACTATAATAATTATCATTCACGTGCTCTCTTAAAATGTATGGTCCGAACAGGTATCGCGTTGACATCCTGGTCCATGACATATCATGAGGTGAGTATGGCTAAAATGGTTCAAATGGCTCTGAGCACCATGGGACTCAACTGCTGAGGTCATTAATCCCCTAGAACTTAGAACTAGTTAAACCTAACTAACCTAAGGACATCACAAACATCCATGCCCGAGACAGGATTCGAACCTGCGACCTTAGCGGTCTTGCGCTTCCAGACTGCAGCGCCTTTAACCGCACGGCCACTTCGGCCGGCATGAGGTGAGTATCTTTCCAACTCATACATAAGTCTTCATTGAAAAATTGGACATTATGGTAACAAACCACGGCAGGCTGTAACTCGCTGCTCCATGTCATTGGAGCACATGTCCACCACATGGACTATAATGTTCACGTCATTCATTCGCAAAAATCGATCTCCCTTCAATTCCAAATCTTTTCAGTATTATACATTGTTCAAGCTACTTGAAGTTCAGCTGCTCTTTCGTGAATGACTTCATTGAACGCTAAATTAATTGAGCTTGTCCACGGTTTGCACTTTTTTTTTAAATCCACACGCGGAGCCACATCATCCGAGGCGCTCATTCACAGAACACTGAATATTCGAGTAGCACAAAAGGTTCAGAACGTTAATTCTTGAATCTAAATGCACTCCTTGGTATTGCAGCTGTTATTTATCTTAACTGTGCTCCGGTAGTTGCCAACATAAACTACGTTTTAATCTAGTAACACAAGAGGCGCTGAACATTGTAGATATTTCTGAGAAATTGTGACGTAATGCTCGCCATTCGTGCTGTGAAAGCACTACATTAATACCATTTAGTTTACTCATTCTGAGTCGCAAGAGGTGATCTGTGATAATACTTTAGAGAATATAAACTTCTATGCCAACATCGGTAGTAATAACCTTTATTCTCGATAACTGGTTTCGGTAGCCAATGTTACCATTTGCATATTTCTTAAAACAGAAGTTAAAAAAATCTTCAAATATGTGTGAAATCATATTGGACTTAACTGCTAAGGTCATCAGTCCCTAAGCTTACACACTACTTAACTTAAACTATCCTAAGGACAAACACACATTCCCATGCCCGAGGGAGGACTCGAACCTCCGCCGGGACCAGCCGCACAGTCCATGACTGCAGCACACAAACCGCTCGGCTAATCCCGCGCGGCTAGAAGTAAATATACCCTTTCCCATGAACTGGCAGGTACGTAACAGACTAGAATACTGTTGTATATCGTCGTTTTAATTTTGACATGCCAGTGCATCAGACTTCTAGTCTGTTATGTACCTGTCAATTCATGAGAAACGGTACTTTTATTGCTACGAGCAGGGCAGCAAACAACTGATCGTATTTCACGATATGTACAATAACCTGTCTGTCGAGATCGGAAGATGATAACATTGATTACCGAGAGCGGTTATCGAAAATAAAGGTTAATATTAGCTATCTTGGCAAACATTTTTCTAATGTACATTCACACCACTATGTTGGGAATTTATGTTTAATATCATTCACGTTTCGATCGTACGTTACAGAGAATAAAAAATGCAAAATGCTAACCCTAATTCCTTACGGAAGAATGGAAAGACTAGTAGAAGAAGATCTCGCGGAAGATCAGCTTGGTTCCCGGAGAACTGCAGGAACACTAGTTGATATACTTATTCTAAGACTTATCATAGGAGATGGGTTGAGGAAAGGCAAACCTATGTTTATAGTATTTGAGGACGAAGATAAATTTTTGACAATGTTGATTGCAATGCTCTCCTTAAAATTCTGAAAGTACCGAGGATAAAATGTAGGGAGCAAAAAGCTATTTACCACTTATAGAAATCAGACACAGTTTCAAGACTCGAGGGGTGTGAAAGAGAAGCAATAGTTGAGCAGGGAGTAGGGCAGTGTTCAAGCCTATCCCAGAGATTGTTCAATCTGTATACTGACCGACCAAGTCATAAAGGAAGGTGAAGAAAAATTTGGAGAAGTAGTTAAACTTCAGGGAGAAGAAATTAAGACTTTGAAGTTTGCCGATTACATTGCAATTCTGTCATAGACAACAAAGGACTTGGAACAGCAGTTGAACGGAATGGACAGTGTCTTGAGAGGAGTATATAAAATGAACTTCAGCAAAAGCAAAATAATGATAATGGAATGTAGTCGAATTAAATCAGGTGATGCTGAGGGAATTACATTAGAAAACGAGGCACTTAAATTAATAGATGAGTTTTGCTATTTGGGCAGCAAACAACTGATTATGGTCGAAGTAGAGAGGACGGAAAATGTAGACTGGAAATGGCAAGGAAAGCGTTTCTGATGAATAGGAATTTGTTAACATCGAATATAGAATTAAAAATCTTCTCTGGCAATGTTTGTATTTAGTGTAGCCATGTATGAAGTGAAATATGGACAGTAAAGAGTTTAGACAAGAAGAGAATAGAAGCTTTTGAAATTGTGATGCTACAGAAGAATGCTGAAGATCAGGTGTTGTAGATTACGTAACTGTCGAGGAGGTACTGAATAGAACCGTAGAGAAAAGAAATTTGGGGCACAACATTACTAGAAGAAAGGACTGATTGACAGCGGATATTGTGAGACATAAAGCGATCATCAGATTAGTATTGGAGGGAGACCAATAGACGAAAACAGTAAGTAGATTCAGATGGATGTAGGTTGCAATAGTTAGTCGGAGATGAAGAGGCCTGCGCATAATAGAGTAGCACGAAGAGCTGCATCGAACAAGTCTTCGGACTGGAGACCATAACAACAAGAGGACAGCATAACATCACCATAGTAGGCGGGGTATGCCATGGTAGCATACTGACGAGCGGTACTGATGGTAGTGATACCAGGAACTCGGTGTCCAGGAAAAAGAAGGAAATGAGTTTCCAAAAACGTATGGAATGTTAATAAGCAGTCATTTGTGTAAAAAATAAAAATAAGTTAAAACACCCAGAAACTCATTAATAATGAGAAATGTATGGATTAATACTTACTTTCGAATGTGACAGTCTCCTTTTTCGTTTTGTTCTGGCCGGATGCGGCAGCTGACCTCTGCTGCTGTTGGCGCTTCATAAACCTTTCACTACGATGTACACATCTCAATTGACGAAACTCGCGTAACTGAAATAACAATAAAAGGGGGAGGAGATCATTGTGTTCCTATTGCTTTAGAAAGCAACGACAGCGTGTTGGCAGGGTTTCCCCGGCTTTTAAACGCATGCTATTGTCCTTTATCAGTGGGGGAGGGGTGACCTCCTCTTAGATCATTATCAAACTAGAATCCACACTGTGGATGGATGACCTTCAGCTTCCCGCTATTTTAAGTCATGCAATTTCCCGACAGACGTGGGCAGAAGGGGGCTGGAGAATTCCTAGGAAGCCTGGGCATGATCTTGAGATAAGATCGTTATTTGTCGTGGAACCCACAACTGACGGCTAGCGCCACTTGTTATGGACTACAATGGCCCTGTCTAATCCTCTGGCGGAACCGAACTCTTGAGTTCAGGATCAGTGAACCCTACTGCCACCAAACCCTGTTTATGACAGGTGTAACTGCTGCTCCACGAGGACTGTTGACAGTGTACTCTTCGAAATATGAATATTACAGATAAGGTGAAGAGTACTTATTGATTAAACTCTCGCACAAGATCCAATACCAACTCGACAAATTCTATTTCATTGTGCTAATAATGCTTTGTGGAAAGCCTTGGTAGGTATCTGTCGCAATTTACGTAAGTTTCTATAGACAGCACTAATTTTATTTAATTACGGATGAGGTATGCATGCGGAACTCTTCTCTATCTGTTAATTTGACTTTCTGGGTATTGCATCCTGCTGCATCGTACATTCAATGTACGTTTGCAATGTAGACAAAAAGCCGTGAACTATAAGCGATGTCACACAACAACGTATAACAAACACATCAGAGGCGATTATGCGTTGCTTTGCAAGGTAACGTCACCAGTGCCGTTATGGCAAGCAGCTGCTAGTTGTGAAACATAACCAGTTACCACACACGGGCATCACACAATTCAAGATCTGATACCACGAGAATCATCTCCAAGCAATAGTTTCTTATCCCAGAATTGTTTAGGATTTTCTACCAGATGGATGATTTTGACACTAAGGGTTTGGGATATACTGTCTACGTCAAGAACAACAGAAACGTTAGTACGATGTGAAGTGTCTGAAGTGACCTGCGCAGATCCTAGCAAAGGAAAACGCATTGGGTGGTTCTTCAATACCCTTTACATTCAGTCTAAAGGCTTATGCCACTATACAGATCTCAGAAACAAGTTCACACAGTATAAAACTTAATTCATCTCCCTCCACCCCACACTCCCCTTTTCAAGATCTCCTGCCCTGCAGATGGGGAGAACGAAATATTGGGTTTCTCCGAGAAATTCAGTCGACCATGGTTTAACACAACGGAATACTTCAATAAGCGTGACATTTCCAGCCTTAAACGCTTACATTTTACACTTTACGCATTGTGCCAGGAACAAATCCGTTTGGTAGCGTGTTATTACCTAACCTGCCTTGGGGAAATTCCCTGGACCAGACAAATCAGGAGATGTGTAACGGGACATGTTGTGAATGGAATGTCAAACGACGTACTGATAATGCTGAAAGAAATCGAGAAGTTACAAACCATTTCTAGTGCTACCTAAAATTTATGCTCTCGCTACTCTCTGTAGCTCACGAAATACAAGTGAGAATAACAAGATATAATAGCACTTGCCAGCCACTGTGCTTTGGCCCTGAGTGCTAGTGTTCAGTAAGACACCCGTCGTATCTGCCTGCAATTGGCAATGGAAAAGATTTCCTTTATTGGAGGTATTAATCTGGACAATCCGAAAGATTGTATTTGACACATGTAGTAGGTGAAGTAGATTCTTAAGTCGTCATAATGAAAACAATTCTCAGTAGCTACCATGAAATTCTGTCCTTCCATATAGTATCACGGAACTGCTCATGAAATTAAAGTTCGAAACCCAATTCCGGTTGTCCCTTTCCTCTCTTAAATGATTCAAAGATGAAGATAAGTAAATAATTCACATGTATGGTTGATAACAATTATCTGTCACTTTAAACACAGCAAGTCACCTTAGAATGCATTCCGCATAGCAACATCACAAAGATAAATTAAACTTTTGACTTGAAATAATTCTCAAGATATATGTTATTTGATTGATTCCATAAATTCTAATGCTGAAGAAAGGCCTAAGCAAAATCTGTCTTCGAAATGAGCTTTCACAGAAGTGAACTCTAAAGCAGAAGTGGGCCTTATAAAATTGTTGCTATGCCTTTCCTATTTTTAAATAGTCATCCAGTAGAACAAAAATTACTACAATGAGGTATGAGACTGTGCAACTGATCCCGTCAGAGGTTCGAGTCCTCCCTCAGGCAAGGGTGTGTGTGTTTGTCCTTAGGATAATTTAGGTTAAGTAGTGTGTAAGCTTAGGGACTGATGATCTTAGCAGTTAAGTCCCATAAGATTTCACACACATTTGAACATTTGAGGTATGAATTATGCACTGAAACATCTCTGGAATCTAACTCGTCTAGCAGTTACAGATCTAGCGGCACCACCGTTTAGGATAGGGAAAGTTAGTTTTTTGCGATATTCAGAGCACGAGTTACAGCTAGGTGCGGGCCGGATTGCATTAAGTTACACATACCAGCAGTTTCGAAGGCAAGTAGAGGCCACAGGGGGGTAGAACTGCCGGAGAGGGCGCACACAGCAGTTTCCAGGGTGCAAGTCACAGGCAGAAGAGGGCCACTGGCATACGTGATGCGAAGTGACGCGCTTGGCAAAACGGAGGCACACAGCCGAGTATAAATAGGTGTCGTTTTCTAATGAGTTTCATTCGAGTGTGGCAGCTCTCCTGGACGGTGGGGTGTATCACACCACCGGGCTACATGCAGCAACAGATGGGGCGCCAGTGTCCCAGTCCAAGGCGTGTCATTGGTTCGACTCTATGAGGCCAACACAGGGTCCGCAGCTAGCCAGCGGCGGGCCACTCTTTGGTTCGCCACTGCAGGCAGTCGTCTCATCTCCTGACACTCGCCGGAGACTTCCCGAGGAGAGGGCCGCAGATTCGGACACTGGTTAGCGGGTGCTTGTTCGGCGCTGCTATCTCAGCCACGCCAGCGAGGAGAAGGACGCAGCTGGCCACCCGCAGCTCACACCGAGCAGCGCTGAATCGGCTGCTGGCACAGCCATCCTGAGATCATTGGAACTCAGCAGGCCGGCCAAGGCCGGCATGACACAGCGTTGTGTTGCACAGGCCGCTGGGGTGCTTCCTCAGCATTGTGGGGCCCTGCGATGCAGACCACGATGAATGGAGCGCTGTAGTGAAAATGAATAAATCATTTGGAAAGTTCTCGCCGAGTTTCAATACGCCTTATTTGGCGTCTGATACCATTACACAGATATGAAAGATGCGTACAAATGACTCGAAATATAATATGTCATAAAGAAATGAACTACTTCATACATAACATTCACATTATGGAGATTTAATCGAGTTGCCCTGACTGAAAGAAATACATTGGTCCAAACTGCACAAAAAGTTTCAGCAGCGAACCAAACAAAGGAGAGATGTAACGTCTGGAACCCATACTTCCTGTGAGTTTGACTGGTAGAGGTACTTGACAGAGGTCTTCTAGTTAATGTAACCTATGTTTCCTTGTACATATCTGTCACCTATTGCCAAGAAGTCTCTAAGGCGGCTACTTGTTCCTGCCACAGGTAGGTCGTTCTGTGAGTTGGTTTCCACCTCCACTCTCTAAATTAATGCCGATGCTGAGCAACAATCCACATTGTTGTTTTCACAGATTGGTGTTAGGAGCGGCGCAAATAAATACGTCGACCGATGGAATTTCTGAAATGCAAACTGCGTATCACAACCTGGTAATCGCTCAATGCTGTGTAATTAGTTAAAATTCTTGGACCTCTTCTTCGATTGACTGCAGGTTCAGGTTGTACACTAAGCGAAAAAGAGATACTGAGAATTTGTAAGAACGTCACACCAAAGGTGGATCGGTGTCACGTCGAAATACTGCATCTCTTCCACAATAGCCTGAAAAATGAAACAGATAATACAATGGTAGTTAACACAAGTATGAGGACTACTATGGCTGCAAGCCATGACTTGCTTTGATCATAAATATTTGTTTCAGCGGTGCTAAATGTTATTATCTTTAGGTGAAGAAAAGTATTATCTTCTCAATAACCTTCAAATCGCGATCTGCACTCTTTAATTTTTACATTTGATGTTAGTGAACTTACTCGTGGCGCTTTTGTTGTCTGTGCCTGTAGTCACTTTCATAACTCAAACTGATAACCAAAATAATTA
Source organism: Schistocerca piceifrons (assembly GCF_021461385.2). Taxonomy (NCBI): domain Eukaryota; kingdom Metazoa; phylum Arthropoda; class Insecta; order Orthoptera; family Acrididae; genus Schistocerca; species Schistocerca piceifrons. Next base: position 20,302,926 of record NC_060139.1, on the reverse strand, counting down.
ATTTAATAAGACTGAACCTTAAATTGCTGGTGTACCCATGTGCCAGTACAATAAAATAATAACCGTGAATATTTGAGTAAGTATGAATGAGAACAGTGGCATATTTAAATTTATAAAATAATGAAAAGTTTTTATTAATCCTTGCTGACAAATCTTTCACAAAAAATTACAAACACAAATCAGAAAAGGGATAGCGTTTGATTGGCAGAGCATACACTGGTGTGGAAACTAAACAAATTCTCCACTGAATTAATGCCTTTTACAACAGGATCTGCCGTTGTTTACATGAACCCACTGTGAGGCCCAACTCTATTCAAATGGAATCAACTACAACCAAGTATGCCACAAACTATGGTTAACCGGAGAACAGGTAGCTGTGAATTTCGTTTAGCGACCCTACGTCAGTGCAGTAGAACTTTACCCTTTCACCTTCATTCAGGCAGCAGCAGAAAACGGTGCAATGTGGGCGGGTGGCAGCGTACTATTGTAGCTGTAATGCTCTGACGCCTCTACGAAAATTTGCAATCTACGAGGTCTGGCGTTCTGATTATCAGAACGTGGGAACTTCCCTATCAGAGCCCTGAAATCCCACCAGATTTCAGTGTGAGGTGCACACTTTCACTGGTCTGGCCAAACCAATTTGACTCACAGGCACGATGGTGCACGCTGGAGTTGTCAAACGTCAGACGGCCGACTCATGGCGAATAAGTTCATCCTTATGACGCATAATATGTCCCAGATAATATGTAGTGTCACAGTAGGTACAGATGGAAACTGCCGCTAGCTTTTAGTCCACCTCCAGACGCAGACCACAAGTCCCACCCACTAGGGGAAAACCTGAAGTACTCCACCAAGGGAGTACCAGAAGGCGAAGCAAAGCAAAGAATCACAATGAATTTCCACCAGGCCTCGGTATGGGAGCTGAATTAGCAAAAACGAAACCGCCCCCACATTGCACAAACCGATCGAACTATCCTCTACACATCGAATCTCCCCCTCTTGTTCTGTTGCTCTAGTAGCCTATCCAAATGCAGCACCAGGGTTTCCAGACTGGGGGAGCAAGCCTTCACTTTGCATATCCACGACTAAAAATTTCTGTTGATTGAAAAAGATTTTAGACTAAGAAGGCGTCGTTCTCACGGTATGTGTGGACATGTTTTTGACAAAAAAAAAATCTGCCATATGGGACCACACTCCCTCACAGTCCCCCATTTACAGAGAGATCTAATCTTCTAATCTTTCCTGGCCAGCCACTTCCAATTTCTGAAAGAAGGCTGTTAAGCTTCCCAGATAGTTGTGCCTGTGAAATATATATGTTTTTGACACTCCGAAAAGAACCTGGCGACTTCCTGGTGTCAGGGGAGTTATAGACTTGCCTCCACTGAACGTGGTCTAGTAGTCAATCCAACTGCAGCACCAGAGTTTCCAAACTGGGGGAGCAAGCCTCCACTTTGTATATCCACGACTAAAAATTTCTGTTGGTTGAAAAAAGAAGATTTTAGACTAGGGAGGTGTCGTTCTCACGATACATGTGGACATGTTTTTGACAAAAAAAAAAAAAAAAAAACAAAAAAAAAAAACGGCCGTATGGAATTACAGTCTCCCACTTATAGAGTGATCTAATCTTTCCTGGCTAACCATTTCCAATTTCTGAAAGAAGGCTAGTAAGCTTCCCAGATAGTTGTGCTTGTGAAATATGTTTTTTAAGGCTCCGAAAAGAGCCTCACGACTTTCTAGTGTCAGGAGAGTAACAGGCTTGCCTCCACTGAAGGTGTGCACCAGATGCTCTGTCTATATCGTCCCAGCCTCGAACTATAGAATTCATGGAATTTTATGACCTTCCCACCATTTTCACAGTGGCTCAGTTGACGCCAGTGTGTCTTAAATGGGTTCCTCCAACTGTCTGCCTGTGCCATGAACAGCTGCCTTGCCCAGGTAAAACGTTTTGCCCCTCTTCTCTGACCCTTAGTTGAAGAAGGAGAGTGCTACAGATAGACGTCCCTCTGCACGTACGATCAAATGAGTGCTGCTTCCGAGAATCACTCACACAGCCTGGTCGCTGCACTCAGAATTTATGGCTCCCAATACATATCTCTCTCTCTCTCTGTTCTCCGTTGTCTCCACTACGGCCCCTTGGGTACAGCTATAAGAATATTCTGCCCACAATTTCTTCATGTAAAAAAGCCATAAACAACAGATACCAAATCTAGTACTGGGGAACACCAATATCATGACCTAAAATAAGAATACTTTTCCCTCCGATTCTTTTTAATTGCTGTAATTTTTCTAGTCTTTGATGTAGAAATCGGATTACTTATACCAATTGTAATTATTATAAAAGCAACAGATATTATAATCTGAACAGTGCCAACAATATTCTTCATCCTGGGTGACAAAGTGATGTGACACCTCTCATGGCAATAAAATATTTGACCATATTTTGATTGATTGAGAATTAGCTTCATATGTTGGACGTTATTCAGAGCTACAGAGAGCATTGTTATATGACAATGTCAAATTGATAAATGACAAAGGCGAACAGCCAGGCATCTCTTACTGTCCTTGAAAAAAACTGGAGGCCATGCACTCATACACTACTGGCCATTAAAACTGCTACACGAAGAGGAAATCCAGATGATAAACGGGTATTCATTGGACACATATTATACTAGAACTGACATGTGATTACATTTTCACGCAATTTGGGTGCATAGATCCTAAGAAATCAGTACCCAGAACAACCACCTCTGGCCGTAATAACGGCCTTGATACACCTCGGCAGCGAGCCAAACAGAGCTTGGATGGCGTGTACAGGTACAGCTGCCCATGCAGCTTCAACATGATACCACAGTTCATCAAGAGTAGCGACTGGCGTATTGTGACGAGCCAGTTTTTCGGCCACCATTGACCAGACGTTTTCAGTTGGTGAGAGATCTGGAGAATGTACTGGCCAGGGCAGCAGTCGAACATTTTCTATATCTAGAAAGGCCCGTACAGGACCTGCAACATGCGGTCGTGCATTATCCTGCTGAAATGTAGAGTTTCACAGATATCGAATGAAGGGTAGAGCCACGTGTCGTAACACATCTGAAATGTAACGTCCACTGTTCAAAGTGCCGTCAGTGCGAACAAGAGGTGACCGACACGTGTAACGAATGACACACCATACCATAACGCTGGGTGATACGCCAGTATGGAAATGACGAATACACTGTTCCAATGTGCGTTAACCGCGATGTCGCCAAACACGGATGCGACCATAATGATGCTGTAAACAGAACCTGGATTCATCCGAAAAAATGACGTTTTGCCATTCGTGCACCCAGTTTCGTCGTTGAGTACACCATCGCAGGCGCTCCTGTCTGTGATGCAGCGTCAAAGGTAACCGCAGCCATGGTCTCCGAGCTGATAGTCCATGCTGCTGCAAACGTCGTCAAACTGTTCGTGCAGATGGTTGTTGTCTTGCAAACGTCCCCATCTGTTGACTCAAGGATCGAGACTTGGCTGCTCGATCTGTTACAGCCATGCGGATAAGATGCCTGTCATCTCGACTGCCAGTAATACGAGGCCATTGGGATCTAGCATGGCGTTCCGTATTACCCTCTTGAACCCACCGATTCCATATTCTGCTAACAGTCATTGGATCTCAACCAACGCGAGCAGCAATGTTGCGATACGATAAACCGCGATAAATCGCGATAGGCTACAATCCGACCTTTATCAAAGTCGGAGAAGTGATGGTAAGCATTTCTCCTTCTTACATGAGGCATCACAACAACGTTTCACCATGCAATGCCGGTCAAATGCTGTTTGTGTATGAGAAATCTGTTGGAAACTTCCCTCATGTCAGCACGTTGTAGGTGTCGCCATCGGCGCCAATCTTGTGTGAATGCTCTGAAAAGCTAATCATTAGCATATCACAGTATCTTCTTCCTGTCGGTTAAATTTCGCGACTATAGCACGTCGTCTTCGTGGTGTAGCAGTTTTAATGGTCAGTAACAAAAAATAATAAATTTTAGAAAGAGGTATTACAGTAGTTTGAGAGGTGGTAGTATTGATCAAAACAAGACAATGTACAATAAAAATAGTCTCTAAAATGTTCATAAGTATGAGGACTTGTTCATCTTCGCTACTTTGAAACACTTCTGCTGCAATCACTTTGCTATTGTGAATAACCAACAGAATGCAGCAGACAAATGGGGGCACATTCCTCTGTTACTGTACTCTGATACTGCATGCAGTGAACGCCTGTTAGTGGTGTTAATATGAAACGTATTGACAGTTATGGGTTAAGTGCAGCGCTTACATTAGTTCTAATGGAATCAGTTTGTGTTTTTATAGGTTTGCGAAATGCTGATAAGGGCAAAGATAGAAGTACAAAACATAAACATATCAAAATGGAAACTGGTTGCATTAGAATTAATGCATGCACTGCACTTAGCCAGAACCGTGAATACGATTTCTAGTTAACAACACTAACTTCTTGCTGTATCCATGGTCAATAACAGACGAATGTATCTTTACTTGTTTACTGTGAGCTCAATTCTAAGCTGGAGAGAATGTTTAAATGTGTCTTTGCATAGAAAACCGTGCCGATGTATGACAGGAACGCCATACTGGCGAGGGACATTCAGGGTTGTTGGTACTGCTTGTGCTTGTGACTTTCGAGTGATTCTTTCATTGAACAACAAACAAAATACAGTGAGCATCGCATAGTATCAGCAAACATTAATTTAATTTAGCCTGTTTAGCAGAACGATTTGACAACTTGCCGTGACCTATGGTAGCACCAGTGGGGTATTGTGTCGAGTCTTAGCATCTCGGAGTAGTCTCTCCAGTTTAGTTTATAGAGCTCACTGGTCGTCAGTAATAGCAAAGAGCTTTTAGCAGAAGAGGTGTGTTTCATACCAGCGGAGATGGGCAAGCGCTCATAGCTCTTAAGGTATTCATTTTGGAGCCCATGTCTAGTAGACGTTTTTCTTACTTTGATCCATACTACCACCTCTCAAACTATGGAATACTTTTGACAACACGTTTATGTAACTTTGACGTTAATAATAGACAAAAACATTTGCCAAACAAGATAAATGAATTAGGAATTATCGATTAAAAATAAACTGTAAATTTGTAGTCTCACAAAGTTGTTGACTATCGTTCATACCCCTAGAATGGGCACAATTACGGGTAATGTTAAATTAAATGTGCTTTGTATTCCTGTTGGTACATATGGTGTTTGTAAGCCACTATAATGTTAATATCTTTAATTTTGCTTTTGTAAGAATGCGGAGCCTATGAGTGCCGCAGTTGACCGAAATTCGTCCGCTGTGACCCCGTAACTGCTAACTATGACTCTTCTCAAGCTCGCCGCAGACGTCAATATGATGAAATAATTGGATTGAATTTTTTGTCATAGCGATGAGAAAATCCGAATTAACTTTTAATACGAGTTAGCAGCCTCTACGAATGGTGACCTTTAAGAACAGTTACTGAAGCTGCAGTTTTGAAAGTTATAGGAGAAAGCCACTGCAGATTCCGCAAGGGGCTATCCTGTACACAGCAGGAAGTCATCCTGCATGTGAATAAGGATTCTAAAGTTTACTTTTGATGCAGTTAGATCCACCAGAATTTCTAGACGTGCAATGGCATATTCAGTGGTGAGCTATACTCCTCTTTCGATAAAGTAACGAAAATTAGGAAACAGGAAAATATGCACAAGCAATGTTGCATAAAACAGAGATTCACGCATAAAAATTGTTTAGAAATTTAAAAGCAAACGACAATGTGGTATTTGCCTCGACCTAAATGGAAATAATGAATCGCTGATTAAATTACATTGCTGAGGGTGCTACAAAGAAATTGTTCAAATGTCCAATATTAGCGACACATTTACATATATACAACGGATTGACATAATAACCTTGCGTCTCGAAGAATTACGCATTATTTCACCACATGTATAGGGACTCTGCCCTGCAGTAATATTTTCGTTTGCAGCCCTATTAACTAAGGACAGAGTTATCAGCGGGAGCATCAGTTTATAGAATGAAACTTCCTGGCAGATTAAAACTGTGTGCCGGGCCGAAAATCGAACTCAGGACGCTTGCCTTTCGCGGGCAAGTGCTCTACCGTCTGCCCTACCCAAGCACGACTCACGCCCTGTCCTCACAGCTTTACTTCTGCCAGTACCTCGTCTCCTACCTTCCAAACTTAATAGCTCTCCTGCGAACCTTGCAGAACTAGCACTCCGGAAAGAAAGGATATTGCGGAGACATGGCCTAGCCACAGCCTGGGGGATGTTTCCAGAATGAGGTTTCACTCTGCAGCGGAGTGTGCGCTGATATGAAACTTCCTGGCAGATTAAAACTGTGTGCCAGACCGAGACTCGAACTCGGGACCTTTGCCTTTCGTGGGCAAGTGCTCTACCGTGCTACCCAAGCACGACTCACGTCCCGTAGTTTACAGAATGTGCACGACAGTACGAGAATACGAGAACGAGCTGTTTAAGGAGGAGGATTCAGCCACATATCAGTCAGTTACCACCTTGCAATGGGCGAAGAGCACGCCTCCGAAAATGGCTCTGAGCACTATGGGACTTAACTTATGAGGTCATCAGTCCCCTAGAACTTAGAACTGCTTAAACCTAACTAAACAAAGGACATCACACACATCCATGCCCGAGGCAGGATTCGAACCTGCGACCGTATCGGTCGCGCGGTTCCAGACTGCAGCCCCTAGAACCGCTCGGCCACTTCAGCCGGCGCCTCCGAAAACTCGTGGGTTTTGACCACTTGACACCGCTGGAAGTTCGAGAAGGTTTTATTCATGTGGTGTTAACGTTTTCCTGTATGAGAATTATCGTTGCTTTGTCACGAGTGGGTTTCAGTTTATCACTGAGTAAGGCAATTCGAGTCAGCACTTGAAAATCTTCACCTGTACTCCACAAGCTATCTTATAGTGTATGGCCGAGGATACTTCGTGTACCGCTGTCAGTATCCTCCATTCCTGTTGCAGTCTCGAATGGTGCATGGAAGAACAACTGTAAGCCAATGGCGTTTAATCGAGTATCTGGTAAGTTGGTTTGCTTAGTTCCAAACAACCATCATAAAATGGCCAATAATGAACAACGTAATAAATGAAATACCAAAAAACAATTGTTCAAACATGGTTCAAATGGCTCTGAGCACTATGCGATTTAACTTCTGAGGTCATCAGTCGCAGCCGGCCGCGGTGGTCTAGCGGTTCTAGGCGCGCAGTCTGGAACCGCGCGACTGCTACGGTCGCAGGTTCGAATCCTGCCTCGGGCATGGATGTGTGTGATGTCCTTAGGTTAGTTAGGTTTAAGTAGTTCTAAGTTCTAGGGGACTGATGACCTCAGATGTTAAGTCCCATAGTGCTCAGAGCCATTTGAACCTCATCAGTCGCCTAGAACGTAGAACTAATTAAACCTAACTAACCTAAGGACATCACACACATCTATGCCCGAGGCAGGATTCGAACCTGCGACCGTAGCGCCTAGAACCGCACGGCCACTATTGCCGGCAAAAAAAAAAACAATTGTCTTACGATGAATGCTTCTCTGAAAAATTCGACTCTCCTTAAGAGTAGAGAATCTGTCAGATTCATTGGAGTCAACGATGCTACGTACCGAGTCTTTCTCGTTGGAGGGCACTGCTAGTGCGATTAGCGGCTCTTGACTCATAGTAATTACCAGAAAATTCATTGTTCTCTTTAGGCGAGAGAAAGACTGCTCTACCACGGACCTTGTCATCAGTATGATTATAGCCACATTCTGGAGTTCCACTATTTCGCTAAAAGGCTCCTGCGAATTAGTTTTAGCTGAAGTTGCAGTATTGGAACAACCACGTGTGAGTGTTCTAACCTCACGTGTATAGTAGCTGAATCTCAGGTCTCGTGTCATTGCTTTCAAGGAAGGGATACACTTCGCAAGACCTCTACAGCAATATGAGCGGAAACTGGCACGTACAGGATAAAAAAAAAGTCTTGGAATTAAGCAGATTTGCAGCGATGACGTACTCAGATACGAGGCGTTCAACAACCATAGGCTTATTTTGCCGCAACAGTTTTTAGAATTTCATTTCCCTGTCTTTGTCTCTCTGCAGGACTCACTACCTCGGAAATTCTATACGGCACTTAAAAAAAAAATTGGTCGTGTTTATAACTGACTGTACAATATGTACAGGGGAATTAATATGCTTAAATATAGATGACAAAAATTGAAATTCTTAATGCTCTAATTTCAGTAATTGTGCTGGATCATTTGTATTAGTTTGCAGAGACGTAAGCTGACTTGACCTGTGATATTCTACAAAAACTACTCTATTTTAGTATGTAAGTTACACAGTTTTTGATTTGACATTCCATATCATATTGGAAACGAGAGGGACTTCTCTGTTTACTGTGTCAGTTAGCACTGCTGCCTACAGTGAAGAAACATATACAAAATAGAGAGCTCAGTAAGGTGGGGGGAAAAATCTACACTCCTGGAAATTGAAATAAGAACACCGTGAATTCATTGTCCCAGGAAGGGGAAACTTTATTGACACATTCCTGGGGTCAGATACATCACATGATCACACTGACAGAACCACAGGCACATAGACACAGGCAACAGAGCATGCACAATGTCGGCACTAGTACAGTGTATATCCACCTTTCGCAGCAATGCAGGCTGCTATTCTCCCATGGAGACGATCGTAGAGATGCTGGATGTAGTCCTGTGGAACGGCTTGCCATGCCATTTCCACCTGGCGCCTCAGTTGGACCAGCGTTCGTGCTGGACGTGCAGACCGCGTGAGACGACGCTTCATCCAGTCCCAAACATGCTCAATGGGGGACAGATCCGATCTTGCTGGCCAGGGTAGTTGACTTACACCTTCTAGAGCACGTTGGGTGGCACGGGGTACATGCGGACGTGCATTGTCCTGTTGGAACAGCAAGTTCCCTTGCCGGTCTAGGAATGGTAGAACGATGGGTTCGATGACGGTTTGGATGTACCGTGCACTATTCAGTGTCCCCTCGACGATCACCAGTGGTGTACGGCCAGTGTAGGAGATCGCTCCCCACACCATGATGCCGGGTGTTGGCCCTGTGTGTCTCGGTCGTATGCAGTCCTGACTGTGGCGCTCACCTGCACGGCGCCAAACACGCATACGACCATCATTGGCACCAAGGCAGAAGCGACTCTCATCGCTGAAGACGACACGTCTCCATTCGTCCCTCCATTCACGCCTGTCGCGACACCACTGGAGGCGGGCTGCACGATGTTGGGGCGTGAGCGGAAGACGGCCTAATGGTGTGTGGGACCGTAGCCCAGCTTCATGGAGACGGTTGTGAATGGTCCTCGCCGATACCCCAGGAGCGTCCCTAATTTGCTGGGAAGTGGCGGTGCGGTCCCCTACGGCACTGCGTAGGATCCTACGGTCTTGGCGTGCATCCGTGCGTCCCTGCGGTCCGGTCCCAGGTCGACGGGCACGTGCACCTTCCGCCGACCACTGGCGACAACATCGATGTACTGTGGAGACCTCACGCCCCACGTGTTGAGCAATTCGGCGGTACGTCCACCCGGCCTCCCGCATGCCCACTATACGCCCTCGCTCAAAGTCCGTCAACTGCACATACGGTTCACGTCCACGCTGTCGCGGCATGCTACCAGTGTTAAAGACTGCGATGGAGCTTCGTATGCCACAGCAAACTGGCTGACACTGACGGCGGCGGTGCACAAATGCTGCGCAGCTAGCGCCATTCGACGGCCAACACCGCGGTTCCTGGTGTGTCCGCTGTGCCGTGCGTGTGATCATTGCTTGTACAGCCCTCTCGCAGTGTCCGGAGCAAGTATGGTGGGTCTGACACACCGGTGTCAATGTGTTCCTTTTTCCATTTCCAGGAGTGTATTTCTGTATTGTGACATATGGCTTGGGCTAAAATCAGATACACTGTAAGGAAATAACAATGAACAAAATATGAATGTGTTCGTGGCTCGTGTTTGTGGCGCTTATTGCTTGACATCTAGTCTTTGCAGTGCTGCTGTCCTGTTTCTTATTCGATTTACTGGCGTCACTAAGTTGCTGGCTTGCCTGCCCGTGAGTGGCAGTAGCAAAGCTTATCGATAAGAACACTGTCGTACTATCTTTGGAGCAACTATTAGTATTTTCGGGTCGTCGTGCGTCGAGAGTTCAGTTGGGGATGGAGCAGCAGTGAGGTCAGGACAGCCTTGACTCGCCCGACCGTTGCCGGCGCACATCACTTCAGTGGGGACGACCTTGGTTGGTCGTTCGGTCGGTCGTCTCATCGGACGACGTGTATTTGGTCGCCAACCGCTTCTGGGTTCTCCTCGTGTGTCGACTTGTGATTTGTCCTTGTTGTTCCACAGTTAGTATTGTTCGTTTGTGGAAGTGTTTTTGTGGAACCGTGCGTAGCTTGTGTGGTTTTGACTGAGAAGCTATTTTAATGCTGTCTGCATGCTGCATGTGGTCAGTCGGTTGGAACAGAGTAGCGAGGAACTCTTCGCGGAGCGAAGCCAGGCCTGGACCACTGGAGGCATGCACGCGCGGTCGGATTGTGAGGCGGTAGCTGCGAGAGCGACAAAGTTCGTTGCCCACTGAACCTGGACGCTGAAACTGAGTGATCAGTTAACCTGTTATGAAACCTCAACTGTTGTGACACCTCTTCGTTCATTTGCAGGTTGTTGCTCCCTAGGCCATTCGGGCTAGCAGCAACGTATGATGTGTTGGGGTCGGCGAAATCTTGCAGCCGTCTTCCTATATTGTGATTAATTATTAAATTGACTGTTACTTACCAGTGAAGTGCACCAGTGGTATTTTATGTCCTGTGGTCGTTAGCCCCCAGTTACCTGCCCTGGTCGATAGCGTACTTTTCCGGCAGTGTGCCTTTCCTCCTCATTTTGATGCTGTCTGGTACAGCGTGTAGTTCGACAGCTTTTTAAGTTGTTTGGTTCGTATTTGCTTAGAGTGGTTATTGTTCCCTTGGCTGTTTTTAAACGTCAGTTTCTGAACATGTAGTGCTGTTCGTACCCTCGTCCTCGGCCGATGTTTTCCATCATTGTGCCATTGATTGGGACAGAAGGGAATTGGTTAAATTGTTGGTTGGTCCTTGGGCTGTCCCTAGTTTGGCTTGCCATCCAATTATTTTACTTCAACTCTTGGCTGCCTGTCTCATCTCACCTTACGTTTGAGCTGCCTTCTCAGGCCGACCCTTGGAACACTTCTGAGCACCACTTGTTCTGTTTGTTTTAGGCTGTGATTTTCATTTTAGTTGGAAGTATTGTGTGGGTCCTTCAGCCGTGTATTAATTCAGTTCTTTTTAAATTTTACATAAAGGCCTTCATCTGTGTTAAATTAAAATTTTGAAGACTAATTATATTTAAAAAAACAAAAAAAAATGCCTTTAAATTGGTTCTATATGAAATTGTTTGTAATCTAGGCCCTAAGCCGTTAGTTGTTCGATGTGATATGTGTGGCCTTCAGCCAAGGACTTACGTGAACCCCTTTTACTAAGGCGTCCAGACATGTGTATTCTTTAAAGAAAAATTTTATAAGAAGGAAGGGGTTTATTTTAAATTGTTTGTCTGACTTGTTGTTCAGGCCTTCAGCCGTTCTTTCAGATTTGTTTGTGGCCTTTAGCTGTGCAATTAGTTATTATTTCTTTGATTAGGATTTTCGCCGTTCTGTTGTAAGTTCAGAAAGAAATTTCTTGGATAGAAAAATTGTTTACTGATGTGTTTTAATTATGGTTGCCCTTCAGACGTGTAGTGTAGGCCTTCAGCCACTAATTGTTTTCAATTGCATGTTTTTTTTAAAAAAAGAAAAAAAATACCTTCTATTTTTAATTGCTTTTGATTTCTAAGCCAGACCTTCAGACGTTCTTGTTTTTTGTGTGGTTTTGGGCCTTCAGTCAAGAAAACATCTAAGCATCTCAAGTTCTTTAACTAAGCCTTCAGCCATATTGTTTGATTGTGATCTTTTAAAGCAATGTGTAAATAAGTGGTCCTTAGAAAAATAAAGTTGTGTGTTTGATTGTGCAACTCACAATAACTGTTTACCGCGCCATCCACAATCATAACTTTATCCTGTGTGCTCTCTGAGTACATACCAACCTGGTTTCAGTGCCAACACATGTTATAGAGATGGAGCATTATGAATTCGAGAACTGTTCCAACATACTCGTGCCCTGTCAGTTCTGAGTTAGTTCCATATAATCCAGGTAATTTTGTATTTTTGTTTCTTTGAAAGCCTGTTTTAATTCTGTAAAATCTATTAGACCTGTCCCTTGCTTGGCTTTTGCTTCTGTTGTCTCTTCTGCATCTGGAGTACTTCGTAATTCTTTATAGTGATCAAGTTACCTTCTATTAGGAATGTGGATGATCTCAATGACTGTGATATGATTTTCAAAACGATGGAGTACAGCAATCAGTCGTCCTTTCCTTTCAGATTTTATTAAAGCAAATCTAGATATCGGGTAGTGCCTAGCCATTATCAATGCACTTTTTCATAGTTCCACACGTCCTAGTTATTTGGGCTTCTGTGACAGCTCATTTAAGAGTAGTCTTGAACGAACTGTGACAGATGCCCAAACAACAGGGACTCACGAACTAGGATATGTATTGAAACTATGAAATAGTGCATTAATAAAGGGTACGCACTAGCTAAAATCTAGATTTGCTTTGATAATACCTGGGAGGAAAGGACGTCCGATTACTGTGCTCCATATTTTTGAAATTCTTTATAATGATTCGTCCAGTCTTCTGAAGGAATCATTTTATATCTGCAGTATCTTCATCCGTTCGTTTTGTTGTATCATCAGTTTACATACTTTTTCCCATCTGTTGTAAATGTCATGCTCAGCTCTGCTTATAAAGATATCCCATGAAGATCTATGTGTACTTCTCACTGTTTTTTATTTCCATTTCTGATTTTATTATTTTTCTTTAGCTTCCTAAGTCTGCTTCTGCAAGAACCCACTACACCGTTTATTTTTCTTTTCTAAGGCTTCGTCATTCTCCATGTTTCTAATTTTTAGTCCCTTTCCTCGATTAGTTTTGGGATATTCGTTTAGTATTTTGTTAACGATTCATATTATGATATTTTTAATGTATATCCATTCTTAAGTTAGCCTTCACTTGATGGCATTTGTTGGAGTAGTTTAATTAACCTGCGCTAACATAATTCCTTAAACTCTCTTCTTGGAGTAGATACACCTCACAAGTTTTGTTTGGCGTTCCTTAATTTTTTTCTCTTGTTCTGTTGATTCAATCTTTCCCACAGCTGGGCGGTTATAATTAATGTGCCGTTACTCATTGAGATCAGAGAGAGCTGTAATTATTGTATGGCAGCGAAACTAGGTAGATATGTTAATGCATTAATGTGGAGCCGATTTACGCTAGAAAAAAATTAGTTCCGATTTTGGCCACCAGGTACAAATGTGGCGCTGTACAGCATGCCGTAGACGTCTTCGGTGCTCATATTGAACAAACTGTGTAAGCAGCGCTTAATAAGAAAATCAGCGTTAGACCTTCCTACATGTTTAACCTTTTCTGCCCATGTGTCATTCCTAATCCATTACGTATAGAAACATTTGTATACGTGTTTCTTGTATTCACAGCATGAGATTTGCACCTGGTGGCCAAAACTGGAATTAATTTTTTTTCAGTGTAAATCGGTTCCACATTAACACTTTAGAATATCTACCAAGTTTTTTTGCCGTATGATAATCACAGCCCACACTGTAACTCAGTGAGATGCTGCACTTTAATTATAACTACCTATCTTTTGTGTGTCCATCACCCTTGACACTAGACTTTTGTTTACTATTATGTAATTATAAGAGATGTTTAAGCTCATGCAGACCATGTATACGTATATGTAAAATCTTCCTTTAAAAATGCATTGGTTATTTTCATTTCGTTGAAGGCGACACTCTGTGTTTTATTTTGCTGTTGTTAATGGTATCTTTTCCATTGTTGCCGATCAGCTGATCGGTGGATTCTTTATCTATTCTTGCATTCAAGTTACCTGCCAAGATGCTATGTTTCCTTTATGCAGGTATATTTGTAATTCTTTGTAGTGTAGATTTGGTTTTTTCTTCCTTCCTTCCTTCCTATAACAGTTAAATGCCCACTACCAAATTTCAGTCGCACTGTGATAATCCTTTCGTTTCCAAGTACATAGTTCCGTATGTTATCTTCCCGTTTTCTGTCTATCATTACTGACATTCCAGTAGATGTTCTTCTCTCACGTGCTACGTCATTACATAGTAATATTCTTGATATTTTCTATCTTCCAAACTGCTTTTGGTTACTGGGATCACTGAAGTATTGATACTGTAATCTTTGGGTATTTTTGGCAAGAACGGTCTCATCTGTCCCAAGACTCTGTACATTGGATGTGGCAACATCGATTGTGTATTTTATTCCGCAATTCTGAACAGTTCCCTTGCCTGGTCGTCTTCTATCATTTCCAGTTTATATTCAAGACTTATTTTGAGCTTTCGAGTATGACGACTTTGACATGGGTGGGTTACTGGCCTTATCGCCTCACCCCCAACTTGAAGGATCAGACTTTGTTTTATGGTTTTACTTCCCAAGGAAGGCCGGCTTCATAACGCCTGAGGAGGCCATCCTCCACCATAGAAGATAAAACTAGAGAATGAAAATGAAAAACACCTGCGTGAATATGTGAGTGGCAAAGGAGGAAGCTCCACGATGTACGCGTTCGTGTGACCTCAAATCTCTCTTAAGTGTACCTTCATTGCTTTTCACGAGATATGTGTAGGCGAAGGTAATATTTTGGTTGAACCTTTTTTAAAGAGCACTCTCTCGGAATTTTGACAGTAAATCAAACCACGATACCCAGTGGCCCCTCTAGACTGTGTGAAAGTAGAGTACATTAAGCCTCGCAGCATACTTTTGAGCTTAATAAATTTATCTATGACGAAACGGGCTGCTATTTCGTGTTTCTTCAGTAACTCCTCCAGTATAAGGATCCCAGACGAAAAAGCAGTTCTCAGGTGTCAGTTTTGTAAGCTACCTCCTTAGTGGGTGAACTAAATTTCCTGAGGATTCTTCCAATGAAAATGTCTGGTATTTGACTTTGCTACAATTAGATTTATGTGCTCGTTCCACTTTCGTCCCACACATTTACTTTCAGGTTTCACAGCTCCCTTAAAATCACTTTAGATACTGTATTGTCTAGATAACAGCGTAACAATCAAACACTCGTTGTATACAATGGAACCTCATGCGACACAGCTGAAATGTTCACGTGTGGCATTTGTGAATGACTCAGACACTACGAAATATGATTCGTGCTTACTTACACACTCATTTAGAAGAACACGGAAACGACCTCACCCATGAAATTGGCTGGTATTGTTTGTGAAGAGCGATAAAGAAGAATTATAACCTCCTACATGCCCTCGTTTAGCAGGATGTTTTGCTACGCTTTAGTCGTGCAGTACTTGCAATTAGCTACTTAGCACGGGGTGGTGTGCCATCGCAAATCGCAGTCGATAATCTCTGGTCATTGCTGCATGTATGCTCTGGCAGTAAATACGCTGTCTTCAGTGCACTGTTAACAGTGTAATGTTTTAGTCTTTGTTATCCAGTGTATTACTTCCATTCGCAGAAAGACAAGTCTAGAGACCCATTTTCCTTACGATAGGTATTATATACTGAAGAGTCAAAGAAACTGGTACACCTGCCTACTATCGTGTAGGGCAGGGGCGGTTCTAGAAGTCGCTCTAGGGGGCGGGGGCTAATGGTGGGGGGAGGGGGGAGAGGGTTTGATGGAATGGAATATCGTTAACAAAAGGAGAATTGGGGTCCTCCACCGACAAACGTGAAATTTGGTGTTGCGTAGAGTAGTTTTTGGTAACTGTTTTGGAGGTCAGGGTAAAAACGTATATACAGAATGTGTGTGCCCGAGAAAATAATACGATTTGAACCAGGCGTCCGGCGATTTCAAAGTTTTTCTCTGGGGTCAGCAGTTTCAATGTTGGTAGGAATACCAGGCAAATTTAGTTTTCTTGATTATTGTAAGTGGTACTCGTACATTAATATAAATCCAGTGTATAATAATAAATAATAAGACTTCCATTTTAAGTTAAAGCCCCCATAGCCATCCCCCCCCCCCCCCCCCCCCCTAGCCACTGCCCCTGGTCTAGGGCCCCAGGGGGCACACAGAAGTGCCGCAACACGACGTGGCATGGACTAGATTAACGTCTGAAGTAGTGCTGGAGGGAACTGACACCATGATCCCTGCAGGGCTGTCCATAAATCCGTAAGAGTACGAGGGGTTGGCAAGTTGCAAGGCATCCCAGATACACTCAATAATGTTCATGTCTGGGGCGTTTGGTGGCCAGCGGAAGTGTTTAAACTCAGAACAGTGTTCCTGGAGCCACTCTGTAGCAATTCTGAAAGTGTGGGGTGTCCCATTATCCTGCTGGAATTGCCCAAGTCCGTAGCAATGTAAAATGGACGTGAATGAATGCAGGTGATCAGACAGGATGCTTACGTACGGGTCGCCTGTCAGAGTCGTATCTAGACATATCAGGGGGCCAATATCACTCGAAACGCCCCGCACAATTACAAAGTCTCCACCATCTCGAACAGTCCCCCCACTGACATGCAGGGTCCATGGATTCATGAGGTTGTCTCCGTACCCGTACACGTCCATCCGCTCGATACAGTTTGAAACGAGACTTCCCCTACTAGGTAACATGTTTCCAGCCATCAACAATTCAGTGTCGGTGCTGACAGGCCCAGATGAGGCGTAAAGCTTTGTGTCGTGCAGTCATCAAGGATACACGAATGGGTCTTCGGCTCCGAAAGCCCGTATCGACGATGTTTCGTTGAATGGCTCGCACGCTAACACTTGTTGATGGCCCAGCATTGATATCTGCAGCAATTTGCGGAAGGGTTGCACTTATGTCACGTCGAACGATTCTCTCGAGTTGTCGTTGGTCCCGTTCTTGCAAGATCTTTTTCCCGCTTCAGCAATATCGGAGATTCGATGTTTTACCGGATTTACGATATTCACGGTAAACTTGTAAAATGCTCGTATGGAAAAATAGTCACTTCATCGCCCCCTCGAAGATGCTGTTTCCATAGCCCGTGCGGCGACTGTAACACCAAGTTCAAAGTTACTTAAATCTTGATAACTTGCCATTGTTGCAGCAGTAAGCGATTCAACAACTGCGCCAGACACTTGTGTTATATAGGCGTTGCCGACCGGGGTATCGTATTCTGCCTGTTCACATATCTCTGTATTTGAATAGGCATGCCTAGAGCAGTTACATTGGCGCTTCAGTGAAAGTTAGTAATAGTACCACAATAAATCTCTTCGGAGCTGTACGTTATGAGGAACCGTCCCGTCGATTACGAATAGCAATTGAGCACCTCTAACGACGTCAAGCAAATAAGAAGGGGACGTGAGTTGTGGTTTTAAGTGCTTTGGCCACTGAATTGTGAAGGCCTTAGTATTAGTTTTACACATGGTTTTGTTAGTTGCGGAAACAATGCGATTGGGGGTATTGTTTAGAGTTTGTACTGTTATACTACATTAAGAGCGCTGTGGTTTTAAATACGCTTTCAGTGTCGCAAATTTTACGGACTGTACAAATTGTGAACAAAAAATACAGTTTGCGAGCTAATAAGATACAATAAAAATAAAAGATCAGAACCTTTCTTATGTGTTACCTTTTCGAGTTCAATACAGGTATAAAGATAGAAGAAATTATTTGAAGTCATGCAGGAAAAAACTACAACGAAATTGTTCTTCATTTGAAACATGTGCTGTTGAGACTCCCTCTTCCAGTGGTAGTTAATCAAAACGTGTTGACGTAGTAGCTATCGCGCTGTTTGATATTTAATGACAGGTATGACCTTGCTACCACTCAAAAGTAATGGGCAATACGGTTTTACGCCAGACCGAGTTAACCCAGTTGAAATTTGCGAAAACCGAGTTAAACCGAATTGGGCCGAAAAAACTTCTGATAATATTCAATGCTATTCTCTGTTCCTCGTCTGCGCAGAATAGGAATTATTTCATTTAACCAATCCGAGCTTCGTGGTTCCCCAGTAGGTGATTATATGTGTATAGTCAGTTCATGGGGAGCAATTTGTCTTGAAATTTTGAAGATAGCTTTCGAAGAACCTAATACATGCGTTATAGATTTTGACGGCTGTCGGGTGATCCTAAGGTAGTCAAATGGCTGTTCACGATTGCGTATGAATACCGCGCTACAGGCCGCAATTTTGGGTCTTTTGTTTTGAAATTTGGAAAACAGCACCGTGAATTATCCGAAACTTGCTATACGGATTGTATCAGTTACCAGGTAGTCAAATTACGAACTAGCGCGAAAGAAACGGTAACACAGCGCCGCTCGCCGTGCAACGCATTCAACTCAAGTTAGTAATAACTTCAACCTAATGTAATCCATTTGATAAACCGAGCTGACACTAAGCTTGTTCAAACAGAATTGGGATGAAAAGCTAAATTAACGTTCGATGTCATTTGCCACGTTCACGAATGTTCGGGTTGCAGCTTCTTTCAGATGCGGTAACCAAACGGAGTTGATAGAGAAATTCTAGTCGCATTCATTTCTCTTGTTGGCGTCTGCCACAGTATATTCTGTATTTCCTTCTTGTACCGAATTTGAAAAATAATTTATTAATGAATTTTACATAAGTCTGTAAAGTTCCACACTGCTTAACTAAGGGTTTTGGATGCGATCCCCAGTTGGCCCTACGATTCCTTCTGTTACTTGTCGCTTGTTTCATCTCTTACAACGAGGAAAATGTCAAGTCCAGTTGCACCACGTTTCAGAGTACATGTTGAACTGCACGTCCCCCTCCAACTGGCTGTATAAGTCGGAGTCGGTTCTCAGGTGGGAGAAAGAGGCTTCACCACTATGCCTAGCAAAACACTGGAGTGTTCGAACCAATCTTTGGTTTCGATTGCTTTACAGTGCAAGAAATGGAACACAAATGAAGGACTTAGTATTTACAGTAGCCTAGTTCAAGTGGTTCTGCACTCGCTAGTACTTCCCCCCTCCCTCCTGCTAACACGTGGAAGTACCTACCTACACTAATCAGCCAGAACATCAAGACAACCTACATATTACTGGGCGTTGGTGCGGTGGCAGAGCGTTGTGTGACCAGATGACTCCCGGTACCCTCTTCATCAGGCCAGTGACTATTTAATGTGACCCCAAGCATATCAGGCCGAGTGTTTTGTGTCAGTGTTATAAATAAACTAAGTGAAATTCGACCCAAAATAAATAAAGTATGCTGCTTTCTCTCTCCAGCAGCCCAGTGCAGGCTGAGTACTTTTCCTGCTATCCCCCCCCCCCCCCCCTAGACCGCCATCTTAGATTACATCATGGGAGGGATGATGGCACCCTCTGGTGGTGGTACTGTGTACTAGGTTAGTTGGACTCCGGACTCCATGGTGATGGTTGGTTGGTTGGTTTGGGGGAAGAGACCAAACAGTGAGGTCATCGGTCTCATCGGGTTAGGGAAGGACGCAGAAGGGAGTCAGCCGTGCCCTTTCAAAGGAAACATCCTGGCATTTGCCTGGAGTGATTTAGGGAAATCATGGAAAACCTAAATCAGGATGGCCGGACGCGGGATTGAACCATCGTCCTCCCGAATGCGGGTCGAGCGTGCTAGCCACTGCGCCACCTCACTCGGTCCTCATGGTGAACACACTAGATTATGGTACTGCCTCTAATCGTTTAAATAAAGACTGCCTGCAAAATAAAGACTTATGTCCATCCTATCCAGCACAGTCTGAGTCCTTTTCCCGCCAATTCCTAGGGAGAGGTGGTGGTTGGATGACTTAGGTTAGTGGAGGTAGCCCAAGTGACCTATTTTCCCGCCATTTTCTTAGGTTAGTGGGGGTAGCTGTGGTGTCACATTGTCCTGTTGGAATTTGAACCTCCCACCATTTTCTAGGGGAGGGGAGCGGGGGAGGGGGAGGGGAGGGGGTTAGGTTAGTGGAGGTAGCCCAATTGATGTATCTACTCACCAAGATTTGAACTTCCTGTCCTTATATCATTGTGATAGTGCCATATCCATCGCCGCCATCTTGGATCCGCCATCTGGAATAAATTTAGCAAAAATGCAATGTGGAATGGTGCTCTTTTTGTCCCACTACTAATCTCTTTAGATATTCTTCTAGGTTTTGCGACAAAGTTTATGTGTGGAAACTATTATAATATTTAGGTCTGCACTAAATTTCGAGCTCAACTGCTACCTATTCTATTTCTTCGAATTCATCCCACATCTCGTTTACAGTTAATTTGTTAATTTGGAAGAAGTCGAGATTGCCTCTCAGGAAGACGTCAAGGGAACTTTTGTCTGCTTTTTTGAATAGGTATTAAATAGGTATTTATTCACTTCAATTTACTGGAGGTGAACGACTTTATGGTCATTGCCTCTTCTGTCACGTTGAGAAGCTCTTCGAAGAATCTTCTTAACGTCGGTCATTGGCTCTTGAAATGTAGGCGAGGGCCTTTGATCCCATGTGACGACTGAGAAACACGTGAGCCGGTCATTGCCTCTTCTGTCACGTTGAAAAGCTTCTCGAAGAATCTTCTTAACGTCGGTCATTGGCTCTTGGGATCTAGGCGAGGGCCTTTGCTCACATACGACAACTGAGAAACACGTGAGCCGTCGGGCGATGCCCTGACGGCTGAATCGACAGTGCCCGCTTATGTGGAACTTGCTGACTTCACTGTCATTGTCTCTTCTGTTCTGCTGTTCTGCCCGCTGTTTGCGAGTATGTAACTCTCTAAACTAAACCAAGTTTTTCATTTATATCCTAATTTCTAGTTCACTTTGGTTTCACTAATTTATTTACTTAAGTACCACTCAACAATTCAGTCTCGCTACTCAACCCTGTCTTCACTAACCACTGCATCCGTTTCGATGCTCGTTGTTAACTCAGGATTATTTGTTGCTAAGAGGTCAAGTGTGTTTTCACAACCATTTACTACTCACGTGGGCTCATGTACTAACTGCTGGAAATAATGTTCAGATAATGTGTTTAGCACAATTTCGGATTATTATGCATACTTCCGGAATTAAACATATATTTTCGCCAACATATCGAGGATAAAGTAGTCACCACCAACTATAGTCATATGAAACGGCTATGTGTTTGAAAACAAACTCAGGTTTTCTTTGAACTTCTCAGCAATTGTATTGTCTGAATTTGGAGGTCGGTAAAAGGATCCAATTATTATTTTATTCCGCTTGCCAACAACGACCTCTGCCCATACTAACTCACATGAACTATCTACTTCAATTTCGCGAGATGATAAACTACTTCTAACAGCAACAAACACATCACTGCCAAGTGTCTAGCCTTTGTGACTGAAGGCCATTTTGTGTTTTCCAAGACCCTCTAACCTAAAAAACCGACCAATCCACGCCACAAAGACCCTGCTACCTATGTAGCCGCCTGCTGCTTGTAGTGGACTCCTGGCCTGTTCAGTGGAACCCGAAACCCAACCACCCTTTGGAGCAGGTCGGGGAATCTGCAGCCTACATGTACACAGAACCATCTGAGTCTCTGATTCAGACCCTCCACTCGGCTCTGTACCAGAGGTCCACAGTGGGTCTGTCGACTATGCTGAAACTGTTGCGCTCTGCTTTCATCTCGCAAGCAAGACTGGCAGCCTTTACAACTTTTGTTAGCTGCTCGAAACCAGAGAGAATCCCTTCTGACCCTATGTGACACACATCATAGGCACCGTTGTGAGCCACCACCTGCAGTTGGCTGTACCCTGTGCCCTTCATGGCATTCGGGAAGACACGTTCTATGTCTGGAATGACTCCACCCAGTATGCACACTGAGTGCAACTATCAATAATCCTACCCTCCGTGATTGTCTGAATGTTGCAGGCTGAGAGGTTTCCTCTGAAACAGGACAGGCGACAGCATCTGGCTGAGTGAGATTGGAACCTGTTTGTCAGTGTACCGGGAAGACCTTACTTGTGGCCCCCTGGAAAATCTTTTGCCGCCTGCTACACCCTGGGGTTACCTCCCACTCGACCACAGGTGAGGGGTCAATCTCAGTGCGAGCAGTAACTGGGCTGGTCACTGGTGAGGACCGGTCGGAGGTCTCGGACATGGTGGAAGTCCGTTGGACCCCCCACGGCCGTCCCACAACAGTGGTGTCCGTCCACTGCAGCCTCGAGCTGTGTAACCGAAGCCATCACAGCCTGAAGCTGAGAGTGAAGTGTCACCAACTCGGCCCGCATCCGCACACAACAGTCACTATCCATACCAAAGACCGTAGAAAACTGAACTACTCATATAAACGGACTATTGGGACTTGCTGCGGAACTCTGATGTAGACACTGACGAAAACGCAGGAAATGTGTCTAATAAATTAGATTAATACGCAGAGATTCAAAAACCTAACTACCGAAGCACTCAGGTGAAACTAAATAATTCGCCCCTGATTAGGAACTTGCGTCACAAAATCGGTTTACTTTCGACACAAACGAAAACACGAGTACTGCGGTTATTAGATATTAAATGGAAACGCAGAAACTCAACAAACTAAACTATTAAAGCACACAGATGATGTTACAAAATTCGCTCCTTGTTAGGGACTCGTAAAAGTTACCAAATCGATTACTTCCCTGGAAGTGTGCCAGGTTGTCTCAGGAGTGAATAAAATGGCTTTATGACACCCTTCGCAACTGAATTAGTGCGTGTGTAAGGCCAGAGGTTGTGCATTGGCATACTGACAGGGGAGCTCATAGTGGGAAATACTTCTAAATTTGTCTCTAGTTTGTAATCACTGAATTCTGTAATCACATATTCTCTCAACCCATAAAGTTTCTCTTCGTTTACTCCTCCCATTTGTCAGGCAGTGTAGTTATACGAGGGAATAGGTTGTAGAAAGTTCTTACCAATTCTCAGATCAATTTGTCTAACAGATACGGTCAGCCTTTAGTCTACAACCGAACGATAGATCGGCAGTAGAATATGATATATGTTTTCGAAACTAAATTGTTGAGTTAACCTTCGGGAATTCTGAAATGTGTCAGTCAAAAGAATGGGCATCTGTTTTGAAAACAGACTTTCCACAGCTACACTATTTTTATTTTATTTGTCTATGTTTCGCTCTTTGTAAGCAATTTTGTAGAAAAAATGGTAGATAATAATTGAATCGCATCACAGTTTTTGTCAGCTAGATTGTAACAGCATAGTACTGTCATCAATTTACGTAATAGAAATTCGTAGGTAAATTTCTACAAAGTAGGGGACAAGGAGGTACGTTCTCGGCGAGCAAATAGCTCTACTTTGTCAGAAGAATAAAATAGGTATGATGCACTTAAATGGAGTGAAACTGCCAAGAAGGTGTAATATAAAGCATAGAATTTAAAAAAGTATGTATGTTCAGAATAGAACATGGACATCACTCTGATGCAACTGAATGAATCGTAAAATGTATCTTATGTTCGTGGTTAAGCTCAAGCATAAGAAGCGTCAGCATGGAAAACGGCATGGTCAATGCATTACGAGGTGTGGCATTCTGGCGTATAACGTACTGAGAACGAGATTCCTATGCGGAAACAAACTGCCAAACATCGAATTGTGTGCAAAGAGCATTTGATCATGCATGGATTATTGGCCGTAACATCCAGACGTTCTGTAGGTAATGACATAATGATGTGCCACCTTGTTTGTCCGTATTTCATTCAGCGCAAGCATGCAAGTGATCGACCAACTGCGTCGTCTACGAACTGAATAACAGAGCCGACTGTTTCTATCGCCTTGTATTATTTCTCCCATATCGTTGTCTCATTTACGGACATGGTGAATAGTAACATTTACATCACAGTTCCCTGAAGAACGCATAACAGAACTTTCGCTTTTGTCAGTTCCTTTCCAATAGAAAACCACTGATTACACACTAGAAAGCATAGATTCCTTTATCTGCAGGCTTCCAGACCTGGTCAACGATTAAGCAAATTGGTGGTTCCGGAATGCAAGCAATTCCTTGTGAGGGGTTACGTATTGTTTAGCAGGGTACCGTTTCCATGCACTTAAATATTGCTAATTCAAAATGTTTAGAGTGATAAAACGCTGAAATGTTAGTGAAACATAAACTTCTTACTTGTCTGTGTTATTTGTGGAGACTCCAGTCGCCATTGGTATTAATTAAGTACTATTCCAAATCTTTCACGTACTGGAGTCTTGGAATTGTGGACACAAATCTCTAACACTATGAAGCCGTTCAGTCCTCATCCTTCATTTGCAAATGCGGTTTTGAGGTAGTAAGTAATATTTTTTCATACTCATTTCAGGTCGTCTAAAGAATAGTTAATACACTTTTTCACATTATTTTTGTGAATGAATTGTGCAAATTTATTACGTAAAATATGTAACCGTGCCACAATCTTTTGCAGTCTTCTGTGTTTAATAATCTGTTATAAGAACAGTCGCGCACTTATATAATTGTAACATCGTCCGGCTAGGAAACACTGAGCAGATCAAATGCTATCTTGTGTGCACTGCACGGTGATTTAGGTTGGTACTATCCGATCTGGAATGGCCGGGCTGCCCTGCCTATGTATGTATAACTCCTCTGAGCATGAAGGGAGGTTTCTCTGTGGAACTGGCAGGCTTTGAAGGGAGGAAGCTCGGTGGTTGTGGAGAAGGACGACTGACGCAGGAAGAGGGAAGTCACGTGGGCGTGAGTGGAAAGCGATTCGCCAAGTGAGTGCGCCGGTGTTTACCTAATGGAAGCTAAGTTTGCAATAGCGGTTAGCAAGAACTAAGAGGCTCGGTGACTGAAGGCAGACAGCGGTGCATGGCCAGATACGTGAAATGTTAATGCAGCCACTGGGCCCATGGAAAGTTTGCAAAAGGTACTGTTAGTAGCTAATATTATAGGCTCATCAATTTAGTCGAAAATTAACTGATGGTGCGTCGGTATCACATTGCTCATCCTTTATGTTAAAGCCTTGTCTTCTGTCGGTTGTGCAGCCTTAACTTAGAGATTTACTACGATATTACAATGCATGTGTTATTGTGATCACAATGCAAAGTTCCTTTCGCATGGTTGACGACATGAAAGTTTCGCGCTGGCCGTGAATCGTGCAAGGATAGCAAAATGGCAAGGCGGCAGCTCGGGATAAGCGGGAAATCCGGGTTAGTGCCCGTGTAGAGATTGGCTGGTTGCTTGAGTGTGTTGTGATAAAGACGTTCATAAAGTGGGAGTTGTCACTAATTACGGGAAGTAGTTTCTGTTCACTTCTGTCTGATTTTTTATTAACCACACTGGTAGAAGCTGCGAGTGGGGACTGTTGCGTCAAGTGGCTCCAGCCTTCTAAAAATTGTTGCTATTCCTGATCTCTGATACAAAAATGTTTCAGGTGTAAGAGGTGATACAGTCTTGTGTTTATTTGGACTAAGGTAGACGGATGGAGCATATCTTAGGACAAGATGCGTGATGGAGCAGCAGTCGTGACACAGCCAGACGTTATTCAAACGGAAGCAATGTCCCCTTTCTAATTGTATCAAAACTAATGTTAGTGAGCATTCGATCGTTTAGTTACCATTGAGTCTTCTGTAAATCCTAAACAAAATTGGTGTATTCCCTTATATATTCGCTTGTATATTCTAGTAAGTTTAAAGAGTTTATTATTGATTTGGTTATACTTACTGTGCCTCGTGAGTAAGTGTGCAAAAGAGGCAGTTGATTACTGGTTTAAACAAGAGTAAGGAAACTGAATTTTCTAAGGAAGACCAATAACTGAAAGACTTGCATAAAAGGCTCAGTTTTTAAGACGTTAAATTGTAAATTTTATTGGTATGGTTGTATACGTTTTATTAAATAATAGTTTCCTTAAGGGTTCAGTTTCTAAGAAGTTAAATTCTAAATTTTATTGGTATAGTTATATATGTTTTGTTAAATATTGGGTTTCTTAAGCAAATAATTTCATGTAAAGCGTTTAAACTGTTTGGATGATTGTAATGAGTATTGCTGTTGGGTCATCAGTGAGCAAGTTGGTGCGATTTTGTAATTTTAAAATAAATGTTTAAAGTGTTAATGTTGTTCCTACCCACTCAATCGCTCCGCCCTTTTCAACTGTGGTCCAGTCACCTGTAACAAGCTCTGACTCTTAACAGCGGATACGAATTCGTACTATCTGCCGCAGTAAGCAGAGGACACATGCATGATACATGTGTGTGCGGCGCATTTTGTGTTAGTACGTAGACCTGAGCAGAATCACACCATTACGAGTACAAAGTGATCGTCACTTTACACGCAAAGTAAATTGAATGAGGACTTGAGTACCTCGAACACTGTTTATCATTGCTCTGCCTTCAAATACACATTCTATCATGCGTACGTAACGGATGTTCGTGCTGACTGAACGAAAGAAAGCAGTTTGTCAAGTAAAAATGAAAGTAAAAAATAAACACAAACAGCTTATGAAAGGCCTAAGGGCGGAAAAAATTTCCCGAAAGCTAGGTGCGGTCTATAAAACACCACAGCGGTAAGCACTACGTGGGAAATTTTACGCTTCGGAATTCGCTGTGTCCAAGCGGACCGTCGGTAGTAGAAGAGGAATCTCTAGCTACTGTAAGCCGTGATTACATATTTTCCATAAATTTAACCGTACTTTTTACTTGAGTAATTTGTCATATAATAAGGTTACCAGGATGTCCTAGTTTTTATCTTGTTAATTTTTTCTACGCTAAAAAGCTTCTGATATCGCAGTCTACCTTGCTTTTAGTATATTCCGTTTAGAGGGAGTATGTATGCTGTTGTGTCGGTAGCTGGGCCGACACCGTGAAGTTGAGATGGCTGAAAAGGCAAGCTAGACTAACGCAGACGGGCGTGAAGTACTGGAACAGGATACGTAATTAATGTTAGGAAGAAAAGAACGGAGCAGGTTTAATACTTAACTTTACTTATTCCTTGTGGTACATCGATCTTGACGATACCCAGGAGACTTTAAGTTCAATCACTGTATGGCTAATGCGCCTTGCTAGTTCGTAGCCATTAACTTAGCTGATGGCTATTCTGTCTCTCGGCTAATGAGAGAGAAAGGCTTCGTACATCTGGGCGGTAGCTAGGTTCTCGTACAACTGGGCGGTAGCTAGGTTCTCGTACAACTGGGCGGTAGCTAGGTTCTCGTACAACTGGGGCGAGTGCTCTCTCGTATCACGAGACCTGCCTTGGTGGTGGCGCTAGGTCTGCGATTACACAGTGGCGACACGCGGGTCCGACATGTACTAAATGGACCGCGGCCGATTTAAGCTACCACCTAGCAAGTGTGGTGTCTGGCGGTGACACCACATTCCTCCCCCGCAAATCGGCGAACGGTCGTGTGATAAGGCTTCCGCCCGCCGTGGGGAGGACCACATGTTGACGTATGCGATGAGATGGGGAGCCTAACAATAGGCGAGGCTGTGCCACCCGCACCCGGCCATTCGGTCCGAGGGGAGCTAGGAAACGCCTGAAAAACTAGTCCAGGGTGCACGTCAACATGCGGTGTACATGCGGTGTATGCGCCCGTAAAGAGACAGGAGGGACCGAAGGATCAACCTCCATTGCGTCGGGGTAGCCGACGCGCGATGACGTCATGTGGTCCGGAGAGGGCGGAAGTTCCATGGCGGAGGACAGCTGGTCACGGGAAGCGATCGGCGGCGCGTGACCCTGGGAGGCGCCTGGCGGCTGCAACGAAGCGTCGAATGCGGGCGGCGCCGGCGGGAGAACAAGCGGCGGCGGCGGCGGCTGCTGCTGCTGCTGCGGCGGCGGCGGCGCGTCGCCATGGGGCAAAATGGAAGGCATCGTCGGTAACACCTGGGGATGAGGCGAGCCAGTAGATGGGTCCCCAGGGCGCTGACCGGACGGCACCGTCGCTGAAAGCAGACGGGGAGCGGCAGAACCCGTGCGACGACAGAGGCGCAGCTGATTGAGATGCCGACGCACCTCACCAGAGGCCCCCAAAACCAAATACATCGCGCGGCCGAGGCAGCGAAGAATGCGCCCTGCGAGCCAACGCCGTGAACCGCGATAGTTGCGATAAAATACAACGTCGCCTAGAGCAAAAGCAGGAGTCTGCCGCTGCACAGGAACCTGATGCGGCGGATGCAGCAAAGACATCAAGGTGCGATGAGGACGACCGTGGAGCAACTCAGCCGGCGAGCGACCATCTCGGGGCTGAGAGCGATACGAAGACAAAAAGAGCAACAATGCGTCCTCCCGAGAATGCGACTCTTTCAATTTCAACATCTGTGACTTGAAAGTCCGGACCAATCGTTCAGCGGCACCGTTGGACTGAGGCGAAAACGGCGCGGATGTCAGATGTTGAATACCATTGGCCTGGCAGAATGACTGGAATTCTGCGGACATGAATTGTGGGCCATTGTCGGAAACAATAGTCTGCGGAAGACCTTCAATGCAAAAGATAGCAGACAACGCTTGGATGGTGGCGGAGGACGTCGTGGAAGACATCCGGACAACAAAAGGAAAATTACTGAAGGCGTCGACCAGAACCAACCATCGAGCATTCCAGAATGGACCAGCAAAATCAATGTGCAAGCGTTGCCAAGGGGAAGTGGCTTTCGGCCACGCAAAGACTTTCCGCGGCGGTGCGGATTGTTGTTCGGCACACGCCGGGCACGAAGAACACATATTCGTAATCGCAGCATCGATTCCGAACCAAGTACAGTGCTGACGAGCAAGTTGTTTCGTTCGCACTATACCCCAATGTCCTTGGTGAAGAAGCCGTAAAACAGAGGACTGTAACGAACGTGGGACCACGACTCTGGACTGATCATTATCAGAACGCAACAACAAAACACCACGTCGAACAAAAAGTCTCTCCTTGTGAGCAAAAAATCGGCGAACCAACGGATCCTCGATCCGAGACTTTGACAAAGGCCATTGCGTAGCAACAAAACGTAAAACAGTAGCAAGGACAGGGTCAGCAGCTGTGGCTGTAGCGACACGACGAAAATCAATCGGAAACGATTCGACCATTTCATCGGTTTCCGAATCAATGAACATGCAAGCAAGTTCGGAAGAATCGAATGCTTGATCCTCAGCAACAGGCAAACGGGACAACGCATCGGCGTTTCCGTGCTTAGCAGTGGACCGATACAAGATATCGTAGCGGTACTGCGAGAGGAAAATAGACCAGCGAATGAATTTCTGCGCTGTACGTGGAGGTACAGGCTTGGTCGGATGAAAAAGCGATGTCAAAGGTTTGTGGTCTGTGATGATGGTAAAGTGACGACCATACAAGAAATCATGGAACTTAGTAACACCAAACACGAGAGCCAAAGCTTCTTTCTCTATCTGTGAATAATTTCTTTGCGCAGACGAGAGCAATTTGGACGCAAAGGCAATAGGGCGATCATGGGAGCCAACTTTGTGCGCAAGCACAGCACCGATCCCGAAATCCGATGCATCTACCATCAACAAAAGGGGTTTCTGGGGATCGAATGGCGTAAGGCAAGTATTAGAAAGCAACGCCGATTTCAACTGGCGAAAGGCGCGTTCACATTCCGTCGTCCAGACGAACGGAACACCTTTACGGCGTAAGCGATGAAGCGGAGCTGAAATGGAAGAGGCATTGCGCACATATTTATTGTAATAATTAATTTTACCCAACACACTCTGTAGCTGTTTCACATTTTGAGGGGAAGGCAATTCTTGTATGGCACGGAGGTGCTCTGGACTCGGATGTATGCCTTGGGCATTAATGACATGTCCCAGGTATGGTAAGTCACGAGCAAAAAACACACATTTGTCCTTCCTCAAGCGAAGACCATTTTGCCGCAAGACCTGAAATAATGTTCGTAAATTCGCAAGATGATCTTCTTCTGTCTGTCCTGAGATCACTATATCGTCCAGATAGTTTGCTGCAGTAGGGACCGACGCACAAATAGTTTGTAAATATTGCTGAAACAAGGCAGGGGCGGATGCACACCCGAATGGCAGTCTTTTGAAGCGGTACAATCCAAGATGCGTGTTAACCACCAATACGCGCTGGGATTCGTCATCCACCGGTATTTGCAAGTACGCATCGGCTAGGTCCAACTTTGAAAAATATTTTCCCGGGCACAGTTTAGCAAAAAGATCTTCCGGGCGGGGCAAAGGAAAAGTAGCAGTCACTAGCTGTGGATTCACTGTGGCCTTGAAGTCCACGCAAAGTCTCAATTTTCCGGAAGGTTTTGGCAAAATTACTAAGGGTGAGGCCCAGAGAGAAGCTTGCACACGTTCAATTACACCCTGTGATTCGAGATCGTGTAACGTTCTGGCGACCTCATCACGCAATGCGTGGGGAACATTGCGCGCCCTGAAAAATTTCGGTTGCGCGTTTACCTTCAGTTCTAAATGTGCTTCATAGTTTTTAGCGCAACCTAAGCCCGGTGCAAAAATGTCTGCAAATTCGTCACACAGCCGAGAAACACTGTCTGCAGGCACAGCCTGATTCACTGATAGGACCTGATTTACAATAGACATGTTAAACAACTGAAACAAATCTAGACCAAACAAGTTCACTGGCGTAGAAGAACGAAGAACGTAAAATGACACAAGTTTTGTTTGTCCCTTGTATGTTGCAAGAAGGCTGCACTGTCCTAACACAGGAATTTTCTGTCCGGAATATGTAGTTAGCTTAACATTTGCGGCACGCAACGGAGGTGCGCCCAGTTGTTTGTACGTGTCGTGATTGAGCAATGAAACTGCAGCTCCGGTATCGAGCTGGAATGGAATCACCTTGCCTTGAAAGTCTAAGTCCACAAAAAGTTTATTGTTCTGCTGACGACAAGAGCGACTGTTTTGTGCAATTGGAACAGACACTGGTACAGAATCACTTGCTAATTGACCTGATTTCCGGCGACGTCGACGCACAGTTTTTGTGGGACGATCACAGTCACTGTTAGAGAAAGTGTCACTGGACGAAGCGGAATGAACGACATGAATGTCCATAGGCGAAGGTCCACGAGCCTGAGTGTCCTTGGTTCGATTCCGGCGCGAAGCAAAGGGCCTGGAATGATTGTGATTGTCTGATCTGAGCTTTTTCTGGCAAACACGTTGAACATGTCCTTTCTTATTGCAGAAAAAGCAAATAGCTTGGCGTGACGGGCAATGTTCACGCGAATGTCTAGTAGCACACCGCGGGCATGATTTCACTGCATTTGTGGGCTGGCGCGGCACACCTGGCTTAGCACGCGGCGGCCGCTGTGTCGTCGTGCGCAAGGCCCGGTTACAGGGCCGCGCAGCGCGTCCAGCGGGCCGGTTAATGTTACACACGGCTGGCGAAGTTTCAAAAGATTCCTGAGCACAGTCAAGTGTGTCCTGTCTATCCAATATGTCTATCACTTGTTGAAGGGAGGGATTAACTAGTTTCAAAATTTGCTCCCGTATGCGAACATCAGAAACGTTCTGTGCAATTGCATCACGCACCATTGTATCTGAATAAGAAAGACCACAGTCACATTCAAAGGCACAGTCCCTAGTAAGTCCTTGCAATGTTGCTACCCACTCCCTATTAGTTTGACCGGCCGTACGTTTTGTACGAAAGAACGTATACCGTTTTGCAACCACATTAACTGCTTCTTTGAAATAGGCATCTAATGCAGACAAAATTTCCTCGTAGGACAGAGTTGCTACGTCGCGTCGGGGAAACAATTTCACTATCACACGGTATGTGGACACACCGACACAAGAAAGCAAAAACGGCTGCCGCTCTTTACCTTGAATTCTGTAGGCTGCTAGATGAAAGTTGAACTGGCGAGACCACTCGTGCCAGGTCTCATCGGCTGCCACGTATGGTCGAAAAGGAGGTGCAACAGCGTTCAGTGGCAGCGGTAGCGAAGAAGCGGCGGCGGCCGCATCGGTGTGCAGCGCACGTTGACCCTGGACGAGCTGTCCAAGGGCATCCAGTAACGCCTGCGTCTGCTGATTCTGCAAGCGATAAAATTCGGACAGTACATCTGGAGAATGTGGCGAAGCCATGACACAGTTAAATGTAAGCAATCAGAAAGAACTCATCCCATCCTCGTCGCCAATGTTGTGTCGGTAGCTGGGCCGACACCGTGAAGTTGAGATGGCTGAAAAGGCAAGCTAGACTAACGCAGACGGGCGTGAAGTACTGGAACAGGATACGTAATTAATGTTAGGAAGAAAAGAACGGAGCAGGTTTAATACTTAACTTTACTTATTCCTTGTGGTACATCGATCTTGACGATACCCAGGAGACTTTAAGTTCAATCACTGTATGGCTAATGCGCCTTGCTAGTTCGTAGCCATTAACTTAGCTGATGGCTATTCTGTCTCTCGGCTAATGAGAGAGAAAGGCTTCGTACATCTGGGCGGTAGCTAGGTTCTCGTACAACTGGGCGGTAGCTAGGTTCTCGTACAACTGGGGCGAGTGCTCTCTCGTATCACGAGACCTGCCTTGGTGGTGGCGCTAGGTCTGCGATTACACAGTGGCGACACGCGGGTCCGACATGTACTAAATGGACCGCGGCCGATTTAAGCTACCACCTAGCAAGTGTGGTGTCTGGCGGTGACACCACATATGCTCTATACCTGCAGTGTTGAAATTGCAATATTGATGACTCTTTACTCAGAAAATTTGATAGAGAGAGAGAGATCTCAAATTTTTAGAATGTTTTGTACGATAGGGAGAGGTTTTCTGAATCATGAGGCTATGTGGATAGAAATAAGTAGATGTTCTACTACTCAGCCCCCGAGCGCATCTAGGACGCCATTATGTCACAGAATCGTTGCTAGACGAGTCGTGTACAAACGGCAAGAAGTTTCTTCGAAGTATATTTAACCCAGACAGTAATTATCCAGAAGGAAATAGGAGAGGTAAGACGGTACTGCTTATAACAATCCACCATATAATATTACGTCTGTTTGAAGTAAAGTCTCTTGTTGAAATATAAATCTTCCCGCTACTAGTTGGTACAATGCACCTGCTCAGTCAACAGAGCAACTGGGCACATCTGCTTCAAATGTGACTAACTGCTTGCATTTAAAAACAAGGGCTTTGGGTTATGTGAATCACTTTTCGTGGGGCTTTCTGAATCTGAATACAATATGCGTTACTGCTTGTTTGTTAAAGTATTTATGTAACCTAATTACGCACAATAATCACTCAGCCTGTGTTACAAAATTTGTTTGGTAAAATGTTCGATGTCTCCTGGAGACGTGAAGATAATGTAGGAAATACTGTGAAGGCATTTGAGTGCAACTGAACTTTCCCTTTCTGAACCAACGAAATACCACCACAAAAATTCCTTCCTTCGGCCATACTCCTGAATGGTGGGTTCACCTCTCTGTTACTACAGATTCTGAAGTAAATCCAGACCCTGAAACTCCTTCTGATTCTTCAAGACGTTAGGAAAGTTAGAGCTCAGCAACATCCTATCATCATAACCATCACCTTTTTCTTCAGGTTTGCTAACCCTAAAGAAAACCACCAATACCACACATGCAAGGCGACAGAAAAATTCACCTTGTCATTTGAATTCACCAGTTGATCTCAGACTGACAAGAGAGAAGAGGAAACTGCATTTTGAAAAGTCTCAAAGAGGGAAGATAAAGGATATCATTTTGAAATACCCTGTATGTTCCAGATAAACTTTCAAACCCAAAAGAGCATTCATCTTCATCATGATCTCTGCAGCACCAAATATTACGACTTTAGGCCTGTGAAGGAAGGGAAATCGAATAGATGTGATACATGCAAGGTTTCTGACACTTTACAGTGATTCACGGGGGCTGCTAGTCTTAACCAATTCAGTTGTATAAAATGCATGTAAGAGCTGCTGGAACAGTTAAAAAGTATAATCTTCCATGCTGGGTATAAGTTTCTGACACTTTACAGTGATTCACGGACCCATTTACGATTCAAAGAGCCACACAAATGTTTATTTTTATGTTTTTTCAAAATGATGATTAAATCGAAACCCTTAGCTGCCGACAGGTGTTGTTGATATACATCAGTGGGGACAGCTGAAAATGTGTGCCCCGACCGGGACTCGAACCAAGGATCTCCCGCTTACGTGGCAGACACTCTATCCATCTCTTTTTTTTCGGTAATGTTCGTTGCGTTTTGGTCTGGGCGGACGTCGTAGAACATCCGTTCAAGCCGATCACTGATTCCTTTAATCAGTTTTTTTTACTACAGAGGGCCAGCGCCTCTGAGACTGAACACGCTGAGTTACCGTGCCGGCGTCCATCTGAACCACCGCGGGCACAGAGGATAGTGCGACTGCAGGGACTTATTCCTTGCACGTTTCCCGTGAGACCCACATTTCCAACTGTCCTCAACCTACATTCGTAGTGTTCCTAATAGATATTTGCCCCTTCACTCATTACTCGCGCCAGACTAAGCTGACGAGTCCTGTAAGATTTTGGGCAAAGTGTGCGCATTTTAAATTTCGTTGTTTACAATGAAGAGGAATAGATCTTCAAGCAATATTCCTTAGTCATACAAAACTTATAATTATGATTTAATGACCATTACAATTTAACATTTGTGATAAAATATTTACCACCCCTTTGGTGCCCAAAAGTTTGAAATGATTAATTTAGCCCCACCTTACCCCGTGTCTCCTTTTATAATACAGAACCAGATTGAGAACATTCAGAGTAATAATTAATTAGCTACGAATTTTTAAAATTATATTCAATTTTTTTCTTTAAAATCCACTTTTCTCACTGTATCTACAAAACCAATAGAGGTAACTATATTTTCCTGGTTTTGTAGCTACGGTGTACTGAAAGGTAACAAAATATAGAACTATGCATAAGTATCTGTAAGATTTTCTACGTTAATTAGTCAAATATTTAAAAAATAGTCATTTTCAGGAAATCTAGTTGAAAGTTTCGGATTATATCAGCTCGCATACGGAGACATGGCAGCTCCTAGAAACAGCGAAACCATTACTCAGCGTTGTCTATAACCTATTCTTGAGCATCCTGGAAGTATAGCCGCTTTCTTCTTTTCCTGACTCTTTCTTCTTTTGTCATTTCTTCTCCTGCACGCTGGGCTTTCATGATTATACACTGTTCCATTCGCTGGAAGGATTTACCATGTTGGCTCCTCGAGTGCTATCATGTTGCTCTTGTACCCTAATTCTTCCCTCGTTACTTTCTTTAAACGTTATCACAGCATCACAAATACACAGATGTAGAGTTCTGATTCCAAGAAAATTTTTTGGTATGTGTGTCCAAATGATTTCATTGAAAGACTCAAATGGGATTTGTATCTGACCATGGGGCATTTGGAAAGGAAGTCAGCATCAGCTATTTTACATTAGTTCATCATTTCATTGTTTCCCTGTACCTGCTGCTTGAGCTTTGCAGCACTTGTATCGTGAATCTGCACCTGGTGGGCAAGGATCATGTTTAGGGAAATCATTAGTGGATGCTTTGCGGAAGAATGTATCCCACACTGTTCTTTTAATTTCTTGTAGGCGGCATGGGTCGTATGTAATTGCCATTGCATAATAACGCTGGGGTCATCAATGTTTTTACGTGTAATTCTACCTTTACATTTAGAGTTTACAATCTTTGAAGTTTAACACTTACAATGCATGCATGTGGACTACCGCCTCTTGTGTTTTTCACAGTGCATCCGACCTCTTAAGATGACCATAAAATCAAGGAGTAAATAGCTGAAAACCACAGCATTCTAGATTGAATATTTCCAGAGATGTAGTTAAGTAAGTCAATGCAGAACGACTGAATTTTATTACCTTCGCAGTATTAGCTTTGAAATGATAAAAAAAGCACTTCCAGTTGCAATTTTTGACCAATAATACTTCAAATTCCTCTAGAGAGATCAAATATTACTGAGACATAACAACAATTGAAAAATGTCACATTGGATGGTTCTTTTCACCTGACTTACTTTAATTATCTTAATTTTTAAGAATACAATCGCATGAGAATTTTATAACGCAGTTTCGGGTTTTGGTCAGCTAGAACTTATGATGAGGCTTAAGTTACATGCTGCAAGCTGCTTCCATTGCGTTGTTATAATCATATATTTTGCTCCCTATTTCATTAATATTGAATGCAGGGCAACTACGAAGACTTTGAGTGAAGTAATGCCAGTATTCAGAAAATATTTCACAAAACAGATGTCTTCTTGTGCGGCATACTTTCCTAATAGCGAACATTCTGCCTGGTGAGATATTTTTGCAATTAGAACTGTACTCTATTAAATCTTTGTTGTCCATTTATGTGTATTTCTTATTTTAGTCAAGAAATAAGCGCCTACCACTTGTTGTTGTGGTCTTCGGTGCAAAGACTGGTTTGATACAGCTTTCCATACTAGTCTATCCTGTGCAAGCCTCTTCATCTCCAAGTAATTACTGCAACCTCCAACATCCCTCTGAACCTGCTTACTGTACTGAACTGTTGGTCTCCCTCTACGATTTTTTACCCCACGCTTCCCTCCAATACTAAATTGGTGATCCCCTGATGCCTCAGAATGTGTCCTACCAACCGATCCCTTCTTTTAGTCAGGTAACATCGAATATAGATTTAAGTGTGAGGAAGTCGTTTCTGAACGTATTTGTATGGAGTGTAGCCATGTATGAAAGTGAAACATGGACGATAAATAGTTTGGACAAGAAGAGAATAGAAGCTTTCGAAATGTGGTGCTACAGAAGAATGCTGAAGATTAGATGGGTAGATCGCATAACTAATGAGCAGGTATTGAATAGAATTGGGGAGAAGAGGAGTTTGTGGCACAACTTGATTAGAAGAAGGGATCGGTTGGTAGGACATGTTCTGAGGCATCAAGAGATCACCAATTTAGTATCGGAGGGCAGCGTGGAGGGTAAAAATCGTAGAGGGAGACCAAGAGATGAATACACTAAGCAGATTCAGAAGGATGTAGGTTGCAGTAAGAACTGGGAGGTGAAGAAGCTTGCATAGGATAGAATAGCGTTGAGAGCTGTATCAAACCAGTCTCAGGACTAAAGACCACAACAACAACAATATTAGCGCCATATATATATATTTGACGCATTAAAGGAATACTGAGAGATCCGCTTTGCGCACCAGGCTTGAAGGAGATGATTCGAAAGTTCGAATTAACAGGGGACTTGGGAACTGCTCCTGAGAGAGGCCGACGGCCAACTGCGCCATTAATTGTTGAAAAATTTGCTGTTGACATGGATGAAAATGTTGGACGCCGTGGGTGATCGTTAAACGATGCAATAGCTGTGTCACGACAGCTGAACATTCGGTGGTCCACCGTTCGAAAAGCGCTGCGAAGATTAGTGAAGTAGTTTTTCTAGTACGGTTCCAGACTGTAATGGATGCTGAGGGTCGTCACATTGAACAACGTCTGTAATTTGGAACGTAAAATCGGTACTCAGTTTACAAATGTTACCCTCTCATGTGGAAATGAAAATGCGTGTCTTTCAATGTGTTGTTGCTCTTCCGCATGCCCTTAAGATGTTTCCACAAAGTTTCATTGTCCTGTGATCACTCATTTTTACTGGGGGCCCTCTCAATTAGCGATGGTTTAATTATAACCAACCTGAAACATGTTGCCCGACGCTTCTTGGAACACGTGCTCAGAGGAATTGGATATAGTATCCTTGTTTTGCAGCGTCTGCCACAGAAGGTAGCTGAGCATCTTCGTAGCGCTCTGGCGCTTACTAATCGCTCCCATGACGAAAATTTCCACTCTTTGCGGGATCTACTCTCTCTCTTCTATTAATACATACTGTTGAAGAGACTAATAATGAGGATCAGTACTCTAGAATCGGCTTTACAAATGTTTTGTAAGTCACTTCCTTCATGAGTGAATTACTTTTTTTTATATTATTGTAATGTATCTCAGCTCGACCACTGAACGTGGACAAAAGACACCAAGGGTGAAAGTAGAATGCTTCGAATGTAAGGTTTCCTCGGAAGAGTTTGTGAACGTAAAAGGCAGCATGAGAAATCACACAATCCTAGAGGATCTGAAGGTATTTGACTTTGGGCAACGATATATATACACACTTCACAAACAAAAGACCAAAGTTAGTACTAGTATACCACTAAGAGAGAAAAGAAGCATGGAATAACTAAAGAAAAGTGTGTCCGAGGCAATGGATCTGATAGTAATGCTTTCTTTGTGATACTGTTGATAATGATTTACTGTGAAAATAAATCTTTTTATGTTACCTATGCAATTTGTGTTCAATAGCCAGATGCGACGGTCATAGAGCAGATGAGCGAAAAAGCCGAAGGAAACAATGAAAATAGATTCTCGTAGTGCTACGACACAGAAGGAAATTAAACTGTAGTCAGTATGCTATCATACTTGCAGGAGTAAACAACAAAAATCACAAAGCCCTCCTATCTGCTCTGGAATTCGAGTAATTTCCGAGAGGATGTGAATGTAATTCGCAGATTGTGTCGTATACAGCCAAAATATAGAAAAAAAACGTTTCGGAAACCGGAAAAAATTGTTTCCCGGATTCAAATACAAGGTAAATGATTTTCCGGCAATATAACTGCATCATAGCTGTGTTTCTGCAGCAGATCTGATCTGGTTCGGACCAGACGGCCACTCTTACCGGAATACCGGTTTGTGTTGATGGGTTAGTGGCCTCATGGAGCCATCGGATGGTCCGCCAGTATGTTTGCCACTATGTCAATACTCACGCAGCTCTTTATGATCCAATTCCTGTACCAACTGGACTCTGAAACTGTGACCTATCCGTTGTAATGGGATAAGAAACATTATAGTGTCGAGAGCAGTAAATTAAAGGGAAACGCTATTCACCTGATGTTTGAACTTAAAAATTGATATTCTGAGCTATTTATTGTCAGGATTATTGTTAATCACAGGGTAATATACTGATTATTCCGTACATGCTGAAAAGTTTGAAAATCTTTTGAGGGGATCTCCTAAAACTGGAAGCAAGCTATAGTTAATATAGACTTACTTAAGTGTTACGTACTCTTAGTACTTGGATAGGTTTATTAAATTACCTTCGTACACAAATCGTCATCAGTCATGTTTCGTTCACACCTGTATAACGAATTCTAAGAGAAGTTTCTATCACGAACGCAACTATCAAGATTTCTGTATAATTCACTAATCACGAAAACATTCCCCAGTTAATCATAAGTTGGCTATTAAGTTGCTTAACTTCTGTAGTCATATACAATCTACCATGTGAACTTTTCTTTCTGTTACTGATGTGTATATGTAGGTTTCAAAGTGTCACATAAATAACTTGCTAATAGTGGTCCACACATGTCCGTTGGTTCCCTTTGCAAAAACTGATCTCAGACTACTGCTTCCAATAAACAGATGTTCCTGACGACACGAATATAAAAGGAAGGAACTGATCTACTTTAGCAACTTGAAATATACTGTGTCATGGTTTCAGTTGTAATACATCTTTTCGATAACGTTTTTGGCTGCGGGTGGTTTTTTGTTTTGTTCGGGTGAAACAATTAGTAGTTATATAGGGTAATGCATAATTCTTGCTACACGTTTGTAGAGGTTGTATAGGAGACTTAATAAATAAATCGTTCAAATAGCTCTGAGCGCTATGCGACTTAACTTCTGAGGTCATCAGTCGCCTAGAACTTAGAACTACTTAAACCTAACTAACCTAAGGACATCACACACATCCATGCCCGAGACAGGATTCGAACCTGCGACCGTAGCGGCCGCTCGGTTCAGACTGTAGCGCCTAGAACCGCGCGGCCACTCCGGCCGGCTAGTAAGTGAAGATTTGGCAAGTAACTAAGCCTGGAAATGTACTGTTTACACATAAAGTGAGTTTGAAGATCGGATCACTTTCAAATGTTCCGCTTCACGGCGCTACCGTAATCGTTGAGCTGCACAACGCTTCTATAGAGAACGTTTTCTGGATTGCCTCAGTCCATTTTCGTTGTCCGACAACAACAACGGCAGCCAGGAACTGGTAGGTTGACGTTCGCGTATAGGAGCGTTGACTGTGTTTCTCCACGGTCGCATACAAGGCTTTATATATCGCGTGAATGTAGCTTGCGTCGCATGTGCAACGAATAGCACGTCGCCATTTGAAATAGCTGCTGCGATGCACACACGTCAGTGCCTATTTTCTCCGGTGTAAGCGAGAAAGTGCGATTTTTCAAGGGGTCATTGCTCGGACTCTATTGATCGCAAAGATAAGGAGGGGGGGGGGGGGGGGGGCGAGGAGGATAGCGCTTGACCTGGCGACCATTTGGAAGAACGACATTCTGAAGCTATCGTACACGGCCACAAACGCGGCCCCTGAGAAAACCACGATTTCCGGATACAAAGAGTGCCAGTTGGGGGATGGCCACTTCTATAATTTCTGTTCCTTGTAGATAGTTGAAATTTTTGCCAAATGTTCTTAAGATGATATTCTCGGGAAACTTCATTATCCGTTACCGAGATCCAGAGGCTCAAAGTTACCGCACGTATGCACGTAAAATACGTACGTATTATCCGGTCTGAGGAGTAAATGTAGATTCGAACGATGTAGTGAACACATGGCACGTTTTCTACGATCGTCTTAGTGGTTCTAACGCCACCTACGTTTTTAGTCAGACATTTGTTCATCAATTAAACTTGATGACGCACTGTCTCTGTATAATGGGCATTTCACGCCTGTACAAATATGCCCAGGATGGTGGTACTGCAGTGACAAAAACAGGGTAGTAAGGATCTTTCGAATCCTGAAAAAAACTTTACATGACTCCTGAAAATTATGTGAAACTGCAGAGACTAAACATTCTGTATGGTACTCCTAATAATATTTTTACTCTTTTACCAATAACATACAAATCATAAGCCGGGCACTGTCTATGAACTGCGACCGATGAGCAAAGTATCTAAAAGAACTGTAATCAAACTATTTTGTCTTAACCTTGTATTATGCATACTTATTTGTTGTGTGTATGTGTCAAAGTATACAAATATGTTCAAAACTTTACTGACCTATAGAATTCGTTTTATATAAGCAGCACATCTTAGTGCAGCAGGAAAAGAAGGGAACCAGCAGAAAAAAGCTTCTGGCGAAGCACGAAAGAGACGAAAATGCACTTCTGTAAGAGAATATAACAGAAAAGTTGGAAACCAAGTGCTTTAATCCTCATTCCGCTTCCTCAGCAAAACATATTCGCGTTTCTTGTTGGGCTCGAAGAGAGTAGCAGAGAGACTGTGATGGCGGAAGAGAGAGGAGACAGTGCCAGAGGGAGCGAAAAAGAGAGGAGAGAGTGACAGTGAGAGAGAGAAAGTGGCAGTGAAAGAGAGAGAGAGGGATGATAGAAATAGCGGGAGCAAAAGAGAGAGAGGATAATTGAAATGACAAACAGAGATAAATTGAGACCCTCACAGACCGGCTGACTTTAATTAGTTGGAATAGGAGAGAGAGTGTTTTGGACTGAAATTATAAGCACGTAGGTATAAGAGAAAAAAGAAGTTGGACCCCCCCCCCACCCCCCTTGAATTTTGCAGCTGCCGAGATTTGGTGGAGACAGTGGCGGTGGAGAAAAGAGCTTAAAAGGTGAAAGTGTAAGTGAGAGAAGGAACAGTAGCAGTGGGATGTACTGTAAATCAATGGGAGAAAAAGGAGACTGTAGGAGAGAGACATACATAGTGACTGTGAGAGGAAGATCCTGATAAGCTTAACTGCAAAGAGAGACTGAGTACAAGGATTTAAAATTTTCTGTGTTAAGAGAGCGCGAAATTGTTCGCATGCCAGAATTTTGGTGAGAAAGGCGGATTGAGGAATGAGGGTTGAGTCAACTGGCTCCCCATTCTTCTGTCACACTGAGAATTTTTCCACTGGTCTTAGTACACTCGCCGTCACTAGGGATCCATATGTAATATTCCTTCTATTATTGCCGAAATGACTATAATATACCATACCTCCCTCCTATCCCACTACACTTTACATAGGCCCTGAAAATCATACTTAAGATAAGGATAAGAAGTAGCTCTCCCCTTTAGCTATAGCCGGAGTGCGTGGGTCCTAGAAGTTTGTACTAGCTCGCCGCATGATAAAACATTATGGTGTTATTCATTGACAAATACGACGAGGTGGGCTAATAATGTGTCGAAAACCGAAAATAACAATCAGTTCACTGCAATTTTGAAAGTAGTCCAATTTGGACTCACGCATAACCAGTTCGTTCTTTCACGTTACGTGTGTAGTGGAAAACTGAAACATGAATCCAACGATTCCTTGTCATTATCGATGAACCTTATTTTACGAAAAGACCTGTACCTGAATTCACTGAAATACTACTAATTCTATCAGGCACATGTGAGCTGGTTTATCATCGTCATTAATGTTCACA
Organism: Schistocerca piceifrons; assembly: GCF_021461385.2. Taxonomy (NCBI): domain Eukaryota; kingdom Metazoa; phylum Arthropoda; class Insecta; order Orthoptera; family Acrididae; genus Schistocerca; species Schistocerca piceifrons. The sequence continues at coordinate 20,260,546 of NC_060139.1, read as the reverse complement.
CCAAACGCAGAGTTTCAATTGGCAATTCTCCATGGTCTCCTGTCTTCTGCCATCCTCTTCAGGTCCGCGTAAATTTAGCTTTCCTTTATGTCTTCGGTTATACCTCCTCCTTATTTTCAACTTCCTCCCACAAATCAATCCTTCCAAAGCGACTATTAGCAAGCACGCACGTCTTAATGAATGTCCCATCCAATGTCCTTCGTTTCTCTTGTCACCTGCAGCCTTCTTCTCGTCTTACCAACCCTTCCAACACTCTTTCTTTACTCACTCTTTCCGTCCAGCTTCTGCTCTGCATTCTCCTTCACATCGAAATTTCAAATTCTTCTAGACTTTTTTGAACTGATACGGAATTCTTTGTTAACTACATCACTGTTATGCCTACTAATAATGATCATTACTTGTACGTCAGTATTTCCATGCCTGTCAGATATATTGATTAAACAAGTTTGTTTGCGTGGCCATCCTCCGCAGCAAGCATAGAAATACTTGTTTTTTAAATAAAACCGCCTTTTCCTGCTGCCACTTAACTTATTTTTCCCAGATGCGTTTGCCTTTTTTGTTCTAAGGCGTCATCAGTGGGATGGTTTGTTGTGATCTGCGTTTCCTCTCATCTGGTCTGGAGGTCGCACTACCGCTTTATTAGCGACATATAAGCGCAGATTTGAGTTCCGACCTTTTCAACACAGTTGACGTGTTTCTCCTTCTTTTCTGTAGTGTACTATTGGTCTTTTGCCACTCGATATAGCTATTTTTCGGACACTGTGCTTTTAACAACGCAAATATTGCAAAGTTATTACGTATTTCTCCCTCATGTAACAAGTGCAAGTCGCAATATTTACGTTGTTAAAAGCACAGTGTCCGAAAAATAGTTATATCGAGTGGCAAAAGAACAATAGTACACCACAGAAAAGGAGAAACATGGTGAACAGTGTTAAAAAGGTCGGAACTCAAAGCTGCGCTTATATGTCGGTAATAAAGCGGTAGTGCGATCTCCAGACCAGATGAGAGGAGATGCAGATCGCAGGAAACCATCCCACTGATGACGCCTTAGGAAAAAAAAAAAAAAAACGGCAAACGCGTCTGGGAAAAGTAAATTAAGTGGTAGCAGGAAAAGGCGGTTTTATTTTAAAAACTAATACTGATTAAAAGTTTTAGTAGAGAAAAAAACTTCCGACAGGTGAAGTACGATGTTCCTAACGTTACCGGCGTTTCCTAGGCGGAGATCGTAACACATTATCGCCATTTTTTGGAGTTTGAGACAGGTCGAATAACTGACATGAGGGTGTGGGGGATAGGAAGAAGTTAGATGTCGTGCAGAAGGAGTTGTGACGATATTGACTTAGGACGACAGTATAGTGACAACAGTAGACATGGGTTCTTCCAGAAGGACTACAACACGAGAAGATTACTGGAAGCTGGAATGAGCCCCCGATCTGCTATGCGTAGTTTACCACAGAGACTTGCTTGGTGTTGAATAAAAGCCAACTGGCTCATTCAGTACCATTCAGTGGTGCTGAAAGACTCCTTAAATCATGGTGTGGGGAGCTATAGCATATGGCTATAGGATTGGTTTGATATTTGTTGAAGGAAGGCTGGATGATGGTCAGTTCGTGACAAGAATGGTAAACTCTATTCTGAGACCGTCCATGACCGGATGTAGAGCATCACCCAAACAATATTTAAAAATACCGTAGTTTCCGAGGAGTAAATTATGTCTGTGGTCTAGCAGTGTATGCTTGTTATACGAGATACACAGCGGGGGTAATTTCAACCCCTGGCATTGTGTTTACTTTTTCTCAGCGACTACGATCTCACTGAGGCAGGCGAAAAATATCATTTTATCTTGAAGCCTTCTACAAGCGAAGAGGTGAATATTTCTACGCGCGATTAAGTCACCATTTTGTGCATGTGATCAAGAATTGCAAAGAAACTTATACTGTGGCTATCATTATAACAAAATATCGATCTCATTATTTTATTATCCTTGATATTTATTACGAGTTATTTATGGAGATTTATGTTAGAGTGTATAATTTTTACCACTTCCAATGAAGCCAATAACAGGGTAGGTGCATAAAGAAAGAACAGTATTCCAACATGCTATCTCTTTCTAAACACATCATAATAATTACTAACAGACTTTCAATAGCTTCCGTGTCTATACCTGGTACAATTTACTTTGCCTTTTATTTTGTGAAAGACAGAATTTCACAATTACAATTCATTAGGTATTCAGGCAATAGCGTCATATAGAAAGAGATAGCAACATTGCTCAGCGTTCCAAATGGCATATTCCAACAATATACTGCTGGATCCAAGTGCAGTTCAAATTAGAAACGCCTTGAGAAATGTAGGAATCTTTGACTGGCCTGCCCGGTCTCTTGTACTTTTAGAGCATATATGGGGTGCCATGGAAAGGCCTACATTTTCATGCCAACCTTCAGTGTCACTTGTTTCAGTGACTTCGTAGGCTTCAGTGTTTCAGCGTTCCGAAAAAATGCCTCAAGATAACATACGGAGACTGCTTCCATGCCACAACGTATACAACTTATTCGGGTCCATCGGGGTCACACCTCATAATGATGTTGATGATGGACATCAGTTCCGAACTGAATGGTATTTTAAATTCAATAACCGATATGTGCCGAACAGTTTCACAGTGCTTTCTAAATATCACACCAACACCTCGTGTAACACTTCCCGTTTCCCTTTCCGTCAGTGTATTTTTGTCAAAATCTCTTTCCAAAATTAACGAAATATAATCCATCCACATGAAATTACAATTCATTACCCAATGTGGGGGACCACACTCACGAACTTTTGCAAGAAATGTCCGCCATTTGATTGTAAATTACGAGCGATTCATTTATTCTGAACTGTCATTTTTATGAATTACCTCGAAGATAGTGGTCGGCTGGTACATAGTCAACATGGATTCAGAAAGTATAGTTCTTGTGAAACCCAACTAGATCTTATTCGTACTAGGTAATGAAAGCCATCGACAGGGGGTCTCAAACTGATTACATATTTATAACTTTCCAGAAGGCTTTGACACCGTTCATCACAAGACTTGTAATAAAATTACTTGCCTATGGAGTATCGTTTTAGTTGTGGGATTACATTCGTGATTTCCTGCCAGAAACGTCACAGTACGTAGTAATCGACGGAAGATCATTAAGTAAAACAGAAGTGATATGATGCGTTCCTCAATGAATTTTTATAGGCCATCTGCTGTTCCTAATCTATGTAAACGACTTAGAGAAGAATCCGAGCAGCCCTCTTAGACTGTTTGCATATGATGCTGTCATTTATCGTGTAGTAAAGTCTTCAGGAGACTAAAATCAGTTCCAAAATTATTTAGACAAGATATCTGTATGATTCATTAAAGACATAAAGTCGGTAAATGAGTCTGCAATCATTTTTTGGCACTTTATTTTTACAAGTCCGTCTTGATCACACAGATTTCTTACACTTTATTACCGGTTTCGGCTACTGCCATCTTCAGATTGTGACGACCCAGTTTCGCCGCTCTAGACGTAGCCGAAACCGGTTATAAAGTGTAATAAATCTGTGTGATCAAGACGGACTTGCAAAAATAAAGTAAAAATAAATATTTGTATGACGCGCAAATGGCATTTGACCCTAAATAAGAAGTGTGTGGTCATGCACGTGAGAACGAACAGAGAACCGTCAAATTTCGGTTACACTATAAATCATTAAGATTAAAGGCTGTTGGTTCATCTAAATGTTTAGGAATTACAATGACGAACAACTTAAACTGATACGATCAGACAGACAGTGTTGTCGGTAAGGTAAACAAAAGGCTTCGTTTTATTGGCAGAACACTTGGAAAATGCGAGTTAGTAAAGAGACTGCCTACACAACGCTTGATCTTTCTCTGGTAGGGTATTGCTGTCCAGTATGGGATCCATAAGTGATAAGGCTATCTGAGAAGATCGAAAAAGTCCAAATTAGGGCAGCCCGTCTTGTATTATCGCGAAATAGGAAGGGGGGGGGGGGAGTTTCACGAATATGAAGCGAGTTGGGTCGGCAATCGTTAAAAAAAAGGCGTTTTCCATTAAGACAAGATCTTTTCAGGAAATTTCAACCACCAACTTTCTCCTCCGAGTGTGACAATATTGTGTTTTTACCAACCCACATAGGAAGAAAGGATCATCGTAATAGAGTGATGAGAGATATTAGAGCTCGTAGAAAATGTTTTAAATTTTCATTTTTCCCACGGGCTGTTAAAAGAGTGGAACGGTAGAGAAATCGTCTGAAGATGGTTCGAAGAACTCTGTGCCAGGCACTTAATAGTGAATTGCACAGTAGTGATGTATACAGGGTGGTCCATTGATCTTGACCGGGCTAAATATCTCACGAAATAAGCATCACACGAAAAAACTACAAAGAACGAAACTTGTCTAGCTTGAAGGGGGAAACCAAATGGCGCTATGATTGGCCTGCTAGATGGCGCTGCCATAGGTCAAACGGATATCAACTGCGTTTTTTTAAATAGGGACCCCCATTTTATTACATATTCGTATAGTACGTAAAGAAATATGAATGTTTTACTTGGAACACTTTTTTCGCTTTGTGATAGATGGCGCTGTAATAGTCACAAACATATGGCTCACAATTATAGACGAACAGTTGGTAACAGGTAGGATTTTAAAATTAAAAGACAGAACGTAGGTATGTTTGAACATTTTATTTCGGTTGTTCCAATGTGATACATATACCTTTGTGAACTTATCATTTCTGAGAACGCATGTTGTTACAGCGTGATTACCTGTAAATACCACATTAATACAATAAATGCTAAAAATGATGTCCGTCAAACTCAAAGCATTTGGCAATACGTGTAACGACATTCCTCTCAACAGCGAGTAGTTCGCCTTCCGTAATGTTCGCACATGCATTGACAATGCGCTGACGCATGTTGTCAGGCGTTGTCGGTGGATCACGATCGCAAATATCCTTCAACTTTCCCCACAGAAAGAAATCAGAGGGCGTCAGATCCGATGAACGTGCGGGACATAGTATGGTGCTTCGAGGACCAATACACCTGTCATGAAATATGCTTTTCAGTACCGCTTCAACTGCACGCGAGCTATGTGCCGGACACCCATCTAGCTGGAAGTACATTGCCATTCTGTCATGCAGTGAAACGTCTTGTAGTGACATCGGTAGAACATTACGTAGGAAATCAGCATACATTGCACCATTTAGATTGCCATCGATAAAATGGGGGCCAATTATCCTTCCTCCCATAATGCCGCACCATACATTAACCCGCCAAGGTCGCTGATGTTCCACTTGTCGCAGCCATCGTGGATTTTCCGTTGCCTAACAGTGCATATTATGTCGGTTTACGTTATCGCTGTTGGTGAATGACGCTTCTTCGCTAAATAGAACGCGTGCAAAAAGTCTGTCATCGTCCCGTAATTTCTCTTGTGGCCCGTGGCATAACTGTACACGACGTTCAAAGTCGTCGCCATGCAATTCCTGGTGCATAGAAATATGGTACGGGTGCAATCAATGTTGATGTAGCATTCTCAAATGATTCCCGATTCTCGCGCAATTTGTCTGCTATTGAAATGCGGATTATCCGCGGCAGCAGCCAAAACATCTACTTGGTTCAAATCAAATGGCTCTAAGCACTATGGGACTGGACATCTGTGGTCATCAGTCCCCTAGAACTTAGAACTACTTAAACCTAACTAACCCAAGGACATCACACACATCCATGCCCGAGGCAGGATTCGAACCTGCGACCGTTGCGGTCACGCGGTTCCAGACTGAAGCGCCTAGAACCGCACGGCCACACCGGCCGGCACACCTACTTGGGCATCATCATTCGTTGCAGGTCGTGGTTGACGTTTGTGGCTGAACACTTCCTGTTTCCTTAAATAACTCAATTATCCGGCGAACGGTCCGGACACTTGGATGATGTCGTCCAGGATACCGAGCAGCATACATAGCACACGTCCGTAGGGCATTTTGATCACAATAACCATACATCAATACGATATTGACCTTTTCCGCAATTGGTAGACGGTCCATTTTAACACAGGTAATGTATCACGAAGCAAATACCCTACACACTGGCGGAATTTTTCGTGATAGCATGTACTTATACGTTTGTGACTACTATAGCGCCATGTACCACAAAGCGAAAAAAGTGGTCCAACTAAGACATTCATATTTCTTTACGTACTACACGAATATGTAATAAAAAATGGGGGTCCTTTAAAAAAAACAAAAAAAAAAACGCAGTTGATATCCGTTTGACCTATGGCAGCGCCACCTAGCGGGCCAACCATAGCGTCGTCTGGTTTCCTCCTTCAAGCTAGACGAGTATCGTTCTTTGTAGTTTTTTCGTTTGATGCTTATTTCGTGGGATATTTGGCCCGGTCACTGTCAGTGAACCAGCCTGTATGTACTCGTAGATGTAGATGATGATTTCGGTTTCATATCCATTCTAAAGTGCGTGTTGAAATTAAAATTAAAGAATAGTACGGGAATTATTACGTGCTTGCAAACACTGTTAAAGTTTTACATAATATCTAATACGTTTATCATGCCACTTAGTTAGGTCACATGAATTGAATTCATGGTATGATAAGTCCGCTTTATTAATTTCCAGTTCAACATGCTGTAAGGGCGAAATCATGACTGTTTGAAATAAATGAACAATAATTGACAGTCAAATAGCGGAAATTTCTTTCAAAAATTTTGTTGTTAGTACTGTTACGTGCGCAATAAGCGCGTGACACTGAGTTGTGCTGTTACATAGTCTTTCTGCGCAGATTGGATTCTCACACAGGAGTGGGCGTGGTTATAGCTCTGGTGCCGGTCCCTTGTGATGTGTGCGGGTGTGCGGAGTGGTCTAGCAAACTGGAGACGAGGCGGCGCAGCACTGTCAGCGGCAGTGCAGCGCGTTAGTCCCTGTTACCACGCCGCGGCTGCGTCGAGCTCATCTCTCCCTGGGGACTCTTCTACAAAGGGTACCGCCCCCCTCAGAGCAGGCGCCTGTGTGTGTGTGTGTGTGTGTGTGTGTGTGTGTGTGTGTGTGAGAGCCTTGTTTGTCGCGCAAACAGCCGCCCCACCACGACGTGATTGTGGGCGTCCTGCGTCACTCAAATTAAGTTAGCCGCACAATCTGGGGGAGGCGTCCTTCGCTTTAGATGGCTCTGTAGGGCTAGGGCGTTTCAACAGCACGATAAGCAAGGCCTTGTAGTATCGTGTAGAAAAAAAATACACTAGCTTTAGAGCGGCGCTGTAGGAGGTGGGCGACCGACCTGATAATGGAAACCGCAAATAGTTTTGTTCCTTAAATTTCATGTATTTCGATGAAGATCATAGGGACTTATTTGAATGGAGCTACATCTGCTGTCTAGGAAACATCACTACAAAAGATAGACGTTTGAAGTAAGGCATCACAAGCAGTTTATGGTAGGTAAGTAAATCGCTCTCCAATAAATCATTAACCACACACGGTGCAGTCACATTAAGGTGACCACCGTCTCCGTTCAGCGTCAACGTGCAATTATCACTCACACGGCAGGTGGCAACACTAACAGTCGATGATGATGATGATGATGATGATGATGATGATGATGATAGGTTTGTGGGGCACTCAACTGCGCGGTCATCAGCGCCCGGGCAAAGTCTCAATTTTTACACAGTCCAACGTTTTACACGGTCCAATCTAGCCAGTGAAACGAATGATGATGACCAGGATGAATTGATGAGGACAACACAAACACCCAGCCCCCGGGCAGAGAAATTCCCCAACCCGGCCGGGAATCGAACCCGAGATCCCGTGATCCAGATGTGGCAACTAACAGTGGAGATTATGTAAAGCGTGTAAGGGGACGTGCAAAACAGTGCAGTCGTTGCGAAACGGATCGATTTATATGACGCCCATGAGCGATGATCTTTGGCATTAAGGCTAAAGGTGGAAGAATTTCTGAACGGCTAAGTTTGTAAACTGTTACCGAGCGAGGTGGCGCAGTGGTTAGACACTGCACTCGCATTCGGGAGGACGACGGTTCAATCCCGCGTCCGGCCATCCTGATTTAGGTTTTCCGTGATTTCCCTAAATCGCTCCAGGCAAATGCCATGTTGGTTCCTTTGAAAGGGCACGGCCGACTTCCTTCCCCGTCCTTCCCCAATCCAATGAGACCGATGACCTCGCTGTCTGGTCTTCTTCCCCAAAACAACCCCAACTCTAAACTGTTCCGTGGTTGAAATATACCGTGGCTGACAAACGGGCGTTATCGAAAATTGGCACCGATGCTATTGTTGTGCACCAACCGCCGTAGATAACGGGAGCGAACGATGCCTTTGGGCGTGTGTACGGGCAAATAGGAGAGCAACTGTTGAGAAACTTGAAGCGAAGTAAGCGCTGTATCGTGTGTGAGATACAGAGGTGACTTACCCTAGTTCACTGATAGTAGCGACACGTCACCTTAACGAGTCGGCGTGTAGCGCACAAGTATTGTGCCATAATTAAGTATAAAATTAAAAGTCAAAATTTCCATTTCAAAATTTTCAGCTTATATTTTATTGTAATAACGTTTTAAACATCAAGTCTTAATGTAATTAAACCAATAGTTTCCGTAAAAACAAAGTTTTAAGAAAAAAAATAAATTGAGCTAAATAATAAAGCTAGAAAGCCAGAATTTTGTCAGAATGTGCGTATGGAGGTCAGAAATAAGTGGTGCAAGTTTGAAAACAAAGGAATGAAAATTACAACCAGTATCCACGTTTTTAAGAAAAATTGAAGGCGCTAGATACTGGACTTAGAAACGTAAAAATTTGTTTTATGCCTCAGTTCAACCTAAAAATAATAACTAAGAGACCACGTTAAGCTACCTCATAGTTTTTGAGTAATTTGTAACTAAAATATACCCATTTGTAGTAGATTAAGTACCTGTAATTTTAATAACAGAAAATTTGTTTATAGCAGATGATAAAACCTACTAATTAATAGAGCTATGAGAAATTTTAGAATAGTAGTATAAATAACAGCCAGTACAAGTTCAATTAACGTTATAGTTCAGAGGTAACGATCCAAAGGTAGTTCCACTCTAAAAATTCTAGAAAGCAAAGTTTTTATTCAAACGAGCTGAAACTTTTTCTGCACTTTCAACCAACATACCAGAATACACGTAAAACTTAAGACGATTCTAAGTTAATTCATAACTTTCTTAACAAATTAGGTGTCAGAGAAAGCGGTCGTTCAGAGGCTGCTGCCAAGTGCATAAGGCAGACAACGACAGATGTTCCCTCGGCCGTACGCTGCGGCACATATATAAATACAGCCCGAGAGGCAGGTAAAAGGGTTCAATTCGCATTCAGCCACTGTAAGATTTGCGTCTGTTAAACGTCGGATCGCGCTCTGCCTCGGATGACGTCAGAGGCGGACTGTGACAAATCGCATATTCTCTGTAATTGACAGTGAACTCGCGAGGACTGTATATCGCCCTGGGCCGCTTAGATTACACTAAAGTTCAAATGGCTCTGAGCACTATGGGACTCAACTACTGAGGTCATTAGTCCCCTAGAACTTAGAACTAGTTAAACCTAACTAACCTAAGGATATCACAAACAACCATGCCCAAGGCAGGATTCGAACCTGCGACCGTAGCGGTCTTGCGCTTCCAGACTGCAGCGCCTTTAACCGCACGGCCACTTCGGCCGGCTACACTAAAGTAAATGTTGATGTGTCGTCCGTCATAAATACAAATCCGCGTGGCAAATGGTAACTATTATTCTCACTTTTGTGGCGAGCATTTGTTTTGAACATTTATTTGAGTATTAGTAGTCAGGGCGAAGGACTATTTGGTAGGAACGTACCGTAGACGTCGCCTCTGAACTAACAATAGTGCTCTTTAAGATAGGAAGTTTTACTGTCAACTGAACAAAGTGACTTTCAAAGTGTTGTACGTGAGATACTTTACTCAATATATGTTTGAAGTATAACTTTGTACCTTCATTTATACGAGGGTGAGTCAAATGAAAACCTTGAATTTGTAATAACAAATCGAAATTTCGCGCCGTTATCCTGTATGTTGGTAAGAGTGCTACAAGCAGCGTGGAGAATGGCCTGTAGGTGGCAGCATAGTGCAGATGCACACATACCGTCGCAGTATCAGTAATAAGATGGCCGCCCCACTTGCGACTTGCACCAGGGAAGAACGGCGTTCTGTTATTCGGTTTTTGTGTGGTGAAGGTGTGAAACCGATTAAAATTCATCGACGAATGAAGGTTCAGTACGGTGATGCATGTCTGTCACAGCAGTAAGTGTACGAATGGAGTAGGAAGTTCGCAAATGGTGTGACTTCAGTGGAAGATCCTCCTCCTCCAGGTCAGGCGCAACGAGAACACTGCAGAAGTTGAATTCATAGTGAAGAAAAACCGCCGAGTGACACTGAATGACATTGCAGCATGTTTACAGATTAGTCATGGGTCAGCACACCACGAAGTGTCTGCAAGATGGGTGCCACAGCAGCTGACTCCTAAAATGAGAGAACGACGTGTTGATGCCTGTGAAGAACTTCTTCGGCGCTTTGAACGAGAAGGTGAAGGCTTCCTTGCAAGGGACGAAACCTAGGTTCACTTGCACCAACTGGGAACGAAGAGAGCGAGCAAGGAATGGCGCCATTCCTCATCACCAAAACCAAAGAAGTTTCGAACAGAACCATCACCAGGAAAGGTTATGCTGACTCTCTTTTGGGACGAAAAAGGCGTCATTTTGGAGCATTACATGCCTAGAGAGACCACTGTCACCAGTGCATCATACACAGATCTCCTAAAAATCATCTACGGCCTGCAATCAAATCAAAGCGACGTGGATTGCTGTCAGCAGGTGTCTTTTTGCAGCATGACAATGCAAGGCCCCACACTGCCCGTACAACAGTTGCAACAATCACAGACCTGCATTTTGAGTGTCTTCCTCATCCACCATACTCACCAGACCTTGCCCCAAGTGATTTCCATATGTTTGGACCACTCAGAGACGCAATGGGAGGAAAGAAGTCCCGTTCTGATGAAGAGGTACGGCACGCGGTGCACGACTGGTTGCACGGACTACCAAAAGAATTTTTTTCTAAAGGAGTTTATGCACTTAGTAAGCGCTGGAGGACTTGCATTGAGCGTGGGGGAGATTACGCTGAAAACTGATACAGCTTTGTACCACTTCTGCACAATAAATAATATTTAAAAAAATATTTAAGGTTTACATTTGTCTCACCCTCGTAATCATAGTCCTCTTCCCGCTAAATAGAAAGAGAATAGAACATTTCCTTCAGTGGACTGGAGCAAACTGTGGTAGAGCAGACTGGAAACTAAGGTCAGTATGTTCTCCATCGCTTTCTGGCTGACCAAAAAAGTAGTTGCCAGGCTCGCGTGGAAAAGACGGCGAACAAAAGCAATAGACAACCATCACCATCTTTATCATATTTAAGCCGCTCGCCTCACAAATTGACCGCCTTGTTCAACCAAAGGGTTGCTAGCAGAGTCTCCTCATCGACGGTTCACCGACACTTGCTGCATATATTCCTCCGCAGCAGGCGCCCGGATCATGCACCGATGCTGACTGTTGTTCGTCGGCGATGAAGGCTGAAATTTGAACGCCAATACCATAACTGGACGTGCACTCTGTGTCAACAGGCAGCCTTTTCAGAAGAATCACATTTTGCGCTCCATCAGACAAATGGCCGTTTGGGTGCACGGCGTGAAACGTCTCAAAGGAATCACCTTGCAACCATCACGGAAGCGTTGTGGTCTGCGGAATGTTTCTGTGGCATCCCCTGTGTGATCTCGTCATTTTGGGGAGCACACTGGATGAGTAGGAGTATGCATCTACCCTTGGGGACTATGTTCACCCCTACATGCAGTTTGTTTTTTCTTGGCACGATGACATCTACTAGCAGGACAATGCAACGTGTCACACAGCTCGCAGTGTCCGTGTGTGGTTCGAAGAGCACGAGGATGAATATACTGTACTCCACTGGTCACTAAACTCCCCGCTTACAAACTCAATCTGGAAAGTGTGGGATCACCTCGATCGGGCAGATCGCGTCAGAGATCCTCAACCGAGAAACCGACCACGGAAGTGGAGTCGGAAACGCTCCACATCCCTAACGGTGCCTTCCAGAACTGCTTTTACCCTCTTCTTGCACGTGTCGCAGCGGTCACATTAATGCGATGTGTTTAACAGTGTGGAGAAGAAATTCTGAATCAGTACAAATGGGGCAGGTGGGGCAAGGCAGTGCATGGTAGTGAAATGTACACTGTAGAAACTGGCGAACAAAAAGCAGGAAGCATTTTAAATGAAGGGCTGTAGGAAGATGTCGAAAGTTACGTGGACAGATAACTTATGGAGTGATACAAGCAAGAATAGGTAAGGCAAGAGCCCCTGAAAATATATCCCGTGAAAAGAGGTAGGCTCATTATTTAAGACATACAGAGTTTTTACAAATGTAGGCATAGATCCATTTGTCAAAATGAAATATAGCCCTAGAATTAGGGTTTGTCACGTAAATATAAATTAGTACATGGATCTTTCAGAGCTCACAACCGACATACATAGTTATTTAATGCAATTTGCTGTAGAGAAAATGAGTTAGATAAACATTAAAAGCGCGAAAACGGCTAGTTGCGGGCGGTGATTGCAGCAGCCATGCAGAGACGAAAAGATTGCCACACACAACAAACAAGGCCGCAAAGCAGACGGAAACAAGATGACTTCAGAACGAATACAGTAACAGCTTTACTTGGAATGAATGGTTATGCTAAACAAAAACAGTTGTGCATTTGGAATTTGGTAGCAGCTGACGGAACATGGTATAACAGGAGTGTGACAGAAAATCCTGTCTAACAGCCATATTTATGTTAGTGCAAATTAACTTTGGCTGTGCTGCACATTAACCGGTGGCTATAAAGTGAGCAGAATGATAACCACACAATAGTTTTAATTTGTAAATGCCATATACGTACATAAACGTTGGCGTTATAAATCCAGAAAACGGATTGGAGGTATCAAATAAAGGCTTTTGCTAAACGGTGACTGGTCTAAGGGTTTAACACCCAGTCGAATTTATTGTGTTATAATTATAGAAAAACATTAGAGTGTTTTTTTGGTTAGTGAAATTAATGGCCGGCCGCGGTGGTCTAGCGGTTATAGGCGCTCAGTCCGGAACCGCGCGACTGCTACGGTCGCAGGTTCGAATCCTGACTCGGGCATGGGTGTGTGTAATGTCCTTAGGATAGTTAGGTTTAAGTAGTTCTAAGTTCTAGGGGACTGATGACCTAAGATGTTAAGTACCATAGTGCTCAGAGCCATTTGAACCATTTTTTTGAAATTAATGTATCGACAGTGAAAAATTATTCTAGAACCTGTTAATTAGACTTGTTACACTAATGTCGCAAGCACAATCACTATGGAACCAATGAGGGGGGTATATACCTACGAGAAATATAATGATATTTTACAGTGCAAATGTTTGTCATCTGTGCTTCAGCACAAGGTGGGATAAGATGGAGGACAGCTAAAAATCAGCTGAAAGTTTGATGAGAAAAAATATAGCTTCAGTGTTGTACCAGTAGCGGGAAACTATTATGGAAGGAAGGAAAAAAGTATAATCATTATCTGATTTCAAACATTTGGTGTAATATAATTAAGTTACTGATCCACCAAATGAATACTTTAGTCATTACCGCTGTCAGAAGTTATTGTTCTCTGAATATATCTGTTTTTTTCTTATTTTCCTCTAAAGAGTTCTCCTTTTGTCGAACGTTCCATTCCTCTTAAACGTGCGTAATACACTAAAAATCAGGGCACTACACGAAGGAGTTATCCGGATGGGACGGAGATCGGTAGATACACACATACTGACAAACAAATGATTACAATTTCAAAAAAATTGGGGGACTTATTTAACAGAAAGAGTTTCACAAATTGAGCATGTCAGTAACTCGTTGGTCCATTTCTGTCCCTTATGCAAGCAGTTATTCGGCTTGGCCCTGACTGACAGAGTTCTTGGATGTACTTCCGAGGGATATCGTGCTACATTCTGTCCAGCAGGCGCATTAGATCACCAAACTGCCGAACTGGTTGGCGAGCCCTGCCCCCAATACTGCAAAAGTTCTCAGCTGGAGAGAGATCTGGCAACTACTCTGGCCAAGGTATGGTTTGGCAAGCACGAAGAGAAGGAGTAGAAAATATCACCGTGTGCGGGCGGGCATTATCTTGCTGAAATGTACGCCCAGGATGGCTTGCCGTGAAGGGTAAAAAAACGGGGTGTAGAATATATCGTCGACGTAGCGCTGTGCTGTAGCGGTGCAACGGATGACAACAGGGGTCCTGCTTTGCTAAAGAAATGGCATCACAATCGATCACTCCTGGTTGTTGGTCTGAAAGCCGGGCGACAGTCCTGTTGGTACCCAACCGCTGCCCGTAGCGGTTCCAGACACGTCTTCACTGGTTATCAAGCCGCAATCCGAGGCGGGACTCATCACTGAAGACAAGTACACTCCAGGCCAAAGACGTTACTGGAGATTCCTCGGTCAGCGGTCGGATACCAACCTGAATGGCACCGGCCAAATGGTCCAAAAATCAGGGCTCATGGTCTGGGATGCCACTTCTTTTCATATTAATTCAAGACCCCTTTAGTTGTTATCCGCAGCACCCATGGATCTCAGCGGTACGTCGACGATTTCTACGCCGCGTTTTGTTGCCCTTAATGGCAAGCCATCGTGGTCTTACACTGCAGCAAGATAATGCCCGCCCATACATGACTAGAGTTTCTACTGCTTATCTCCGTGCTTGCTATACGCTACCTTCACCAGAAAGGTCGCCCGTTCTCTCCTCAGTTTAGGAGCATTATGGACAGGCCCTCCAGCTATCTGGCCAGTTTGAAGATCAAACGCACCAACTGGACAGAAGCTGGCACGATATGCATCAGGACATCCAACAACTCTATTAAAAAAAAAAAAAAGAACCAAGCCGAATAACTGGTTTCATAAGAGCCGGAAGTGGACCAAGGCGTTACTGACATGCTCAATTTGCGAAGCTCTTTCTGTCACATGAATATCCAATTTTTTCTGAAATTGTAATAATTTGTTTGTCTGTACCTGCATAGCACATATAACGATTTCCGTCCCATTCGGGTAATTCCTTCGTGGTGCAAAGTTTTTTCTTTTGTCTTAGATTGTACATAACTATATTTCTAATGACTTTCCTGCTATTCTCAATACATTTATGAATAATTAGATTTAGTGTTTCCCTGTCTTTTCCTTGCGTCAAGCAGAATTGCAATCATTTCCTTCTAATAGTTCTGATAAACAAGCGCGTTAAAGCGCCGGCTTCGCGTTTTTAAGAAAGGCCGCCAGATAGATCCACACAATTATAGACCTATATCGTTGACGTCAATCTGTTGTAGAATTATGGAACATGTTTTATGCTCAAGAATTATGACGTTCTTGGTAAATGAACAGCTCCTCTATAAAAATCAACATGGATTCCGGAACCAGAGGTCCTGCGAAACTCAGCTCGCTCTGTTCCTCCATGAGATTCACAGCTTAGTGGACAACGGCGCTAAGCCGTCCGCGGTGGCCTAGCGATTCTCGGCGCTTCAGTCCGGAACCGCGCGACTGCTACGGTCGCAGGTTCGAATCCTGCCTCGGGCATGGATGTGTGTGCTGTCCTTAGGTTAGTTAGGTTTAACTAGTTCTAAGTCCTAGGGGACTGACGACCTCAGATGTTAAGTCCCATAGTGCTCAGAGCCATTTGACAACGGCGCTCAGGCTGATGCCGTGTTCCTTGATTTCAGCAAGGTATTTGACACCGTTCCGCATTGCTGTTTAATGAAAAAATACGAGCTTACGGAGTATCGCAGCAGACCTGCGATTGGATTCAAGACTTTCTTGCAGATAGAACTCAACACGTCGCTCTTAACGGAACTAAATCGACAGATGTAAGGGTAACGTTCGGGGAACAACAGGGAAGTGTGATAGTACCGTTGCTGTTCACAGTATATATATATATATATATATATATATATATATATGATATAGTAGAAAGCGACTGATGCTCTTTAAGGCTATTCGCAGATGATGCAGTTGTTTATACCACAGTAGCAACGCCAGAAGATAGTAAGAATTTGCAAAACGACCTGCAGAGAATTGATGAATGGTGCAGACTCTGGCAGTTGACACTGAACGTAAATAAATGTAACATATTGCGCATAAATAGGAAAAGAAATCCACTACTGTACAGTTACACTATTAATGACAAACAGGTGGAAACAGCGTCTGCCGTAAAATATCTAGGCATAACTATCCAGAGCGACCTTAAGTGGAATGACCATATAAAACAGTGGGAAAAGGAAACACAAGACTCAGATTCATCGGAAGAATATTAAGGAAATCTAACTCATCCACGAAAAAAGTGGCTCATAAGGCGCTTGTTCGCCCGATTCTTGAGCACTCTTCATCTATCTGGTATCCCTATCAGGTAGGACTGATAGAGGAGACAGAGAAGATCCAACGAAGAGTGGTGCGTTTCGTCACGGTATCATTTAGCTGGCGAGAGAGCGTTACGGAGATGCTAAAGAAACTCCACTGGCAGACGTTACAGGAGAGGCGTTGTACATCACGGAGAGCTTTACTACTGAAATTCGGGACAGTACTTTTTAGGAGGAGTCAGACAACATGTTAATTCACCCCACATAAATCTCACGTATTGACCACGAGGAGAAAATTCGAGAAATTGGAGCCAATACAGAGGCTTACCGCCAATCATTCTTCCCACGCACTATTCGCGAGTGGAACAGGGTTGGAGGGATGAGATAGTGGTACCCAAAGTACCCTCCGCCACACACCAATAGGTGTCTTCTGGAGTATGATGTAGATGTAGATGAGGCGGTGAGGCCAGCTGATCCCAGACTGAATTCACCCGGCGGCTTAACGATGAGGGCTGGCGTGCCGGCCAGCCTGGATGTGGTTTTCAGGGGGTTCCCCACATCCGAAAGAAGATTAGAGTTTAACGTAAGATTAGGCTGTAACTTCCTGTCGACAATGAGGTCCCTGAAGGCACAAGCTACGATTAGCGAAGGGTCGGAAGAGAAATAGATCGGGGCCTTCTCGAAGGAATCATTCAGACATTTGCCTTAGCGATTTAGGGAAATCACGGGATATCTGGACGCTGATAAACTCGTCACTGAGCGTCCAAGAGTTCCAACCACACACACACACACACACACACACACACACACACACACACACACACACACACACACATAATTCCTTATGCCAACATCGCTCGGTTCCCAAATCCGTGGCCGGCCGCGGTGGCCGTGCGGTTCTAGGCGCTTCAGTCCGCAGCCGCGAGACTGCTACGGTCGCAGGTTCGAATCCTGCCTCGGGCATGGATGTGTGTGTTGTCCTTAGGTTAGTTAGGTTTAAGTAGTTCTAAGTTCTAGGGGACTGATGACCACAGATGTTAAGCCCCATAGTGCTCAGAGCCATTTGAATTTTTGAACCCAAATCCGTCTGTGTGGTGACAGGGCTGGCAGCCACGTACCGTCTCAGTTTTATCTTTCGCAGACATTTAGGAAACGTTGTCACACCTGCACTGAGGTATCACTATAACACTAGACGTAGAGAGATGGGTTACATGAATTACGTTCCGGAGAGAGGGAGTGATGATGTCAGGAGGGGCATCCACTACCACTAACGACCCAAATACGAAATAGCCTGACAATTCCGTGGAATATAATAAACTAACCTTTCTCGTTTAATTATGTACCATGCTGACCGATATGTGTATCCTTGATCTCGATGTGCTAGAATCGATAGATTAATTTCGTAACTCTTTTATACGATAGAAAGGGAATTCCTTAGTCTTACTTACTTCACACATTTTCTTCCATCTAGATGCATGTAAGATCACCGTGTTTGTTCCTGTAAGTTACTTGTGAGTAATAACATTGCTATTGAGTTAGTCACTTACTGTTTACGGAATATGAACCTCAAGTATCATTAATTATCTGTACCAGTTTCTAACATGTTTCAGCAGTTTAATTCCGCTGGGAAACTAAAGTTTGGTGACGTGACGTTTACCTGCCGTCAGCGTTCTATCATATGCGTATTTGCATCTTTTCTCTTAGAACATTCAATCTAAATTGTTTGTTATAGGAAGTCTTATTATCCTTTCTGTGTACTGCGGCGTATTTTATCAAATTGTGTGGCATTCTGACAAGGTCACCCATCTCCCAACTTACCGCTTTTCTACAGCCATCTACGCCTCTTGATTCCTCATAATGGGAAAAGTAATGGTAACGAGCGCGGAATGAGCATCATCGAGGACTTTGTTCGAATCTTATTTTTAACTGCAAACTAAACACGATCATTTCCACTCCCGCTGCAGCCTTTATGACCCATCCCATCTCAGAACGATTAGTATTCCCAGGAACACTGCAGTCTAGGATTCCATCTTTATTCCGATGACATTTCCGGGACAAAAATCACAGGAACGATTTAATGAAGCCGGGAATAATAAGAAGACGATCATTTCTGCCTTTCTTTATATCGGAGAAGACTTTTCGGAACAGATCCTGACAGACATTAAAAATTGCTAACTCCCACATAAACGATTTTAATTGAAACCTTCAAATTTTAACTTTGACAAAATAAAAGACAGAATACAACGTAAAATTAATAGAAATGTTAGTTATTGAATGGTAAACGATTTGTTTACAATGAAATAGTGTGTTAGAATGAGCTCCTTTCTTTATGCATCTTCTCTTTTCTTGTCTATAACGAAACCAAGAAAAATATCTCCACAAATAATTAGTTGCACATGTAAAGGATAAGTAACAGGATCGGTTCGCTTCGTAATGCTCACCAAACTGTGAGATTTTGTATTGTCTTCAGTCTCCGAACACAAAATTGTGAATTACTCGAACGAAGCAATCATTCTCGTCCAACTAGCGAATAGTTACCCCCTGAGGGGGAAAATGTAATTTTGTGAGGGGTAAAAACAAAAGATTTCAATTGTACTTCAGTTATTAATCTAAATAAACAAATGTAAATGTCGTGTGACTAGGGTCTTCCCTCGGGTAGACCGTTCGCCGGGTGCAAGTCTTTCGATTTGACGCCACTTCGGCGACTTGCGCATCGATGGGGATAAAATAATGATGATTATGACAACACAACACCCAGTCCCTGAGCAGAGAAAATCTCCGATCCAGCCGGGAATGGAACCCGGGCCCTTTGGATCTCGATTTGTTCGCTTTTGTTCGTTGCATCTGCTCGGGGCGGACGTCGTAAGACGTTGTTGATGAGTTAACTCATTTTTTTCATTACAGAGGGCAGCTAACCCTCTGACCGAACACGCTGAGCTACCGTGCCGGCGTTCTGTCGCGCTGACCACTCAGCTACCGGGGGCGGACAAGTATGAAACTAAAATTGTTTTAGTAGAGCTGTTATAACACGGAATAGTAAGGGGTAGAAATTAGAATAAAAATATTAAAACTCTCTGACACTGCGTCAGGCAGATTCGAGTCATGCCAGAGGAGGAGGCGGAAGAGGGAAGCTAGCCATTGTGTAAGATGTGGATCAGGTCGACGACACTGTCTGCCGAGTAGGAACGAGCATTCAGCAAAAAAGAGGACGGAAAATCAAAGGAAGCGAGACAGCATATTCGTTAGCTCACAAGGCATGTTGCATCTATTACATAAGAGCACATAGCGAGGGACGGCACAGCAGTTAACAGGCTGTGAAGTGAATGTAGCAGGATAAGGAGGACACATTCGATCATTAAGAAACGAGCTTTGCGTCATAGCATCACGCCAGCTTCCTTTAAATACTCTAGTTCTCCAGCTCTTATCATTAATCGACCGCTGGGATCGGTGGTATTCACAGTAATAGCAGTGATTACGGTGATGTACTGAACTACGCGCTAGATGCTCCAGCACAGTTATGAACTGCCGAAAATGTACTCAAGCTGACAGCCTTCACCTGATGAAATTTGTGCTGTTCGCTGCCTATCACCTAGTGATTGGAAAAACTGACTGCCTTCTGAGAACACCACGTCACAGAGTGCTGACAATACCGGACTTCGGCGTGGGAGCCAGCAACGAGACCGCCTGAGGTCCACGTTTCTGTTCAACATTCAAG
This sequence comes from Schistocerca piceifrons, assembly GCF_021461385.2. Lineage (NCBI taxonomy): Eukaryota > Metazoa > Arthropoda > Insecta > Orthoptera > Acrididae > Schistocerca > Schistocerca piceifrons. The sequence continues at coordinate 20,240,353 of NC_060139.1, read as the reverse complement.
CGCCTTCGGGTGTTGACGCCTAACAGTGGTAGCGAGGGGATGAGTTGACAGCACGACTACCGACACGAGGTACATTGCGGATGGGTCATCAACGGTCATCGTAGAGTTGGTTGAGACCGAGCACACACCGTAGCTGCTGCGAGAGCCATTTCGCATTGGGCAGCTGTCGCCAACAGCCGCCGAGCCGCCACGATCGCACGTGATCAAATAACTAAACTCTAATACTGTTTTGAAGGCGTCGTTGGCGCTTCGGAGGATCCAAGCAACTATCGTGACCTCACGGGGAGGTGTCTGCGCTCAGCCCTCTGAAGATCGTCCCTATTATTACTGTTTTATAAGAAATACCAACGCGATTTCTTTACAGAAGAATGGAAAAACTGGTAGAAGCCGACCTCGGAGAAGATCAGTTTGGTTTCCGTAGAAATGTTGGAACACGTGAGGCAATACTGCCCCTACAACTTACCTTAGAAGCTAGATTAAGAAAAGGCAAACCTACGTTTCTAGCATTTGTAGACTTAGAGAAAGCTTTTGACAGTGTTGATTGGAATAATCTCTTTCAAATTCTGAAGGTGGCAGGGGTAAAATACAGGTATCGAAAGGCTATTTACAATTCGTACAGAAACCAGATGGCAGTTACAACAGTCGAGAGACATGAAAGGGAAGCAGTGGTTGGGAAGGGAGTGAGACAGGGTTGTAGCCTCTCCCAGATGTTATTCAATCTGTATATTGAGCAAGCAGTAAAGGAAACAAAAGAAAAATTCGGAGTAGGTATTAGAATACATGGAGAAGAAATAAAAACTTTAAGGTTCGCCGATGACATTGTAACTCTGTCAGAGACAGCAAAGGACTTGGTAGTGCAGTTGAACGGAATGGACAGTGTCTTGAAAGGAGGATTTGAGATGAACATCAACAAAAGCCGAACAAGGATCATGGAATGTAATCGTGTTGACTCGGGTGATGCCGAGGGAATTAGATTAGGAAATGAGACACTTAAATAGTAAAGGAGTTTTGCTATTTGGGGAGCAAAATATCTGATGATGGTCGAAGTAGAGAGTATATAAAATGTAGACTGGCAATGGCAAGGAAAGCGTTTCTGAAGAAGAGAAATTTGTTAACATCGAGTATAGATTTAAGTGTCAGGAAGTCGTTTCTGAAAGTATTTGTGTGGAGTGTCGCCATGTATGGAAGTGAAACGTGGACGATAAATAGTTTAGCCAAGAAGAGAATAGAAGCTTTCTTAATGTGGTGCTATAGAAGAATGCTGAAGATTAGATGGGTAGAACACATAACTAATGAGGAGGTACTGAACAGAACAGGGGAGAAGAAGAATTTGTGGCACAACTTGACTAGAAGAGGGAATCGGTTCGTAGGACATATTCTGAGGCATCAAGCGATCACGAATTTACTACTGGAGGGCAGCGTGGAGGGTAAAAATCGTAGAGGGACACCACGAGATGAATACACTAAGCAGATTCAGAAGGATGTAGGTTGCAGTAGGTACTGGGAGATGAAGAAGCTTGCACAGGATAGAGTAGCATGGAGAGCTGCATCAAACCAGTCTCTGGACTGAAGGCCACAACAACAACAACAACAACTAGCATTAATACGAGACACAGTGTAGTGGGGGTTACAGTCTGTGTAAAAGATGTATGAATATCTTTTTCCTCACACACTACACTCCTTACACTCATACTCTGTTAGTACTCTGTACCATGCAGCAGTAACATTGAGACACATACATCACAAATGCTTGAATATCTCATGAAAATGTTTTCTCCAGGTTGTAGATGGTTCCCACAACAGACCAGAAATTGCTTCATTATTCACTTCCCAATAATAAACATAGTAATTGACAGCACAGCACAACAGTAACTATGTAGTGCTTACTACTCCGCTGTAGGACCTGTTCGCACTTCCTATTTTTTTTTACTGCTTTGGCCTACCAAAGACCATATGAAATTACTTCTGTCTTCTTTCTTTTCTCCTTTCTTTTCAGTAATTTTTTTTTCTTGCCCTGTCTAATTCTCTTCTTTCTTCTGTCCATATTTCGACTTCCTTTCCCTTTATTTTCTCCTGGACACCCACTTTGGCTTGCTACAAACTTTTCTCTTTCTCCTATTTCTTCCTCCATTATTTCGTTTTCCCTCAAGTCTGCTTTAACTTCTTTGATCCACGTCATTGATGTTTGTGGTTTTCTATAAAAAAAAGTTAAATATTCTTTTTGCTATTCTTTTTCAATCTATCCTTTTTAGGTGTCCATAGAATATAAATCTTCTCTTCATCATTGTGTCTAACATTCGTTCTATTCTTTTGTAAACTTCTTTATTTCTTCCTAATTTCCATTTCCCATTGTCATGTATTGATTTCTATATTTTCATGATTATTTTCCTTTCCTTCTTTTCTATTTCCCTTTTCACCTAATTATTTCGCTGCATTATTTATTATTATTATTAGTTGTTATTAGCGGTAGTTACGGTGTATATTCAGTCTTTTCGTGGCAAGTGAGCAGCTACTTGATCAAGTACTAGCTTCTCCAAGGTCTGCAAAGTGTGCAAAACAGTCTGGTCAACTGTATGATGACGACATGCCCCTCCATACAGTATCTGCATGACACCATGAGGCAGAGGATGACACGGCGTCCGGTAGGCACCGCGTGGCACTTCAGGTCCTGGCAAGGAGCTCGTTAATTAGTGGAAGTGGTCTGACATACAACAGTGACAGTCTAAGGTCTCCCATCCTCTGCCAATTCGAAAATAAGGAGCCCAGTAATCAAATGATTTATAGACAGAAGGCCAATTCGAAAATAAGGAGGCCAGTAATCAAATGTTTAACAGGCAGTAGGCCTAAGTATAATGCATAATACTAATTTGGTTGAGTTTAAAAAGCGGTACAGTGTGTTAGTGAAGCAAGTATCGCTAGGGAGAGGAGTGGTGCAGAGGAAGCTTCTTTTGTAACAAGAAGTGTCTATCCTCAATGTGGACATGCAGCTTTCTTTTCCGTGAAGGAGTTGTAGGTAGCACTCGAGATGCACTGGAAATTGTCATCATTCTATATAAAAAAAGGGTCGTTAGGAATAAACAGTAGCAATTGTCTCAGTGATTCACACCTATAAAAACTAAACATCATATACCTTTCGCCATTTTAAAAAGATTTTTCAAAGGAAATTGTTTTGATTCGTAAGTTTAGAGAGGTAGTAAAAACACTTCTGCTACCCGCAACGTATACAGCGTGTTAATAATGTAAGCGCTCGCTACGGTATTTTACGGCGCTTAAGAAGACACGGACACAGTCATTTTTGTTTTGTCCCTTGTGTCAGTAAAGCAGATATGACAGGGGCAACCAAAAACCCTGCACCATCGTTCGTACAGTTGGTAGGAATTTGAGTGCAGATGTCGATGTCAGCTGACGGAATGCGCCTCGTGAATATATTTTAATGTTAACGTAAGAAAATATATGTGCGAAATATTTAAAACGTACAAAAGATGTAACACATAGTATATGGTCTTCGAATCAAAGAACTTTCTGTCATGAAAGAATCCTTTTAGGTCCTTAACTGAAGGCATGGCGCCTGATGGCACCGTTACCACTTTTAGTATTATAGGGGAAGACCAACTTCATCCCGATCACTTTATGTTTATATTTATTACCGGTTTCGTTATTTGTTGCAGGTCAGCTTCTGATCAAATACCTAATAAAAGAGATGAAAGATGTATGATAGACCAAAAAGGATCGTTATGTGGTGTAAAAATACATGCAGCAGTAATGCACGAACAGAAACAAAATATCGTAAAACAATCCTTATTTAATTACTGAGAATCGTAGTTCGTGATCAGAAAGAAGGTACAATCAAAACAAAGTAAGTTCTGCAGAATGAACTGTAATAAAAGTTACGCAAATTATCACGTGGCTGACAATTTATTCCAGCACCCTCTTTTATTAGATAGAGATCCGGAGGTCACGTGTAAAAAAGACCGACGTCGGTGATCCGAATAAACATTTCTTCATTATCTCTTTAAGCTATAGGCTAAAACATTGTAAACCGTTTTTAAGTTCAATCATAAATATAATACGAGTGCTGTTTTTCATCCACCTTCGATCTGTCGCAAAGTTAAAACAGTGAAAATCCGTTAAAGCTTTGCGCAGATGTGTTGGACAGAGTCTCTAGTACGCCCTCTATCGCGTAACGCCGCACGTTTCATTTCTCAGCGTAAAGTGAACGCATAAAGATGCGTAGAAAATAGTGTCTCCCACTATTTTCATCCAGCCCACATAATGCAACTGTCACGCTTTTCCTACTACTTGACAATTCTCGGCTGCATACTGTACGTGGAAGGAAGACGTTCCTGCAGCATTTTCTATGGGAAGTGTTTGATCACGCCCCATACGGTCCGGAATTGGCTCCCTCTGATTTTCATCTCTTCGTTTACATGAACCGCTGCCTATGCGGATAGCATTTTGTCACCGACAAGGAGCTGCAGACTAGTGTAGGGAATTGGCGGAAATCACACGCGACTGCGTTCTATGACGAGGTTGTTGGAAAGTAAATACCATGCTACAAAAATGTCGAGTCGGAGCGGCCACTATGTAGAGACGTAGCTGGAGTTGTAGTTAACTGTTGAAAATAAAACATTTTTTATTTTCACTGCGGTTTTCATTTCGCAACCGATCGAATGTTGGAACAAAAATCCCTCGTAATGTTAGCTACAAACAGATATTTGCGACGTACTAAATTAGAGCGACGGTCAATACACGCCAATTGGCAATGTGCAAATGCGAGTACGGCTCGCGCACTGGGCGTTCCGTACAGACTTAATTATGTATATAGGCAGTTCATCTATTCAAAGACTCGAAAATCTCGACGATATTTTACTGTTATCGACATTGGTACAGAGATTCCAAGACTTTCGAAAATAATTTAAGTTGAAGCATGACGTCGGATAACAAATGACAAAAGATATATTTTCTGTCTTATATAATTCCAAAACACCAGTTTCCTGGTTTTTTTTCCATTTCTTGTGCTGTGAAACCTTGCTTCTTGTCAAATTTCATGCCTCTGCGTCAGCGGAAAGTATCCTATAGGTTTTGATAAATGAGTTTTCGAGCATCGAAGTATTTAACATAAATTGACGTATCCTTTAGTTACATTATCTTAGAAGCTTACATTTATAACACCGCCAAGGGACTACAGACCATAGTATATGATATAAATTTCTACTTGATACGTTTACTTGTTCCTGAGAAAAAGGGGGTTTACCAGACGGACAGTCAGATAAGATATTACACAAACTTATTTTCGTGTGATTATAAAATTGCAATTTTCGAATTTTTTTCTTTACTTGTACAGCACAACCTAACTTCTTTCATAGTTCACGATTCCTCACCAATGGGAAAGACCCTATAGACAACAACAAAGTTAGGAAACTACTGCGCAAGCAAAGAGAGCTTCACTCCAAGTTTAAACGCAGCCAAAGCCTCTCAGACAAACAGAAGCTAAACGATGTCAAAGTTAGCGTAAGGAGGACTATGCGTGACGCGTTCAGTGAATTCGAAAGTAAAATTCTATGTACCGACTTGACAGAAAATCCTAGGAAGTTTTGGTTTTACTTTAAATCTGTAAGTGGCTCGAAACAGTATATCCAGACACTCCGGGATGATGATGGCATAGAACAGAGGATGACACGCGTAAAGCTGAAATACTAAACACCTTTTTCCAAAGCTGTTTCACAGAGGAAGACCGCACTGCAGATCTTTCTCTAAATCCTCGCACAAACGAAAAAATGGCTGACATCGAAATAAGTGTCCAAGGAATGGAAAAGCAACTGGAATCACTCAACAGAAGAAAGTACACTGGACCTGACGGGATACCAATTCGATTCTACACAGAGTACGCGAAAGAACTTGCCCCCTTTCTAACAGCCGTGTACCGCAAGTCTCTAGAGGAACGGAGGGTTCCAAATGATTGGAAAAGAGCACAGGTATATCCCAGTCTTCAAGAAGCGTCGTCGAGCAGTTGCGCAAAACTATAGACCTATATCTCTGACGTCGATCTGTTTTAGAATTTTAGAACATGTTTTTTGCTCGAGTATCATGTCGTTTCTGGAAACCCAGAATCTACTATGTAGGAATCAACATGGATTCCGGAAACAGCGATCGTGTGAGACCCAACTCGCTTTATTTGTTCATGAGACCCAGAAAATATTAGATACAGGCTCCCAGGTAGATGCTATTTTTCTTGACTTCCGGAAGGCGTTCGATACAATTCTGCACTGTCGCCTGATAAACAAAGTAAGAGCCTAGGGAATATCAGACCAGCTGTGTGGCTGGATTGGAGAGGTTTTAGCAAACAGAACACAGCATGTTGTTATCAATGGAGAGACGTCTACAGACGTTAAAGTAACCTCTGGCGTGCCACAGGGGAGTGTTATGGGACCATTGCTTTTCACAATATATATAAATGACCTAGTAGATAGCGTCGGAAGTTCCATGCGGCTTTTCGCAGATGATGCTGTAGTATACAGAGAAGTTGCAGCATTAGAAAATTGTAGCGAAATGCAGGAAGATCTTCAGCGGATAGGCACTTGGTGCAGGAATTGGCAACTGACCCTTAACATAGACAAATGTAATGTATTGCGAATACATAGAAAGAAGGATCCTTTATTGTATGATTATATGATAGCGGAACAAACACTGGTAGCAGTTACTTCTGTAAAATATCTGGGAGTATGTGTGCGGAACGATTTGAAGTGGAATGATCATATAAAATTAATTGTTGGTAAGGCGGGTACCAGGTTGAGATTCATTGGGAGAGTGCTTAGAAAATGTAGTCCATCAACAAAGGAGGTGGCTTACAAAACACTCGTTCGACCTATACTTGAGTATTGCTCATCAGTGTGGGATCCGTACCAGATCGGGTTGACGGAGGAGATAGAGAAGATCCAAAGAAGAGCGGCGCGTTTCGTCACAGGGTTATTTGGTAACCGTGATAGCGTTACGGAGATGTTTAGCAAACTCAAGTGGCAGACTCTGCAAGAGAGGCGCTCTGCATCGCGGTGTAGCTTGCTCGCCAGGTTTCGAGAGGGTGCGTTTCTGGATGAGGTATCGAATATATTTCTTCCCCCTACTTATACCTCCCGAGGAGATCACGAATGTAAAATTAGAGAGATTAGAGCGCGCACGAAGGCTTTCAGACAGTCGTTCTTCCCGCGAACCATACGCGACTGGAACAGGAAAGGGAGGTAATGACAGTGGCACGTAAAGTGCCCTCCGCCACACACCCTTGGGTGGCTTGCGGAGTATAAATGTAGATGTAGATAGCTTTTGACAAGTGAGTTTGAATAGGTATGTGACAAATGGCCTTATCTTCTAATTGCAAGGACTTAGAAGCTTACATTTATTAAAATGCCAAACCACCATTGAACTTAGTAGGTCACACAAATTTCAGCTTGATACGTCTAGCCGTTCGTGACTGACAGACGAATAAGGAAGTGATCCTAAAAGGATTTCATTTTTACCGACTGAGGTACGGAAGCCTAAAAGTAAGGAAAACAGGCTATATTTGATTGATTTGCCTAATAGTGGCTCATTATCTAAACACACACTAAATTTCAAACTGTTGTATTGTTGATATATATGAGATTTCTTGTCACACTATAACACTCCTGTCTGCTACTGCTGTACCATAACCTTAAAGTTGGAAGCAGGTTGTGAAATAAAACTATTTTATTAAAGCAATTATGGTACAACGCAACAGAGCAGTGTTACCCTCTGAGAGGAATTTTGTTATATTGACCGTGTTGTACCTAATGGAGGTGGCTTATCGGAAAATGAAAGTCAGAATTACGTAAATATTCGAACAGTAACAAAAAATATTTTTGCCTCTCTACATTGTTGCCTAATTAGGCAAGGGAAAGATTAACGTTCTCGTTTAAGAAAGTAGGTATGAGTAACTTTAACGGACAAACACAACCTAGACTTGGCCACACGCGAGTGCAATGAAATCTGACACATACATATGTTTACGGTAAGATTGAAGCTAACAGCTAGAGCGGCACAAACTATTTGAAAAAATATAACAGATACCGAAACAAATTACTAGTTTTAGGATTTCTTCAAGTTGAATGGTCTTTATAACATTGCTATTAACATTTACTGCAGCATCATAAATTGGACATAGATTAAGTATTATTTTTCAAACACTTTCCTAATTGACATAGAATTATAAATGTTGTTCACTGCTAAATAATGAGCTGGTAACAGGTTAAGTCTCTCTCACAAGGGGAGGCCGCCAATTGTGAAATTCAGATTCGACTCATACCGCGCATAATAAAAGCTCATGGCCAGAGGTGTAATGTGGCAAAGCACCAAGATGCACTTCTCAGCCGTTGTCGGAAAAATCGACAGTTAAAAGAAATCGTTGAGGTGAAATACTCTCTACGATTAACAAATTTCTACAGCGTCGTGGCGCAGCGGTAAGCGCTGGTGTTCGTAATCCGAAGGTCGCCGGATCGAATCTCGAGCCATGCAATATTTTTTTATTATTAGTTTCTAATGAATTGCTTATGCATGTTGGTGAAGGCGGATCGCTCTCCAATTGTACCGCCTCCATTTTTCCGTTTGTTTAACAGGGTGTACCAAAGCTGTCCCGTCCGCACTGCTTTTCGACGATGTTATAAGTTGCGCTAGGGACCGCATCTACCTTCTTTCGAAGTTGGCAGGCAACTACGCTGTTATGGGGCGGCTCGTTTCGGCCCATTCAACATCTGTCATTCAAGTGTAACGAGCGAGTAACGGAGCTTATATTTCATACCTGCCACAGCAAGTTTGTGTTCGTGGGGTCTCTATTCTAATTCGAACGTTTGACTTACGCTATACGTATTCGTTTCTACGTCTTCCGTTAACTATACGTGGTTAACATTATGAAGACAATTAATAACATTTCTGAAATACAACTTTGTTTGCGGAAAACATGATGATGTTCGAAGTCGCCAGTTTTTCCACGACAAACGACTTTCAACAACTTATTATATGCATAATTGTTGTAACTGATTGCCGGGAATTATATATATCTATATATTACAAAAAACAAATACTAAAAAAAAAAGTTGCATGAAGCGAGATTCGATCCGGCGACCTTCGGATTACGAACCCGAGCGCTTACCGCTGCACCACCACGCTGCAGAAAATTACTAATCGTAGAGAGTATTTCACAGCAACGGTTTCTTTTAACTGTTGATTTTCTCGACAACGGCTGAGAAGTGCATCTTGGTGCTTTGCCACATTACACCTCTGGCCATGAGCTTTTATTATGCACAGTATGAATCGAATCTGAATTTCACAATTGGCGGCCTTCCCTTGTCAGTTAAATACTTTACTATTTAAAATGAAAGTTAAATGGAATTCAAAAACATGTTACTTTTCACTGTCTTTTGAATAAAGAAATAACTGTTTTTTTAAATAGTGGTAAAGGATGCCCTGTGGATCTTATTACACTATTAAAATGCACTTTCAATACCCAAAAGAAACACGTGCTTAGCAAGTATGATTGTATAACTTTCCATAAATGTAGTTCACGACTTTTACTACAGTGAGACACAATGTTGACAAATTTACAAGAAACTGACTCACCTTTTAAAATTTACTACAGGCAGCACTATGATCATTAACTAAGCAAAACTTTATAAGCCTCAGTTTTAAAAACTTTTAATCTTTAAAAGAAACAGCAAATTGTCCGTATTACCACAGTCTTCTATTTTCAAGTAAATGATTAAATAGGTGACTTTGAAACTTCACAAAACTACATTTACTACCTCCCACAATTTCACTAAATCAACAGTAAATCTGAATATGCCCTTCTCATCAAAGATCAAATAACATTATGTAATTAAATTTAATAGTCATGGGTGACTGGAATTCAAGTGTAGGAAAAGGGAGAGAAAGAAACATAGTAGGTGAATATGGATTGAGGCTAAGAAATGAAAGAGGAAGGCGTCTGGTAGAATTTTGCACAGAGCATAACTTACTCATAGCTAACATTTGGTTCAAGAATCATGAAAGAAGGTTGTTTACATGGAGGAACCCTGGAGATATTAAAAGGTATCAGATACATTATATAATGGTAAGACAGAGATTTATGAACCAGGTTTTAAATTGTAAGACATTTCCAGGGGCAGATGTGGACTCTGACCACAATCTATTCGTTATGAACTGTAGATTAAAACTGAAGAAACTGCAAAAGGGTGGGAATTTAAGGAGATGGGACTTGGATAAACTGACTAAACCAGAGGTTGTACAGAGTATCAGGGACAGCATAAGGGAGCAGTTGACAGGAATGGGGGAAAGAAATACAGTAGAAGAAGAATGGGTAGCTTTGAGGGATGAAGTAGTGAAGGCAGCAGAGGAACAAGTAGGTAAAAAGACGAGGGATAGTAGAAATCCCTGGGTAACAGAAGATATATTGAATTTAATTGATGAAAGGAGAAAATATAAAAATGCAGTAAATGAAGCAGGCAAAAAGGAATACAAACGTCTCAAAAATGAGATCGACAGGAAGTGCAAAATGGCTTAGCAGGGATGGCTAGAGGACAAATGTAAGGATGTAGAGGCTTATCTCACTAGGGGTAAGATAGATACTGCGTATAGGAAAATTACAGAGACCTTTGGAGAAAAGAGAACGACTTGTATGAATATCGACAGCTCAGATGGAAAACCAGTTCTAAGCAAAGAAGGGAAAGCAGAAAGGTGGAAGGAGTATATAGAGGGTCTATACAAGGGCGAGGTACTTGAGGACAATATTATGGAAATGGAAGAGGATGTAGATGAAGATGAAATGGGAGATACGATAATACTGACAGCCTTGGGAGAGCCAATCCTGACAAAACTCTACTATCTGGTGAGCAAGATGTATGAGACGGGCGAAATACCCTCAGACTTCAAGAAGACTATAATAATTCCAATTCCAAAAGAAAGCAGGTGTTGACAGACGTGAAAATTACCGAACCATCAGTTTAATAAGTCACAGCTGCAAAATACTAATGCGAATTCCTTACTGACGAATGGAAAAACAGGTAGAAGCCGACCTCGGGGAAGATCAGTTTGGATTCCGTAGAAATGTTGGAACACGTGATGCAATACTGACCCTACGACTTATCTTAGAAGAAAGATTAAGGAAAGGCAAACCTACGTTTCTAGCATTTGTAGACTTAGAGAATGCTTTTGACAATGTTGATTGGAATACTCTATTTCAAATTCTGAAGGTGGCAGGGGTAAAATACAGGGAGCGAAAGGCTATTTACAATTTGTACAGAAAGCAGATGGCAATAATGAGAGTCGAGGGGTATGAAAGGGAAGCAGTGGTTGGGAAGGGAGTGAGACAGGGTTGTAGCCTATCCCCGATGTTATTCAATCTGTATATTGAGCAAGCAATAAAGGAAACAAAAGAAAAGTTTGGAGTAGGAATTAAAATCCATGGAGAAGAAATAAAACCTTTGAGGTTCGCCGATGACATTGTGATTCTGTCAGAGATAGCAAAGGACTTGGGAGAGCAGTTGAACGGAATGGACTGTGTCTTGAAAGGAGGGTATAAGATGAACATCAACAAAAGCAAAACTAGGATAATGGAATGTAGTAGAATTAAGTCGGGTGATGCTGAGGGAATTAGATAAGAAAATGAGACACTTAAAGTAGTAAAGGAGTTTTGCTATTTGGGGAGCAAAGAAACTGATGATGGTCGAAGTAGAGAGGATATAAAATGTTGACTGGCAATGGCAAGAAAAGCGTTTCTGAAGAAGAAAAATTTGTTAACATCGAGTATTGATTTAAGTGTCAGGAAGTCGTTTCTGAAAGTATTTGTATGGAGTGTAGCCATGTATGGAAGTGAAACGTGGACGATAAATAGTTTAGACAAGAAGAGAATAGAAGCTTTCGAAATGTGGTGCTACAGAAGAATGCTGAAGATTAGATGGGTAGATCACATAACTAATGAGGAGGAATAGAATTGGGGAGAAGAGGAGCATGTGGCATAAGTTGACTAGAAGAAGGGATCGGTTGGTAGGACATGTTCTGAGACATCGAGGGATCACCAATTTAGTATTGGAGGGCAGCGTGGAGGGTAAAAATCGTAGAGGGAGACCAAGAGATGAATACACTAAGGAGATTCAGAAGGATGTAGGCTGCAGTAGCTACTGGGAGATGAAGAAGCTTGCACAGGATAGAGAAGCATGGTGAGCTGCATCAAACCAGTCTCAGGACTGAAGACCAAAACAACAACAACAATTAACTGTCTAACTTCGAGGCTTTCATTTTTTCCACAAAATAGGACACTCGGTAATCATAATTCAAATGGAGAGGAACCTGAGAGGTGTTGTGATAGGAAAAAATCAAGGTAGGTATATAAATTCAGTTGTAATTTACCTAATATTTGTGCACACTAAATCGCCCAATAAGCTGATCCTTCACTGTACATTATTATAGTACTCCTTTACAGTGATTGCGCAATGTGGTGGCAACTGCAGACAGAATTGCTGGACTTTGGCCCTTCTTGGTGACGAGGATGAATACCAATTCCATAATCGTTCCAGTTATTGATCCATCCATCCGAGGCATTGGAAAGCAGTAGAAAAAGCCTCTCTCGGAACCAGGACAATATGCCACTTTTACATGGCAGTGCACAGTTTGGTAGCTCGTCCCCGACTGACTCTCAATTCCACCTTTTCTACTATTGCAGTTTTCCACCATTTGCGCGCGCTACACAGTTCCGCTCCCGAGGAGAACCACTACACCTTTTACATACAAATTAATTAAGAACCCTAAGTGAGGATCAGCAGTTTACATAACAGCAAACAATCGTTTTAGATAAAACAGAACATTTGCACATATTGACATTTCTACAAAAAATTATTCACACAGAAATTACAATTATATACAGTGAGTTTTGTTCCCTCCAAATGGGACAAAGAATTTAAATGACAGATATACTACATTGCATAGAATCAAACCACGTCATCAAAGTTTTTACAAAGAAAGGAGTATACAATTTTGTGTTATCTATTCAATCAAACACATTTACAGAAGCTTAAAGATGTAATATTAAATGAAGCAAAAGCTAAATGAATCTGTAGAGCACTAGAGTTATGGTGTTACAACACGTCTACGTAGAAGAAGACTCTAGGAACATTCATGCAGAATTTTTGAAAGACAACGTTTCTGGTTTGGCTGTCAGTTTTATTATGATCGCAACTGTTATACCGTAAGATAATTTCGGAATGGTAGATTTCATGCGTAGGTATTTGTCGAAAACTTTACACGTCCTCATTATTACCCAACAGTTTCATCTACAGTCAACACAACAAAGCAGCGTATTGGTGTGTACACATTCATACCATAACAGCAGGTGTAGCTGTTAACCGTGTTGACTATGGCGTGATATGTTTCTGTACGCTAGACGACATTTAAAACTTTTTACGTGTGCATAGATACGAATCCTTCCACTTGCAAGTGTCCCAAAGTTCGAAACTGCAAACGTGGCAAACGTGGGGAGAGAAATAAATTAACAGTTAAAGGAGAAAATACTGTCAATCAAAGACGTTCTACATTGAAGTGAACCGCTAACAAGAAAAGATAATTATTCGTATATTGCTGGGTTGGCTCTCTGCACCACTGAGGACGTAGACATGCAGCACTTGTTGCCCGCTAGGACTTCAGAGATCGGCCAATGAGCTTCTGCGGGGCGGATGACGTCGCGTGACGCGCTGCGTTCCTACCTGCTGCATAATTAGCGGCTGACACGCTATCAGTCCCCGCCGGCCTCAATAACATTTTTAATTGGCACATTAATTACTGAACAATTATTGAATTTCGGGTACGTCACACGTCATTTCCGCTCCACAGTTTACAATGGAAGCCCATAAATCGGGTGATAATTGAAATTTCGCTTAACCGCATACCGAGTTGCCACCTACGAGCGAATCACGCTGATGAGGTGAGCTGTGCTTCATCGGCATACCGCATACCACAAATGCCACACGCGCTCATTACAAACGAACAGAAGCGAATTGCACATGCCAATCGAGAAGCGGCAGCAAAGCATCTTTGTAGCATAATTTGGCTATTAGTGCTTTTGTGAAGTGCCCTATACTTTGATCAAACGTGATCTTGCTACTTAAAAATGTCCCAAATATATTAGTCTGCAAACTGATGAAGAACGGAACTTATATTCCAGAGGAGTGATGCTTTAATCCCCGTCGAGGCATCTACAATTCCATTATACTTTATTTCTACAAATAATGAGATGGTTCCGTTGAAAAGATTGTAAGTTGCCTGTTCATTCGGCATTTTCATTTCTTCACATTATATTTTGTTTCTATTAGATCACGATATTTATCATTGCAATACTTTACGCGAACGTTGTTTAATGACTTTTGAATAACTGATATTAGCACTATAGCAACCAATTTGCCCAGCTGTTGCAACAACTTTACGATTCGAGTCGAGACTATGTTCTATTCCGGATTGAGTTGGATGTTTGTTGGCGGGGCTGTGTCTGTAGAGAAGATTGGTGGAAGTCCAGGCTGATGGGAAAGCCTACAGTGCAACCTGATTTGTCTGAGTATCTCTCAGTTTGCTTGCCATGGTGAAGCTCAGTTACAGCGGCGATATTATACGGGTTGTAACAGGTAAAAGTACAGATATTTCTATTGGTGACTGAGGACGATGTACTGAAAAATATCACATCAGTGTTTACTTCATTTGCAGACTACCAATTGTAGGTATTAGGAGCAGCGTGTGTTTAGGTTGGTTAGTACCGCCAAATGTGGCGAGAACAAGCCATTAATGTTTATTTTCTCAGGGCAACAGGTAAGGTGTTAAAGTGTGGACACATGGACACCAAACGGTTAGTCTTTACTGACAGGCGTAGTCCACTTCACGGTGCAGTTACGACTGTGCAGAAAACATCTAGTCGTAATGTTTGTGACGTGTGTAGCGTCTCCTGGCAAAACACATATTATTTGTGCTAAAAAGGAAAAAAAAATTGAACTGGATAATTGTAATTTTATATCTGCATGGACAATGATTGTGTGATCTTTATGTAATAAAGAGAAACTAATGAGGCATGTTTTATACTTGTATAGAATTATATATCGATTTTTTAAAGATAATATCCGTGTCAGCGAGTACTGAAACCGCCACAGACGATACTTATTAAATATCAAACAAAGATTTAAATATATAGAACCGAGTACAAATAGTAGTGACCGAGCATTAATTTCTCTGTCGTCTTTTTCGAGTTACGTGAGTAGGAAGAGCCTGGGGCGCTATATTGTATGCTTGTGTCGCATTCTTTTGTCAAGATTGAGAGAAGGACGCCATTAGGCATCGATTTGCAAAGGTGTGTAAGAATTTAATCTGTCTAAATGTTTTGAATAGAGTTACTTAGTGAAAACTTGCATTATGATTTGTAATAAGCTTGTCCGGTATTTTATCCCATCCTTTTAAGACATTTTCAGCTATTTAAATATTATTCGTGGTGCAGAGCTGCGCTACGAACGAACGAGCCGCTGCCGCGGTGCATTCAAACTGCTTTACATGAAATCAATCATACCGCAAAGAAGCGGACATATAATAGTGAACTAAAATTATTTCTTTCAGCTTTCTGGATTGAAAGGCAGAGCAGCAGATTTTATGATGTGTTTTACAGGTGGACGCGGGCTGCGGATGATATATTATTAACGTTCCGACATAAAAGAAATCTTGCTGAGAGTAGTTCTGGTCTGGCAAACATTATAGTAAAAACGTTTTTTCTCTGGTAATAGTCTCATATTCTCGTGTTAGTCGTGGTACTTATTCGTGTTTTACTGTTAACAAAAGTCCACCGCAAAATTTTGATGTTGAACAAACATTGCCTACTGTTACATCAATATTGATAACGAATTAATTTTCAGTAACCTTTTCAATAACTGTAAAGTAAGAAAGATAGGTTGACCTTTATAGCAAGTTACAGTAACGAAACAATGTTCCCTTTATAGAAAGCCAGATAAAGAATAATAACATAATATATTTTGTTTTGTTGAAAATTAATGATCTAAAGAAAGTCACATCACAGCATCCCTAAAAAGTATTTCAGGACTCTTTTCGTAGCAACATATTAATCTCATCCATTTATCAATACATTAGTTGTTACCCGAGCAATAACAAGCAGGCAGCGAAACGTGTTTGTGCGAAGGTTGTTAGACGAAAAGAAAAAATAACCAGAACACTTACGTGTGTACATATTACGCTACCACATAAAAAATATCTGCACTTATAAGCGTTACACCATTACTTGGATGTGATCACTATGCGAGTAGTAATCGGGCCATGTGCTTGTGTGTAGTGAAATAAAGACTCTTAGCTTGCTCATTCTTAGTCGAATGATTGTTGTGTCGTACATTACATTTTCACTTTGCAGTGGAAGAAATTCAAAGATATTTACCTTTCCTGAAATAAAAATTCTTTTTAGTCATCTAAACACCGAGAGATGGGAATACGATATTCCAATAGCTTGTCATGAATCCCAATCTTGCGGATTTGAGTAAGCATGTGGGCTTTTAAAATCATTTCCTTGTTTTCAGTTACAATGTAATTGTTCATCAGTTTACTTCTTTCGGATTTATTTCAACCTACAATTTATCATTCTTTGTATTAAGACGCTACGGCATGCCACGGTGATTGGCTGCCACCTTGTCGCGCCTTGTGGCCTCGCTTTATCATCCACACTCAAGCAGTGCGTATCGGAAATCAACCACAGAATACAGATCTCCTTTCTTGGTTCCAGGTCCAATCAGTGTAGGAGAACGAAAGCTGTTTCGCTGATTACTGCCGTTTATATGTGGTGTGGACAGATACCCCACATTACAATGATCCTAAAACATTTTAAGTCAGTTTGTTTACAGATTCCTTATAGTCTCAAGCAACAATTACCAGACTAAGGAAACATACCCATAACGTCACTGGATGCCATAAACAGAAAGCTAACACATGTGCAATTTCATTCACTGCACTTTACGAATCTGTACTCTCGGATATTCGAATATTAGCTATGCAGCAACACTTCTTTGCGCTGAATTATGAAAGTAGGTATGTATACGAGTATTTCTATCCAACTAAAAGAGTCAGATAGGTTTCCAATTTCTTTTTCTGGAGCAAGAGAACTATACATTCTAGAACGCAGGCTTTCATGGGCGGTATGTGCGATATTGCTGATATTTGCGTTATAAGCTTTAGGCCGTGGTGTAACGCACAATTCTCGGACTAACGTTTCATCTTCCGGTGCTGGAGACATTATCAGTGGCTTTAATTGCTCAGACAACAGTTACAGACTTAAAGAAGCTCAGCAAGCTGAACTGTTTATTCGTATCCAAGCAACATTCGGTTCGTGACGTCATCACACTGGTGCCTAAGATGGCGAAGTCGCGCTCACGTATGCTTCGAAGGTTGCTGTGGGGAAGAGTTGGTGCTGTTAGTATTTTTTTTTTTTTCGTATTTGGCACTGAGATCCATAACTTGTCTGCTTTCAATCCTTCTTTTTTTCTGTTGAAATTGTTTGTCGTTTGTATTTCCGTGGCCTCTCTGTACATCCTAGCTTAGTAATTACTACATCTTGCTATAACCAAAGTGTGAGGGAAGCGAATTCGATGTTTTCCCATTCCTAGTGCACAATCTGCTACTGCTGATTTATCCGTCTGGCCCAGGTGCTAATTGCTCGTACGTTCCTCAAGGCGGATGTTAATAATTCTCTTTGAACGAGGGTCGTTCAATACTTAATGCCCCATATTTCTTTCTCAGAACATATTTATTGTTAAGCGTCAGAATTTGGTGACAACATACATCTGCATGTCTTGTCCATGTCCTGTTTTTCTGTGTAGTCTCCATCACGTCGTTCTATGCCCGTACGCCGACGTTGTAGAAGAGCATGTATTCCCTGCTGGTAAAAGCCCTTGTCCTGTAGTCGTAACCATGTTTTTACTGCGTTATTGACACTGCCGTCATTTTCAAAGTGAATCCCCCGTAGACAATCTTTAAGCGGCCCAAAGAGATGGAAGTCCGAGGGTGCCAGGTCTGGACTGTAGCGTGGATGGGACAATGATGTCCAACTCGATTTGGCTGAGTGTTCCAGACTTGTGTGTGGGCGTGCGTTATCGTGTTGGAGAAAGATTTCTGCTGGATTCTTGCCGCGCGGGACTAGCCGAGCGGTCTCAGGTACTGCAGTCATGGATTGTGCGGCTGGTCCCGGCGGAGGTTCGAGTCCTCCCTCGGGGATTGATGTGTGTATTTGTCCTTAGGATAATTTAGGTTAAGTAGTGTCTAAGTTTAGGGACCATTGATGACCTTAGCACTTAAGTCCCATAAGATTTCACACACATTTGCTGGAATATTGTCCGATCGAACACGTCGGAAACGGTTCTTGAGTTTATTCATTGTCTTCATGTATGCCTCTGAATTGATGGTTGACTCTCTTGGCAACATGTCCACGACATGACACCATCACAATCCGAGAATGTCAGCATGATTTTTCCGGCAGAGGGGAGTGTCTTGAATTTCTTCTTTTATGGTGAATGAGGATGATGTGACTCCATGGACTGCCTTTTCGTTTCCGGCGCAAAGTGGTACACCCAGCTTTAGTGCCCCGTAATGATCCGTGACAGAAAGTCCTCTCCGTCGACCTCAAAACGCTCTAACAATTCAGATGAAATGGCCTTTCTTCGAATCTTGTGGTCCGCTGTGAGCATTCGTGGAATCCATCGTGAGCACCTCTTTGAATATCCGAGAGTCTCAATCATTGCAGGCGCACATCCAATGCTGACCGACAACTGTAGAGCCAATTGTCGAGTTGTGATGCGCCGGTCGGCATGAATAATGGCATCCGCACGATTCAGCATGTTTGGAGGAGAAGCTGTGATAGAACGTATGGAGCGTTCTTTTTGAAGGTGCTATGGTCAAATGGCCAGACACAATCAGTCTCCCACGTGGAAAATTGCAGTCGTTTTTCTTGGCATTGTTGATGTGAAAATTCCAGTTCCGTCTCTCCATTTATTCGCGATAGTGGTGGAAAGTTTGATCCTCGTTTTCAACATTGAAGTGATACGTCATTTTCTGCGTGATTTCTCAAGAAGTAGATTGGAAACATCTCTGAGATCCCCTGCTATACCTGCAGGACAGGACAAACAGTTTAATTTGTGGAAAGGGGCCAAAATGAGTGGTTGTCAGTTGCACTCGAACATACTACTTTATTCATATGACAAAAATTACAAGAGTAAAGAAAACATTAAAAACAGAGCAAGGCAAAAATTAATTTCAAAACTTAATTCCCGGCTAAATGCGCCATTAAATCTCACCCTTTAAGGGCAAAACAACTTCAATTTAAAATCGGCTGAAGGCCAATACCTTAAGACTCCAAAACAGGAATTTGAATTTAAAAAGCAGAAGGCCTTATCTTAAAACATTTCTCAAAATCAGGCTGAAGGCCAAAACAATCTCACGCCCTAAGGGCTAGACAATTTTAACTTATAATCGGCTGAAGGCCAATAACTCAAGGCTCAAAACAGGAATTAGAATTTTAAAAGGGAGAAGGCCTTATCCTAAAAATTTCTTTAAATCAGTATGAATGCCCAAACAATCTCACGCCTTAAGGGCAAAACAACTTTAATTTAAAACAGACTAGAAGCTATACATAAACAAACAACAAGGAAAAATAAGAAAAGGCAGTACATCAAATGGCGCTCAGAAGTTTCCAAGGGTCGGCCTGGAATTCAAACAGTAACGTTCGCTTCGGTGAGACACGCAGTCGGCCAATCAATTCTCAATCCACGGCAACCCAACCGACAGACAGTCAGTGGATCAAGCGACAGTATAACTTCAGCTCCACCCGACCAGCACACAACAGGGAGTTCAACGGAACACGCAGAAGGCATCGGCGCCCAAAACGAATTACACACTCAGCTGTCAAACTAGACGCCGTGCTGGACAGCCACAACACGACAAGGAAAATACACTGCCTGAATTTGCGTCAACGGCCAGGGTAGGTAACTGGAACGTTAACGGCCACAAGGCAGAAGATTCCGCTGGTGCATTTCAATTCAAAAATAATCAAGCTAAGTTAAACTTACCTTACGACTTATCTTAGAAGAAAGATTAAGGAAAGGCAAACCTACGTTTCTAGCATTTGTAGACTTAGAGAAAGCTTTTGACAATGTTGACTGGAATACTCTCTTTCAAATTCTAAAGGTGGCAGGGGTAAAATACAGTGAGCGAAAGGCTATTTACAATTTGTACAGAAACCAGATGGCAGTTATAAGAGTCGAGGGACAAGAAAGGGAAGCATTGGTTGGGAAGGGAGTAAGACAGGGTTGTAGCCTCTCCCCGATGTTATTCAATCTGTATATTGAGCAAGCAGTAAAGGAAACAAAAGAAAAATTCGGAGTAGGTATTAAAATCCATGGAGAAGAAATAAAAATGTTGAGGTTCGCCGATGACATTGTAATTCTGTCAGAGACAGCAAAGGACTTGGAAGAGCAGTTGAACGGAATGGATGGTGTCTTGAAGGGAGGATATAAGATGAACATCAACAAAAGCAAAACAAGGATAATGGAATGTAGTCTAATTAAGTCGGGTGATGCTGAGGGAATTAGATTAGGAAATGAGGCACTTAAAGTAGTAAAGGAGTTTTGCTATTTGGGGAGCAAAATAACTGATGATGGTCGAAGTAGACAGGATATAAAATGTAGGCTGGAAATGTCAAGGAAATCGTTTCTGAAGAAGAGAAATTTGTTAACATCCAGTATTGATTTAAGTGTCAGGAAGTCATTTCTGAAAGTATTCGTATGGAGTGTAGCCATGTATGGAAGTGAAACATGGACGATAAATAGTTTGGACAAGAAGAGAATAGAAGCTTTCGAAATGTGGTGCTACAGAAGAATGCTGAACATTAGATGGGTAGATCACATAACTAATGAGGAAGTATTGAATAGGATTGGGGAGAAGAGAAGTTTGTGGCACAACTTGACCAGAAGAAGGGATCGGTTGGTAGGACATGTTCTGAGGCATCAAGGGATCACCAATTTAGTATTGGAGGGCAGCGTGGAGGGTAAAAATCGTCGAGGGAGACCAAGAGATGAATACACTAAGCAGATTCAGAAGGATGTAGGTTGCAGTAGGTACTGGGAGATGAAGAAGCTTGCACAGGATAGAGTAGCATGGAGAGCTGCATCAAACCAGTCTCAGGACTGAAGACCACAACAACAACAACAAGTTAAACTCCACAAGAGGGCGGCTAGAATTTCGCCAACTTGAAAATACACGTTGCTGCTCACGGGAATGTCCCAACAGCCCACAAAGGAATTCAGACGACACGATGTGAACAATTGGGGCTGGATGGTAGATTAAGTAAAGATTCAACTTTCGTGTCCGGGATCTGTGAAACACGGACCTCGTAACAATGGGAACAGCCCCTCACACTCCGAGCGTGCGTGGACGCCACCAGCGGAGCCTGCCGAACTTTTCACCACGGAGACTTCCTCGCTGCTCCACGCCAACCAACCAACTACCCGCACACGGCACAGCCGAAAACTATAAGCGCGAGGCCAAAGATAGTGTAAGGGTGCGAATATCGCTACACCCTGCTGCTGTCACTCGCGGAGAGAGAGGATAACAGCATAATCGAGATAACCGTGGGAGAATGAACACAGAATAGCAACCAACGTTTAATGCAGAGCATAGTACGAGCCAGCCACGGCTCAATCTCCGCTTCAATACAGCATTACTCGGCAACCTGACACGTTTGTAGAGCTAGCGGATCAATTTTCCGAGTCCAGAATCATTTCCTGTTACCACTTCTTGCTGTCAGTCATTCTTATTGGTGTCTTTGCTCCTGCTACCATAAAGTGCCTGATGTCCTCAGTAGATGGTTGAAATTTGAACCACCGCAAAGCCTCGCAGCCAACCCTAATTTTGGAGTGGCACCATGGAACCTGTTGCCTCTGACGTCAGCCTTAAAAGTTTTTAACGCATTTGTTAGTGGCATGATATATCCCACTTGAAATATGATCCATTCAGTGCTAGACGTTCTCTCGGTGTTCGAAAATAGTTACCTATAAAACGTACAGTTTGGTCCTCTCTAGAGCACCACAAGGGTACACGTTTGGGGAATAGCTACTACAGTGGGACATATCCCGAATCCAATTCGTCGATCAATGATCAATGAGCAGCGCTTGCAAGAACGTGAAACGTATGGCGGTATGTGCCCCACTGCATACTACAGTACATGCCTACATACTAAAGTGCGTGCTACGATCTGTATTTAGAACAAATATCCGTTGCGATTCCATGATTTCTCGGCCCTTGGGGCAGGCTGACACAGTACATTTTGTGTACTAATATTTCCTGCATGTAGAATGGTCGGGTAGAGCCTTTAGGGCCATGGCTTCAGAGGGTGTCAAGAAAATGTAAAAATGTGTAATTTCGTATGAAATGTGCGCTTTTATAGTAACTACTTGAATTGCTATTCTATTAGGAACGGTAGTGGAGCGGAGTCCGCCCCTCGTGGTCTCGCGGTAGCGTTCTCGCTTCCCGAGCACGGGGTCCCGGGTTCCATTCCCGCCGGGGCCACCAATTTTTCCTGTCTCGATGACTGGGTGTTGTTGTGTCGTCTTCATCATCATCATTCATTCCCATTACGGTCGGAGGAAGGCAATGGCAAACCACCTCCATTAGGACCCTGCCTAGTAAGGCGGTGCGGGTCTCCCGCATCGTTCTCCTACGCTCTGTAAAGAAGCATGGGATTTCATTTCCATTTTCCAGTGGAGCGGTATGTAGCATTCGCAAAGATGGCCACTCTACCTCTAGCCCTGGGTTTTGAAACCATTCATTGTGGGAAATAAATTCAGTTCATTTCCCTTCTACTTGTTGTACATACAGCCTTATTTATTGCTTTCCAGTTGTAATCGTTTTCTAAGCTACAAGACTCCATCTTCAGGCACATAATGCGGAAATCGAAGTACAGTACAACCGGAAGTAATCATATGCACTTGACGTAGTTTCTTCTTCTTCTTCTGTAGATAATGATTTTTGACACGCACAGCACACCATGTTGCGGTACAATCCTCATAGGTTCAAGGATACCTGTAAATGAAGGCAATCTCCCACCCCCACCCACCACGCTTACGTTATTGACATCCAACGGGGGACACAGGCCACATGGACTGGTTCTAAGGATGTTTGTGAATGCCTTTGAATCCTATGAGTAGCTAGGGATATGAAACTCCATCCCCACACAGCCCCGATTGGGTGGCCAGGACTCTTAGGAGCGGTGTGTAATTAATGCTCCAGAAGTTTCTCATTTTCGGCTGTTTTCACCTCCACAGCAATCCTCCCCAATAGTACGGAATAGTTCATCTTGAAATAGATGTTTTATACATGGAGGTTTTTACCTTCTTTGCGATTCGGACAGATAAGCAAAGGTCATTGCTCTTGTTGTTATCCGCCGGCCTAAACGGTACTCGCTGAAGCACGCACGGAGCTTCCAGGAATGGCAGACTTGTTATTATATTCCTTCCCGTGGCCGCGAATATTTTGTTTTGCTAGATGCTCGCGTTGAATCAGCATGATACACGTAAAGTAGCATGTAGTACAAAACTGGAGTGAGGTACAAGCGGCACATGGTACAATATGTACCAGTTCCTTGGAAGAGTCAGCCAGTTGTACTGAATTTGCTTATGATTGGTCGGCACGTTCGGGTGCTAGGTACCAAAACGCCGAACTTCTCTTATTAATTATTCATATACTTTTCATTGTATTTAACCCAGTTTTTAGTATGACAATCTCTCATGGTTACCCTGCGAATCTATCGTTTTTGTTTATTAAATTTCACTAGTTTTGAGAAACATAAGAGTAACGGTATTGCGACCGAAGTGCTTCGGACACCTTTGGGTCCCTTTGTCGTGCCTGGGAGATGAAGTACTTAGGCTGCGCTAGTCCCTCTGTTTCGGGCGTTTTGAAGGGCCGGAGACGTAACTCTTCGTGCGTTCTGGAAGGCCTGAAACGTATCTCAGTATCGTGCGTTGTTTAGATGTGAATATGTTTCTGGTGTTCTTCAGAGCCGGACGTGTTGTACTTTGTGTCGGGCGTAAGTTAGTTGTAAATATGTAGTACTCACTCTGTCTACTGTGTAACGGAGAGCCGGACATGTGTATCATATTTCGGACGTTGGATGGAAAAGTTACCGTACAGTTAAGAATGCTATGTCGAGTGTTCTGAAAGACAGCGTAAAATATCTGAATATTTGAATAATAACCAAGCAGGATACACTAATGAGAAGTGTCGCCTTCCATCATTGTCAGTACTACAGATCTTGCACTCTGTAGATACAGAGCTAACCTGGGCAAAATCACAGATTCGTATTGACGGCGTAGCGGCCTCCGCCGAAGAAGATGCCACGACCAACGAGCAGTCGTCTGTGCGGGGGACACAACTGCAGAAGACGATAGGTTGGTGGAAAGAACGGTCAGAGACTCTTACTCAGTATCTCCACTCTCACCGACTTCCAAAAGGACACTTCATACATGGTATCTCCTTGCTGGGGAGCGTGTATTTAAAGAAGAGGCTACTAACCGTTAACGGGAACTGTGAACTGTGTGATACAGTGAAAATCGTAGTGAGAACAGTGGACTGTAATGATTGTCATAAAACGCCCAAATAAATAGCGTATGAACAGTGAAAAAGATAAAAAGCGACACTGCGTGAACTGTGAAAATGTATCCTGTTTTAACATAAGTTTCTTTGATCTGTTAGGCAACAAAATTTATAAATGGTGCTGGTTAATCCACGTTGCGTAGCTGAAATTGAAAAATCGAAAACACAAAATCGAAGTGTAAAGTGTGAGCGCGGCCCAAAGAGATTACGTTTTATTCCACCGTTACGAGGGAAAACGCATAAGGGAGCGGAGCAGCGTGCAGTAGGCGAGCCGGATAACATGGAAGGAACGCCTGTCGCCTCCAGCAGCTGCAGTCCGTCAGCAAGTGGTGAACGGCAGAGAGAGGCGTCTATGGTTGACTATGGCAGCCAAAGACATCCAGCACGACAACACAACGCAGCGAGCATCAGCATCGCGCCCCGGAGAAGAAGATAGCGTGTACGGTAATCACTTTGCAGCTAGTGAGAGGAAGCTAGAATTGACAGTCAAAGGGATTTTTAAGAATAGTGTTAAATTGTCTCGTAATAATTTCTTTAATAACAAAATGTCGGGGGAAAGCGAAACGCGGTACAATCTTAGAAGCAGAGAGACAGTGCAGACGGTGAAGAGGCAAGCCAATTACAGGGCATGCCAGACGAAATTACTAATATAAGTAAAGAGCATATTAACCTAACGTCAGTAATGGAGAATGTACAGGAAAAATTAGATTCAATGGTAGATGAGGAAAGTGAACAAAATCAAATGGATGATAGCTACTTACCAGAATTATCTGATGCAGAAACTGAAGTTTTCCAAGAAAACGTAATTTCAGATAGTAGCAACAGTGAAGTTGGGGAGGTGGGTTCTGATGTAGATGACATGACTGTTAATGATAAGTTAAACAAGGTGAATGATGATGTCAGAAGTGCTGACTCTGACAGCGGCATTGCTAATGAATCAACAAGTAGATTAAGCTATGGAACAGCATCAGTTGATACGTTGTCTACACAACATAATAATAAAAGTATGGTTGAAATATTATTGGAGTTTGTATCTGGGCAAAAAGAATTAAAAACAGGACTAGAAGAAAAGATTGGACAGGGGCAAAAAGAATTAAAAATAGGGCTAGAAGGAAAGACAGGACAGGGGCAAAACGAATTAGAGATGAGGCAAAAATTACTTGCTGATAAAATAGAAGCACCAAACTAGGAGATAGCAAAAATTAATCGTAACTTTAAACATTTAGAGACCAGGCTTGTTTCTCATGGAACTAGAATTGAGGCTTGTGAGAAAAGAATTGAACATGAGAGTAAAGAATGGGGTCAAAGATCAGATATGGGTAAGCAAGAGGTCAATCGTAAGATTGATAATGAAGTAATGAAAATAAATAGTCTCACGCAAGCTCAAGATACTTTTGTATTGTCATTTAGGAATAAAGTCATTAAATTAAGTAATGATCACAGTAAAATAAACAAAACTTGCAAAGACATCTATGAAGGGCAAAACAAACAAGTCGTAGACTTAAAAAGGACGAAAATACAGTCCTTAATCGCAAAGCAACACGAATAGTACCTCTTTGTAATGGTAATACAAATACGACTCATAAAACTTCCAAACTTGCACTATTAACAGTTTTTCACCAGACAAATTTGTCTCTTTAATTATTGAATGACCCTCATATTTAGGCTAGGATGAGTCCAGCCATACTTAAAATGATGATGAAAGAGTTTTGGATGGACCAGAGAACTCGACCACTCTTATATAAATGAAAAGAGTTTTGGATCGACCACAGAAGTCGACAACTCGTATATGACGATAATAGGAAGGTAATAGGCGACGTGAGAGTCAGCCACACATTTAGAGATTCATACGCGAGGTATTTCCGCCGAAGAATTATTATTAATTGTATCACAATGCAGAAATGTTCCTCACACAGATATTGAGCACAAGACATGCATCTCACGTAGGACACAGACAATAATAAGTACTGAGGTACAAATATATAAAGCACATGAGAAATGTTTGTTATATTCACAGTGTTTACATGTTTCAGCAGCAAAATCCATAATACGCTATGAGCGAATTAAAGCAACAGGGTTTTTGTTGCTATTTTTCTGTGTTATCACGATCTAGGGTATCTACAGTTCTCTCAAAAGACCTGTGAATCTTGTTTCAGAGCCTAGTCATGTTATCAAATGAAATAAAAATAAAACCTGATGTACAAAATGAGAGCTATTCTCGGATCATTAACATTCTCAGTACACAGACACGTCGAGCGCTCTTATAAACTTGAATGGAAGGGAGCGCTGACTGGGAAGAGTTGCGCCTGGTGTGTAACGGCAAAATATTAACATGCGGTGCGAGAGTGCACTTACAGATGAATCAAGGTTAGGAAAACAAAAAAACCGTTAAGAGAGAATTCAAATGAAAGCCTTGTAGTCATCACAGCAGTGACAAAGACTTTGTAAATATTATTGTATTGCATTCAATGCGACACTGTGTATATTGAAAAACAATACAACATTTATGAACGAATTTTATGTAGGGACTCTTATATGCTGACATAATTTAGAACAACATATGTGGATGGCCTAGTGCTGGCAATTAAACAGAGAACCGACTCGTGGAGATAACATCTTGGACTGATAACAAACAGACCCGAACTTTTCGACTCTGTAAGCGCAGAACAGGGAATCAGTGATCATAAGGCCGTTGCAGCATCCCTGAATATGGAAGTAAATAGGAATATAAAAAAAAAGGGAGGAAGGTTTATCTGTTTAGCAAGCGTTATAGGAGGCAGTTTTCAGACTACCTAACAGATCAAAACGAAAAATTTCTGTTCCGACACTGGCAATGTTAACTGTTTATGGAAAACGTTCAAGGCAATCGTAAAATGCGTTTTAGACAGGTACATGCCGAGTAAAGCTGTGAGGGACGGGAAAAACCCACCGTGGTTCAACAACAAAATTAGGAAACTACTGCGAAAGCAAAGAGAGCTTCACTGCAAATTTGAACGCAGTCAAAACCTCTCAGACAAACAGAAGCTAAACGATTGCAAAATTAGCGTAAGGAGGGCTATGCATGAAGCGTTCAGTGAATTCGAAAGTAAAATTCTATGTAAGGACTTGACAGAAAATCCTAGGAAGTTCTGGTCTTACGTTAAATCAGTATGTGGATGGAAACAGCATATCCAGACACTCTGGGATGATAATGGCATTGAAACAGAGGATGACACGCGTAAAGCTGAAATACTAAACACCTTTTTCCAAAGCTGTTTCACAGAGGAAGACCGCACTGCAGTTCCTTCTCTAAGTCCTCGCACGAACGAAAAAATGGCTGACATCTAAATAAGTGTCCAAGGAATAGAAAAGCTACTGAAATCACTCAATATAGGAAAGTCCACTGGACCTGACGGGATACCAGTTCGATTCTACACAGAGTACACGAAAGAACTTGCCCCCCCTGCTAACAGCCGTGTACCGCAAGTCTCTAGATGATTCGAAAAGAGCAAAGGTAGTTCCAGTTTTCAAGAAGCAGATGCGCAAAACTATAGGCCTGTATCTCTGACATCGATCTGTTGCACAATTTTGGAACATGTTTTTTGCTCGCGTTTCATGTCATTTCTGGAAACCCAGAATCTACTCAGTAGGAATCAACATGGATTCCGGAAACAGCGATCGTGTGAGACCCAACTCGCTTTATTTGTTCATGAGGCCCACAAAATAATAGACACAGGCCCCCAGGTAGATGGCATTTTCCTTGACTTCCGCAAGGCGTTCGATACAGTTACGCACTGTCGCCTGAGCAACAAAGTAGGAGCATACGGAATATCAGACCAGCTGTGTGGCTGGATTGAAGAGTTTTTAGCAAACAGAACACAGCATGTTGTTCTCAATGGAGAGACGTCTACAGACGTTAAAGTAACCTCTGGCGTGCCACAGGGGAGTGTTATGGGACCATTGCTTTTCACAATATATATAAATGACCTAGTAGATAGTGTGGGAAGTTCAATGTGGATTTTCGCAGATGATGCTGTAGTATACAGAGAAGTTGCAGCATTAGAAAATTGCAGCGAAATGCAGGAAGATCTGCAGCGGATAGGCACTTGGTGCAGGGAGTGCCAACTGACCCTTAACATAGACGAATGTATTGTATTGCGAATACATAGAAAGAAGAATCCTTTATTGTATCATTATATGATAGCAGAAAAAACACTGGTAGCAGTTACTTCTGTAAAATATCTGAAAGTATGCGTACGGAGCGATTTGAAGTGGAGTGAGAATATAAAATTAATTGTTGGTAAGGCGGGTGTCAGGTTGAGATTCATTGGGAGCTGAAAATCATAAATGATATTTTGTAGCAAGAAGAAGTTAATGATGTAATGTGAGCTTAGTTAAGATTTTTTGATAGAATTAAGATGAAGTATATGGTTTTGGTTAATTGAGCTGATACTTTAGGAACAACAATTTCCTAGGTTTTTTTTATGAATAGCCATGAGTGAGAAAGTAAGGGAGCTACTGAGGGATTGGAACTTCAATATTTTCCAAATTTGGGGTAATATTTCCTCATTTCGAAACTTGTTAGTTGTCTTCAAGAACAGGCCAATTTTGGAAATCAAAGAAGGAGGGGAATGTGTGACGTTACTGGCTGTGGCCGACAATATTTTATTTTGCTAGAATCTCGCCATAATTCAGCGGACGCACGTGATGGAGCATGTGGTAGAAAACTGGAGTGAGGTACAAGCGGCAGATGGTACAGTATGTACTAGTCCCGTGGGAGGGACCGCCAATTGTAGCGAATCTGCTTCTGATTGGTCGGCACGTTCTGATGCTAGGTGCCAAAACGCCCAACTTCTCTTATTAATTATTTATATACTTTTCATTGTATTTAACCCAGTTTTTAGTATGACAATCTCTCATGGTTACCCTATGAGTCTATCGTTTTTGTTTATTAAATTTCACTAGTTTTGAGAAACATAAGAGTAACGGTATTGCGACCGAAGTGCTTCGGACACCTTGGAGTCGCTTCGCCGCGCCTGGGAGCTGACGTACTTCGGCTGCACTAGTGACTCTGTTGTGAAGGGCCGGACACGTAATTCAGTATCATGAGTTATTTAGATGTGAATATGCAATAGTCACTCTGATTCGGGTGTTTTTCAGAGCCTCACATTTTGTAGTTTATATTGGGTGTAACTTAGTTGTCAATATGTAATAGTCACTGTGACTAGTGCGTAACGGAGAGCCGGATATGCGTATCAGAAGTTGGATGGATAAGTTGCCATACAATTAAGAGAGGCATGTTGAGTGTTGTGAAAGACAGTGTAAAATGTGTGAATATTTGAATAACAACCAAGCAGGATACATGAATGAGAAGTGTCGCCTACCATCATTGTTAGTACTACAGATCTTGCCGTCCGTAGATACAGAGACTAGCCTGGACAGGTGGCATCCCACAAAAAGCACAATCACAGATTGGAACTGACAGGGTAGCAGTCTCCGTCGAAGACGATCCCACTACCAACGATCTGTCTTCTGTGCGGAGGACGCAACTGTAGAAGACGACAGGTTGGTGGAAAGAACAATCAGAGACTCTTATTCGATATTTTCAGGTCTCTCCAGCTTTCTGATCTGACTTCCAAGGGACACACAATTTATATTGTATAGATCACTGGTTGGGAACATCCGTGCTATAGTCGCGGTCAGCGGACAAGAATCATTGTCAGGACGTAAAGAAGCAAACTTTTCCTTCCAGTAAACACAAATCACTTTCAATGGTGGTGACTATGATTGAAGGCCGAAATAAGGAACAATAAATAGGGCCGAATTACCGAAATAACAAATAATTTCCGACTAAATGCCCGGACAGCAAAATAACTCTTGGTAGAAGGGCAGTTCTAAGAGAGCAACAGTTAATACCTCCATTAACTAGTCTGGTGGAAGGCCAATGTTGAAATGTACTTTAGCCAGCGTGTCATTTATGATATCTGCAGTATGATTTACAGATCCAAATTATTGATACGGCGTCTTAGGCCACACGTCGACTGGCAACGATCGGATGCGTAGTAGTTGCACCGGGAGGACGGCTCGGTGGCGTATTTGCGGTGGACTGGTACGTTGTCTTCCTAGCTGCACCGAAGTAAGCCCCTGATTGTGGAAGAGCGCCTTACTCGGCGAAGACTGAATTCAGTGCCCTGGGCGCGTTCTTAAAAGGGCTGCCCGCAGCAGTATACTCTGTGCACAATTTTCAGTCACTTGCCTAAGCGCAGCAACCTAGTTCACGTACGTCGCGGCCCCTAGCGATGTATCTGATGCATCCTGGCGGCTGCCGAAGTGACTGCTTGGCGACCGACAGGCTGGCCCCTGCTCAGTCCGGGACCAGCCTGACAGATGTGTTGTGCAGGTGGCCAGCGGTGATAGGCGCTCGGCCGAGAGTATTATCGGGTTTCGGAAAAGTCGTTCGGCAATCGTTGTCGGCCAAGAGCCGCCACAGTGGACGCACGTGCCTTTTGTGGACTGCTAAGGACATGGAAAGATGGTGGCTTCCGTACTCCACAGGGATGCTGGTTCTGGGTAGTATAGCTACTCAGCTGTTGTTGTGTTGTTTCGTGGGTGAGCCTGCTCTTGAATCTAAAATACTTTCAGTGATCACGAAACTTTAAGCACCAGAAGTGCCAACAGTGAAAACGTCATCCAATTAAAGGCCCAAGTAGTTGCTATTACAATCGCGATAAATGATTGTGACTGCTGCACTATCACATTCTTGCACCCGGGAATTCACTTTGATGGTGGTGAGTTTCCGGTACCAAGCAAACCTTTCAAGTGGTGGCAAGTTTAGAGCTCAGTACCTGCAGGACCTCGCAGACGGAGCGTCCCATGCGTCGGGAACCCATGATCTTGTAATCTGATGTACTGACATCGTGTGTCATGTCCATATCGTGCTCGACGAAAGCACCGATAGGCTGACGATATTCCAGACACGACAATATATAACTGTTATAAACACTGTCGCAGCAAAAGCATTCTGCCTCTGAACAATAATGATGGAACACCAACAAGGTGTAGCTTGTACTAATATGGCGTAAAGCTAGGATACAAAAACATCCTGCTCTATTGTTCAACCTTTAACTAATAAAAGAAATAAAAGAGAGATCTTAAAGTGGGATGGAACTACAGGGAGAAAGGTTATCACTAATAAGTTTTGGTTTTGACATTTCTCTCCAACACGAACCCTTGGTCTGTGGGTAGTGTCTTTGATTCAAAATGAAAAGATCCTCGTTCTTTGGTTCGAAACTCGCCAAAATTGCCACTGAAGTTGGAAGACTCAGCTACGATCAACGCCATGAGGATGCAGAAGGCAATGGAAACCACTGCATTAAAGACACATAACATGTATCTACAGGACATGTGGTCTGTATTTGGAAAACGGTAATGATGAGCTCTCCATTGGCAAAAGATTTCGGAATATCAGAGAGGGAAACGCCAAGGGGAACGCGACCATGAGAAAAGATTGAATAATCAGCGAAAGGATAACTTTCTACGAGTCGGGACATGGAATGCCATAAGATTGAATGTGGTTCGGTAGCTAGAAAATCTGAAAAGGAGAATGTAAAGGCTCAATTCAGAAGTAGTAGAGGTCAGTGAAGTGAAGTGGGAAGAAGAGAAGGATTTCTTGTCAGATGAGTATAGGGTAATACCAACAGCAGCAGAAAATGGTTTAATGGGAATAGGATTCATTATGAATAGGAAGGTAGGATAGAGAGTGTGTTATTGTGAACAATACAGTGATAGGATTATTCTTATCCTAATCGACAGCAAACAAACACCGACAACGATAGTTCAGGTATACACGCCGAAGCCGCAAGCTGAAGATGAAGAACTACAGAAAGTATATGAGGATACTGAAAGGGTAATACAGTATGTAAAGGGAGATGAAAATTTAATAGTCGTGGGGGACTGGAATGCAGGTGTAGGGGAAGGAGTAGAAGAACAGGTTACGGGAAAATATGGGCTTGGAACAAGGAATGAGATAGGAAAAAGAGTCATCGAGTTGTATAATAAATTCCAGCTAGTAATAGCGAAAACTCTTTTCAAGAATTACAAGAGGAGGCCGAGTGATACGGGAAGATTTCAGTTAGATTACACCATGGTCAGACAGAGATTTCGAAATTAGATTCTGGATTGTAAGGCGTACTCACGAGCAGATATAGACTCATATCATAATGTAGTAGTGATGAAGAGTAGGCTGAAGTTTAAGAAATTAATCAGGAAGAATCAGTATGCAAAGAAGTGGGATACGCAAGTACTAAAGAATGAAGAGATACGCTATAAGTTCTCTAATGCTGTCGAAACAGCAATAAAGAACAGTCCAGTATGCAGTACAGTTGAAGAAGAATGGACATCCCTAAAAAGGGCAATCACAGAAGCTGGAACGAAAAACATATGTACAAGGAAGGTAACTGGGAAGAAGCCATGGGTAACAGACGAAATAATTCAATTGATCGATGAAAGGAGGTAGTAGAAAAATGTTCCAGGAAACCTAGGAATAGAGAAATTCAAATGGCTGAGAAATGAAATGAACAGGAAGTGCAGGGAAGTTAAGACGAAATGGGTGCAGTAAAAATGTGAAAACACCGAAAAAGAAATGATTGTCGGAGTGACAGACTCAGCATACAGTCAAAATAACCTTTGGTGACAATAAAACAAGGGTTATAACATTAAGAGTGCAACAGGAATTCCATTGTTAAACGCAGAGGAGGGAGCGGATAGGTACAAAAATTACATTGAAAGCCTCTATGAGGCAGAAGATTTGTCTGATAAGATGGAAGAAAAACAGGAGTTGATTTAGAAGAGATAGGGGATCCAGTACTAGAATCAGAATTCAAGAGAGCTTTCGAGGACTGACTTTTGTAGTAGTAGGGGGAGCTGTAGAGGGCAAAAACTGTAGAGAAAGATAGAGACTGGAATACATCCAGCAAATAATTGATGTAGGCTGCAAGTGTTACTCTGAGATTAAGAGCTTGGCACAGGAGAGAAATCCGTGGCATGCCGCATCAAACCAGTCAGAAGACTTGATGACTCGAAACAAGTACAAAAATCCCACAGGAAGAATGGAGTTTTTGAAACCTTAGTCATAATAATAGATATATTATCCATACAGGTAGTTAACAGATATACAAATCAAGACAATAAAAATGAGCCCACTCTGAATCTTATAGTGTGAGTAGGAGTTACAGGGAGATATCCTCATGGAATGTTTAGAAAAATTATAATCTTTATTATAACAGCTCTATAAAGCTTGGTAAATTTCTAATCTAATTTCAAAATAACTGGAGGTACTTTAAGATAATAGATCTTAAAACGAGTCCATTAACGTTTTCTTACCTATTGTCCACTTCAATCTGATTCGAAAAATCGGCGTTGAGCCACATCCAAAAAAGTGCGACGGCAGCTGCAATCGTCTGAAATAGCATCAAAAAATATCACCCATCCCAGTAACATATCTCACATAAATGTCGGCACCATGGATTTAAAATAGTGCGCGTCTATTAAATCGTAAGGCTGAGAGGCACCCACATGCCTTGCTCATACTGTGGCATCAAGCAGTCAGGCCTGCAAGATGAGTTGTCTGCCAAGCGAGTGGATTCATTCTTATTTATCGAGTAACATGAGCTCTAGTACTCACAATTAAGTTACAAATTATTCTCCTGTATGAATATTGCGCAACGGAAACGGATAACGCACATTTGACTATTAGTAATTTACACAACTCTGACTGTTCACTATGCACTGGCAATACCACATTTTCTTTCTTACCCAACGGCTTTGATCAACACGTGGCCATCGCACTGAATATGAATGGCGCACACATTATAAATTCTGGATATCATGACAACATGTTATTCGGAGGAAAAGGCCACCAATCTTTTTCTTTTCACTACCTTTTTTATTCCGATAAATAATATAACCTAAACACACCATTACATTTTCTACAACAATTGCACATGAGAAACTCCGCCCAGTGGGCATGGCTTTACATTGGTGATTCTCTATCTTATCGTCTCGTAATTATCTAACACTACAGTGCACTTTCTGGATAGGATGGTGGATCTTTTGCTATATCTCACACTTCGACTCTCACACCCATCATCACGAAAATTTCCTCCAGATCGAGCGGTACAAAAAGGAACATGCATAACCCACTGCCTCTGAACCTATCTTGCTACTCTCCCATGCAAACCACACATACTTAAGTTACATGAAATACACCACACTGGCAGCATGGAATACAGCACAAGGAATAGTCGCAACATTATAATTACATCACTTTCAGCTTTACCACTTCAATTAGTATTCATCCCAGTTTCACACGACACTGCCCCACTTCGTAACTTTTCTTTCGTACCATGAACTCTGGAGGATATATGCACGTCTTCCTGTGCAATGCAAGCCAAGTGACGTTGATGGATAGACGGCTGACTCACCTTGTTTCACTCTCAGAGTATTATAGTTTGAATCAAGCGCCACACGGAAACATAACACGCAAAGTAATATTAAGAACATATTCGTCACACACGCGAGTCCTGAACTGATACCATGGACGAGTACTTCTCTTTATCCTTTGTCTCATCCACAGATTGAGACTCACACAGTACTCACCACGTGGAAGCGCTCGTCTCTAATTTCAAGTCTTGAACACGCCATTTCTGAAATATTTCCAACTTATAGTACACATGCCAGTATTTCAGCTTAACTTTAGCACTCGGAAGTATGTCAACTTATTGCTACACGTGACCGTTGGTCACTTCCGAAGATTACTACGATCCCCTTAATATTACCTGCCTGACATTTAATTCTCCCCGTAAAAGTTCCTGAAATAGAGAAATTATTATTCCAAACTACTGTTAAGTATTCCACATGCATACCATTCTATCCACTCTTTTGTCTTTACGGAGCACACCTAAGACAGGTCTTACCAACACAAGATCCAGCGCCAGAATGCCGAAAACATGACCGTTCTTCAGGTCATCTCGCACCTCCGTCGAGGTGGGGGCGCACCATGTTACCGTATTGGTCAGCCACATTTCAGGCGCTCAAAGCTCAGGTAAATTTCATCTCTTTGGTTCCACCAAAGGTGACCAAAGAACCGTCTCAAAGATGATCATATATTGCACATTCACTATCTGTGGTTAACAGACGACCATACATTCATTCATTTCACAGATCTCACCAAATTGGATGTAGGGATTTATTTTGTGGGAGTGCACATATGATCAATTAAATAAATAAATTGTCATTCTTTCCTACACTGGTATCCGGCTTCAGTGTATTAAGTGAAATTGAGTTATTATTACAAAAAATATGCTGTTCTGACAAGAATAACGAAGAATGTTATACCTGCTTTCAATGTCGGGCGGTACTGTACCCTTTCAAGGCAACTATAAATTTCCGCTGCGCCGGCACCAGCGAACATGGTAATGGGTTGACCAAAATGGTGCAATGGGCCAGGAACACCATCATCGTCATTAATAATGAAATGATTTATTAGTTCGTACTGGACACACGTTCACGGAATAGCAACAGTGCGGCTACTTGAACATCACGGCTAGCTGCACTTGAAAACATGACGTCATAGTCCTGGAGACTATGTCACGAAAGGAATGGCAGAAGCAAGCACACACCTGTACGCTGATGACATGGCCATCGGAGCAACAGACACAGACAAACTACAAGTAGTGCTACACACACTAAGCGAATGGGCGGAGCGAAACGACATCAAGATAAACGAAGAGAAGACGGAGTTGGTAATCTTCAGGAAAGGAGGAACACTCACTGAAGCAGAGAATGTCAATTGCAATGGAAAACAACTCAAGAGGGTTAACAATTTCAAATATCTAGGCATCACCGCCTAAACAACGGGAAAAAGTTCCAGACTACATATAAGATCTAGAGCAGTGGCGGCGACTAGCACTATGAATGAAATCAGAAACATCACACAACTATCGATCAACACAGCTATGGACCTGTCTAGGCTAAAGATACTACCTGTTCTGCATATGGCCTAGAATCAGTGTGTGAATATCTCACATACAAACAGCTGGAAGAATTGGAGCGAGTAAAGCCTAGATACCTGAAGAGAATTTTATGAGTCCCGCAGAACTCAAGATCGAGGCTAGTGCACGAGCTTACCAGGGACACCTTCCTGATAGAGGATCTAAGATGTGAGCTCATACTCCCAGCTAGTGCCGGCTTCAAACAGCTTCTATAAAATCTGCATGAGAAGAAAAACAACATACCGGAGGACTTCTATGCAAGACAGGACCTGGATGGAAGCTAAGCATGAAATGCAACACGTGACGTCAAGACTGGCAACCCATGGTTTTCACCACACGGTGTGATGCAAAAAATTATTTCCCGAACCAAATGACGAGTGTTAGTGTGTGTGAGTTGTGCTTGGAATTTTGTGACCGATGCCATATTATCAAATGCAGGAATAGACAGAAATCCATTGTAGCTTGTAGCAAAGTAATGTGAATGTAATGTAATGTAAATGTAATCCTTTGCACGTGCGTGCGTTTTCAGTAAATGAAATAGTTCTGGAGACTAGCGATTTGCCCCGATATATCTCGAGAAGAAGAACTGAGGAGCGAAGTGATACTGCTATGGGGCAGACGGTAGCAGCTGTTGTTTATATCAAATCTTGTGTACTTACTGTTTTGATTACAAGAAAAAATTCGAATTTTAGAATATTATTTTGTAAACAGTGATTTCTCATTATTTTATAACTAATTTTTAAAAATCGAAAGTTGTGATTTTTATGACTGGGGGTGGGGGTCGTTTTATGTTGTTGGAGACGTGCGATCTGGCACCTAAAATTTTAGAAACTAGACACTGAGACAACGTGCTGATAACGACAACAAGGAAGGCAGCGATAGTGAATATGAGAAGAGGCAGGAGCAATGGTAAGCAGTGTATGAGATAGCGGGAGTAAGAGGAAGCAAAAGTGAGATAGTGAGAAAAAAGACAGAACGAAGGAGATTGTGCCTGTGAGAGAGAATATAGCGAGAGAGACACAAAGAGATAGTGACAATTAGCTGGGCTGAACGAGTAGGTTAGAATGGGTCAGTGGGAGTGGAAGGATAAGAGCGACTTTGAGCGATGGTCTAGTCGGTGTGAGCGAATTACAGTTAGAGGAGCTTGTTGGAGTCAGGTGTGAGTTGCATGTTAAACAGGTCACATGGCCATGTCTGTATGCGTATCGCTCACAGAATCAGCAGTCATGTATGAGGAATATTGGGAAAATTTTTAAGGTGGTGCGAAAGTAGAAAAAGGCAGGTGATACCCTACTTTTCAGTCAAAGTCTCTTAAAATGGGAGCATACTAACCTATTTTGTGCTCCGATAGGGGCAGCTTTTAACTGGTTTCCCTCTTTTCACTGGTACAGCAGGGCAAGTCACTTGTATGAAAAAACTTCTATTAGTCACTAAAATTTTTTTGGCAAAATTTTTGAAGGTAGAATGAGGCAGCTGGTACCCCAGTCTTCACTCGGAATCTTTCAAAACGGGAGCATATTTGTCTTTTTTGTGCTCATAGGAGCAGTTTCCCTCTGTAGTATTCTAGAGGGTGTGAAGGCATTGCTAATTACGCATATAATTTTTTTTTTCGTTATTTTCTTTAGATTTGCTTTGTACCAGTGGTAAAGTTTGTAAAGTTCTCTTTTGGAATATTATTAATTGTGAAAAATGCAGTCAATGACATTTATAAAGGTTTATGTAATTTACGATAACGATATGACATCTGTAGACAGGGGACAGCGATAGTGATATCGATAGTCGAAAGGTTGTTGTGTAGTAGAGGGGATGGTGGATGGTGAGTCTTGTGGTTTGTTAATCACCACGGGGTTAATGATACAGCTGTGCCGGAACTTTATTTGCGTTTCGCCGGAGAAGATTAAACAGCGGAACTGCCTGTATCCTGCTGTCATTATCGTAACCCGCCGACATCGTGCTGCCCAACGCAACGTTTCGTATGCAACAAAAAGTTAAGAGATTTCGCCGAACGCTATCCCCTGACCTAGAAACTTTCTTTCTCTATTAAAAGTATAAGAATTACAGACTCTATTCAAATAAATTCTTTGTTTAATTTATGTTTGCTTTCTGCTAACGAAAATAGGATTACAATCAGTGAATTAAAAGATGCCTGTTAGTCATTGTTGAAACACCAGTAAATATAAACTTCTTCCTCACATTAGAACTAATTCTCCTTGCATGTCATAATTATTGTAGTTATTTTATGTAGTTTTATGTATTGTTATGAGACTAGATCTGTGACAGTGACTAATAAGAGTATTTTGTCGCGAAAATTACGGCGACCGCCATAATTGCTTGCGTTCTGACCAATAACGTAAAAGCCGCTATTCCCGTATTGTTGCATTTCCTGATGTGAGCGTGAATTATAAATGTCAGCTGTCGAATCACGTAGGGACTGTTTACCCAGTAATGAAAGTTTTTGATATTGTATTGCTACGAGTCGTTGTATTAAGAGACACTGGTTATACTCGAAAGTGGGTAGATGTATGGTGAACGCCTCCCCCCCCCCCCTCCAGCTTTTGTCACTTTTTCTAATTCCTTTCAGATATTGTCTTAGATGTCTTTGAAGTTTCAGAGAACATATACACAATTTTGTCGGTTCAGGTTAATTTTAGAACAGTTTTTCGTGAATATTAGAGTTTTCAGTTCATAAACAAAGTGGGATCGTGACCAATGGAGAAGTATAACAGAGTGTGGTTTTCCAACTAGAATTTTGGATGACTTCCCAGTTTAGATTTTGATAATTATTTTTCCTTTGGGTTGAGGTCATCACAAGGGAACGAAAAACAGCGTTTTAGTAAATATGACCAATTAGCAAAGGCTAACAATGCCACCAAATAGAATTTGTATGTATTATTGTAACTGCTCCGACGCGTCAGAAGACGCAGTCACTTTTCCACGCAGACTGTCTCGGAACGAGGCCATCGCTGCCATCCGATTGGCGCAAGTGAGGCGTCCAGTTGGGTAGAATGAAATGTATTCGGGACGTTTCCGTTTGAAGGCAAAAAAGGGCGCAACATTAACGCGTTCCGAGAGCGATGCCTGTGCTCAATCTTGGGCGGCTTATTTATGTGCCGGCCGCTGTCCAATATGCAGGACGTGCGGGGATGCTGCCCAGGCCCCGTGCGCCCTGGCCCCCTGATGGATGGCGGCAGTCGGAGCACACGTCCTGCCAGCACACCCGGCGTTGCACGTGCCGCCTACCTGTGTCGGGAGGAGGCTGTGGCCCATTTAAACTGCTGATTGCACTAGAACCACTGGCAAACTACCTTGACAAAAGTAGTGCAGTTTCATATATTCGTTTTAACCTCTGATCTTAAGTTAGATATCTAACCATAGTTTGCTACTCAGTAAGCATTGATGCAAGAGTATCATAAAGATTTAATTTTTCGCATCGAAAAAATGAAGCAGCAACAATGACACTTGGTGATGCTGTTAGTTGCGATTTTACGTCCTGTTGTGGAACTTATTATCGTTCTTAACTTGGCTCTAAAGTTTGTATCCGTACAGGGTGGTCCATTGATCGGGACCGGGCCAAATATCTTACGAAATAAGCGTCAGACTAAAAAACAACAAAGAACGAAACTTCTCTACCTTGAAGAGGGAAATCAGATGGCGCTATGGTAGGCCCGCTATATGGCGCTGCCATAGGTCAAACGGATATCAACTGCGTTTTTTAAAAATAGGAACCCCCCATTTCTTATTACATATTCCTGTAGTGGCGCTGTAATACTCACAAACGTGGTATCACGTAACAATCCGCCAGTGCTGACGGTATTTGCTTCGTGATACATTACCCGTGTTAAAATGGACCATTTACCAATTGCGGAAAAGGTCGATTTCGTGTTGATGTATGGCTATTGTGATCAAAATGCCCAACGGTATCATGGACGACATCATCCAAGTCTCCGGACAGTTCGCCGGATAGTTATGTCATTTAAGGAAACAGGAAGTGTTCCGCCACATGTGAAACGTCAACCACGGCCTGCAACAAATGATGATGCCCAAGTAGGTGTTTTAGCTGCTGACGCGGCTAATCCGCACATCAGTAGCAGACAAACTGCGCGAGAATCTT
Organism: Schistocerca piceifrons; assembly: GCF_021461385.2. Lineage (NCBI taxonomy): Eukaryota > Metazoa > Arthropoda > Insecta > Orthoptera > Acrididae > Schistocerca > Schistocerca piceifrons. Next base: position 20,199,496 of record NC_060139.1, on the reverse strand, counting down.
GAATCTGAAAAACGTCAGTGTTGAAAATGCTACATGAACATCGATTGCACCCGTACCATGTTTGTATGCACCAGGAATTGCATGGCGACGACTTTGAACGTCGTGTACAATTCAGCCACTGGGCACAAGAGAACTTAGGGGACGATGACAGATTTTTTGCACGCGTTCTATTTAGCGACGAAGCGTCATTCACCAACAGCGGTAACGTAAACCGGCATAATATGCACTATTGGGCAACGGAAAATCCACGATGGCTGAGACAAGTGGAACATCAGCGACCTTGGCGGGTTAATGTATGGTGCGACATTATGGAAGGAAGGAAGGAAGGATAATTAGCCCCCATTTTATCGATGGCAATCTAAATGGTGCAATGTATGCTGATTTCCTACGTAATGTTCTACCGATGTCACTACAAGATGTTTCACTGCATGACAGAATGGCCATTTACTTCGAACATGATGGATGTCATGCACATAGCTCGCATGCGGTTGAAGCGGTATTGAATAGCATATTTCATGACAGGTGGATTGGTCGTCGAAGCACCATACCATGGCCCGCGCGTTCACCGAATATGACGTCCCCGGATTTCCTTCTGTGGGGAGAGTTGAAGGATATTTACTATCGTGATCCACCGACAACGCCTGACAACATGCGTCAGCGCATTGTCAATGCTTGTGCGAACATTACGGAAGGCGAACTACTCGCTGTTGAGAGGAATGTCGTTACATGTATTGCTAAATGCATTGAGGTTGACGGACACCATTTTGAGCAATTATTGCATTAATGTGGTATTTACAGATAATAACGCTGTAACAGCATGCGTTCTCAGAAATGGTGAGTTCACAAAGGTAGATGTATCACATTGGAACAACGGAAATATAATGTGCAAACGTACCTACGTTCTGCATTTTAATTTAAAAACCTACCTGTTACCAACTGTTCGTCTAAAATTGTGAGCCATATGTCTATGACTATTACAGCGCCATCTATCACAAAGCGAAAAAAGTGGTCCAACTAAAACATTCGTATTTCTTTACGTACTACACGAATATGTAATAAAAAATGGAGGTTCCTATTTAAAAAACGCAGTTGATATTCGTTTGACCTATGGCAGCGCCTCCCTGCGGGCCAACCATAGCGCCATCTGGTTTCCCCCTTCCAGCTAGACAAGTTTCGTTCTTTGTAGTTTTTTCGTTTGACGCTTATTTCGTGAGATATTTGGCCCGGTCACGATCGATGGACCACACTATACAGGGTGAGTCACCTAACGTTACCGCTGGATATATTTCGTAAACCACATCAAATACTGACGAATCGATTCCACAGACCGAACATGAGAGGGCCTAGTGTAACTGGTTAATACAAACTATAAAAAAATGCACGGAAGTATGTTTTTTAACACAAACCTACGTTTTTTTAAATGGAACCCCGTTAGTTTTGTCAGCACATTTGAACATATAAACAAATACGTAATCAGTGCCGTTTGTTGCATTGTAAAATGTTAATTACATCCTTAGATATTGTAACCTAAAGTTGACGCTTGAGTACCACTCCTCCGCTGTTCGATCGTGTGTATCGGAGAGCACCGAATTACGTAGGGATCCAAAGGGAACGATGATGGACATTGGGTACAGAAGAGACTGGAAGAGCACATTACGTCCACATGCTAACACCTTTTTATTGGTCTTTTTCACTGACGCACATGTACATTACCATGAGGGGTGAGGTACACGTACACACGTGGTTTCTGTTTTCAATTACGGAGTGGAATAGAGTGTGTCCCGACATGTCAGGCCAATACATGTTCAATGTAGTGGCCATCATTTGCTGCACACAATTGCCATCTCTGGCGTAATGAATGTCGTACACGCCGCAGTACATCTGATGTAATGTCGCCACAGGCTGCCGCAATATGTTGTTTCATATCCTCTGGGGTTGTAGGCACATCACGGTACACATTCTCCTTTAACGTACGCCACAGAAAGAAGTCCAGAGGTGTAAGATCAGGAGAACGGGCTGGCCAATTTATGCGTCCTCCACGTCCTATGAAACGCCCGTCGAACGTGTACCTCACCCCTCATGGTAATGTACATGTGCGTCAGTGAAAAAGACCAATACAAAGGTGTTAGCATGTGGACGTAATGTGCTGTTCCAGTCTCTTCTGTAACTAAGGTTCATCACCGTTCTCTTTGGATCCCTACGTAATTCGGTGCTCTCCGATACACACGGTCGAACAGCGGAGGGGTGGTACTCAAGCGTCAACTTTAGGTTACAATATCTCCGGATGTAATTAACATTTTACAATGCAACAAACGGCACTGATTACGTATTTGTTTGTATGTTCAGATGTGCTAACAAAACTAACGGGGTTCCATTTAAAAAAACGTAGGTTTGTGTTAAAAAACATACTTCTGTGCATTTTTTAATGTTTTGTATTAACCAATTACACTAGCCCCTCTCCTCACGTTCGGTCAGTGGAATCGATTCGTCAGTATTTGATGTGGTTTACGAAATATATCCAGCGGTAATGTTAGGTGACTCACCCTGTATAAGGCGCTCTCAGAGGAGCTGTTCTCTATTACTTTATACCCACCAGAAAATTAGCAAAGTCGTAAAAACTCGCAGCAGTGATGTACTTGAGTAGGACTGATTTTGTAGTAAACGGCAGAGAAAGTGTATTGAATTGATTATATTCCCAAAGCTCAACAGCAGATTGCGAGTCACACACGTAGCCTGGGTAACTACTGACCAGTGCTCCAGTACTCATTCCACTATTCCCCTTTCCGTCACATAATCAAGGGCTGAACTTTATGGTATTATTTCAAACAGTGTCGCGTAAAGTCAAAGTTCCCACGACTTCGAATGATTCTAATTCAACGACTGATAGAAATTTTATCAAATGACCGTCGGATATTTTCTGAGTCCCGCATCAACTGGAGTATTTGCGAGCGCCACGTTATAGCAGAATTTCTCCATGTTCATCAGCCCGGCAATTACACTGCTAATCTCTGTATGCAATTCATTTACACACAGCGTACAGTCACTGACATACGGCCGGGAGAGTGGTGTGCTGACCACATGCCCCCTCATATCCGCATCCAGTGAAACCTGTGGGCTGAGGATGACACGGCGGCCGGTCGGTACCCTTAGGCCTTCATGGCCTGTTCGGGAGGAGTTTTTTTTTAGTGCAGTCACTGGCTAACAAGAGAATGACTGGCTAGAAAAGGCTGCCTCCTGAGCGATCTTTCCTATCACTACTTATACCCGCACCGACCATTTGCTGAGTCACGGAAACCACGTTCTGGGTGGCCTTTTGCAAGATACTGAGTTTACGTATGACATACAGTGTGGCCGGCCGCGGTGGTCTAGCGGTTCTAGGCGCGCAGTCCGGAACCGCGCGACTGCTACGGTCGCAGGTTCGAATCCTGCCTCGGGTATGGATGTGTGTGATGTCTTTAGGTTAGTTAGGTTTAAGTAGTTCTAAGTTCTAGGGGACTAATGACCTCAGATGTTAAGTCCCATAGTGTTCAGAGCCATTTGAGCCATACAGTGTGACTCAGCTGCCGCTACCGATAGGTTTTATGCATCCCGCAAAGTCTTCAAAAACCGTGCTCGAGATTTTCATATCTTCTCGCTTGCTGTGTGCTGACTATTAGTCCTACGAAAATTTGATAGAATTTCCTCATTTAGAGAAATTAGGAGTGATCCGTTTTAGTTGGTAAAAAGCTATCAGTACCCAAGATGGATAAATTCGTCTTTATTTTTAATGAGTTTCGACGGATATAACTGTCACCTTCTGGTCTTCAAAAAATCTTTGATACTAAACGTGTTCATAATGAGTTAGAGCCTTATACTATGTGATCATTATTGTGGATAAAAAATACAGGTTATGTTTAAAAATAAACATATACTGTTAAAAAGACCAAGTGCTCATAACAATGTCTGTGTATCTAGCGCTCACAGAATCACAATCATATTTCTAAGGTGATGAGGAAAGTAGAATGAGGCAGCTGGTACCCGACTTTTTAGTCAAAATCTCTTAATATAGGAGCGCATTAACGTATTTTGTGCTCCCATAGGAGCATTTTTCCACTGGTTCTCCTCTTTTCACTGGCCCATGTGACGGAACGTCACATAAATTCACATTTTGAGAAAAAGTAAAAGCGTTTTTTGTGTGTTAAAAATAGTGACGTGTGAACTATAAATTATTGAATGACTGCGTCCGTGTGCACGATGAATATAAAATATCAAAAAGTGTAGTTTATTATCTGTAAAGCTTGCAAACAGCGATGCGTTTAACAAGTAACCTTTTGTTTATAGTATCTGTGTAATGTAGATGAAAAGGGACAGAGATAATCTTTTTTGTGTCAGATTTTTTTTCCTAGCTTGTTTCGTCTAGCGGAAGGCCGCCATTTTATCACAGTCTGGTATTTAATGTAAGTCTGTCTGTAAGTTATCAGAATATATGTTCAATTGTTATTGGAAAGTGTTGGTTATTGAACTAGTGAGCACCCCCCATAACAGCCACCACTAATTATAATTAATAACTATTTCAGAACTTCGTGTTGCGGGGAGCTCTCTTTCCCTAGCAGCATCTGGTCGGCCATTACGCTGACTATATTTTTTTAGTTAGAAATTCAGTCTGTAATATTAAATGTAAATGCGGGAGACTTCTCTATTTTCATCTTTTAATAGTTTCAAAGCTAGTAAAGTAAAGACAAATTCCATTCATTAATGTTTTCGTACTGAATGAGTTCAGTATGTTTAAGATTGGCCGCTTAATGGCAGATGAGATTCTCCTCAGTTTTTGCCTTGCAGATAAGGAATACTAAATACAGAAAAATATTCTGTTTAATAAGCATAAAAATATCTCAGTTTCTTTGTGAAAGTTGGTACATAAATGACCAGTAGCTCCTTAGAACCAAATTAATCAATACAGTTTGCGTAAAAGCACGCATATTTTCTCTCCATAATAGCAGCGCTCACGCGAACTATCTGTTAGAAGGCGGTGAGTCGCGCGCTGTGTATGAAATATTATTTCGTGCGTACTTCGGAATAGCCGATGTCCTTACGTATGTTATCGTGATATTGGCTTATTTCAGAGACTCATGCCAGTCCACAATATTTAACAGAGTAAATGATATTGCAGTACAGAGTAAATAATATTGTAGTTGTGGTGTCACCGCCAGACACCACACTTGCTAGGTGGTAGCCTTTAAATCGGCCGCGGTCCGTTAGTATACGTCGGACCCGCATGTCGCCACTGTCAGTGATTGCAGACCGAGCGCCACTACACGGCAGGTCTAGAGACGTCCCAGCACTCGCTCCAGTGGTACAGCCGACGTTGCTAGGAAAGGTTCACTGACAAATACGCTCTCATTTGTCGAGACGATAGTTAGCATAGCCTTAAGATACGTCATTTGCTACGACCTAGCAAGGCGCCATAGCATTTGATAATTAATATTGTGAAGCATGTACAGTAACGAGAGATGTTCTACAATTGTGGATTAAAGTTAAGTATTCCAACAGCTACGTACTTTATGTGCTAGACTCAAATCCTTTAACTGTTCGAGACCTCACGCCAATCCGCGTGAGCTTAATAGCGTGCATTTCGGCCTCCTCTAGCTACACAGTGTTGGATCTTCTGCCAACACTACAGTAGTATTCAGTATTTATTTTTTTGATTAATCACTGAATATACTGGCTGGTCCATTGATAGTGACCGGGCCAAATATCACACGAAATAAGCATCAAACGAAAAAACTACAAACAACGTAACTTGTCTAGCTTGAAGGGGGAAACCAGATGGCGCTATGGTTGGCCCGCTAGGTGGCGCTGCCATAGGTCAAACGGATATCAACTGCGTTTTCTAAAATAGGAACCCCCCATTTTTATTACACATTCGTGTAGTACGTAAAGAAATACGAATGTTTTAGTTGGATCACTTTCTTCGCTGATTTTACATCTGACAGGATTTTACGTGTACAAAAATTTTTCACGTGATTCAGTACCACAACATGGGGTTCCCAAAACCCTCCTGATGTTAACGGAGATGCTTTACAGGACATTTCTTCGTGCTATGTCGCTTTATAACCACGTTCTCTCTTCACACCGGATATTACGTGCGTGTTTTACCATACAAGTAGGGCAAGTTTAAACCTCTGCATCTCGGAAACGTATAAAGATATCAAAAAGGTATTCAAGGATATTGAACCAGGATCTTAGAATTGCATCGCAAAGATTAGAACCATTTACTGTGAACAGCGATAATGGAAGCCGTGAGCCAGTTTCTTCGGATTTTTTTAGGGCCGACCATGAACTAAATAGTGCCTCCAGAAGCCGCTTAAGACGTACCATAGACCACATATAAAGCAACAGGAACCAAACGAGTCGCTTCGTTTTCATAAGTTGGATGAAGTGTGTCATATTCAGACTTCAACCCTATACTGTAGGATAGTAACAGTAAAACGATCTTTCTGTTGGGTGGCCGGCTGGTGTGGCCGAGCGGTTCTGGGCGCTAGAGTCTGGAACCACGCTACCGCTACGGTCGCAGGTTGGAATCCTGCCTCGGGCCTGGATGTGTGTGATGTCCTTATGTTAGATAGGCTTAAGTAGTTCTAAGTTCTAGGGGACTGGTGACCTCAGCAGTTAAGTCCCATAGTGCTCTGAGCCATTTGAACCATTTCCTTTTTCTGTTTGGTAACAAATCGTCCCAACCCCAAGGCCCATCTAAAAAACTTGACCACCAGCAGAAACTGAGGTCCGAACACCGGTAAAGTTCTGTTTTTACGGCCGGCGTTTTGGAACATATCAGACAGCGCATGCTGTCGCATGCGTACCGATTACTACCGTACGTGTTTTGTGTGATAGAGTTTTAGAGGCATCAGATTTTGTATGATGATAAGAATGTTGCACACTCATCTCCAGAACATATAAAGTCGTTAACAGTACAATTTCCCTGAGATATCAGAATAGAATACTCACTCTGTCAGTGAACATTTTTGCAAGAAAGAAAGTGTGTTACGTTTCTTGATCATGAATGTTTTCACCATTTTCATTCAGACCATTACGACTTACTTCCCAGAGTCAACATTGTAACCTCTCTCCCCCCCCCCCCCCCTCAGTTTCGCACCGAACTATACTATTCGCATACGCTGTAGGTGAAGAAGTTATATTTTAAATATTTTAGCATAATATATATCTTTCCTCCTTGTCATGAGACTCATTGTTGTCCACTTCCGTTATTGTGAAAACTACTAAATGATAACATCTCCTCTCTTAAATGCTGGAATTTATTAATTAAATCACTCAATTTATAAACATTTATGAGCATCAAACACTGTGTGCCATTCTGCCACTCATCTCCGGCCTCGCTACCGAGCAACCTCTCTCTCTAGCCTCTCACACCCGACTTCCACCCACGGACTCCAACACTCAACTATTGCTTACCCACTCGCACATTGTTGACTGCATTCCAGTCTTTGCTTAAACCATGTATGATCTCTGCATAGTGCATATTAGATACTACGTGAGGGTACTGTACCCTTACGACCTCTTCTCAAAGTATACCTAACTCAAATTCCTTAAATTTCATTAGTTACATATAATGGAATGTCCAATTGCTCTTACAATTATTCCATCTACTGCCCCCTCTATTACCAAATAAGTTACCCACTGATGTCGTAACACTCTGTACCGTCTTTTTCACATACTCGTGCTCCTTTTCTCGCCGATGCAGTGGAGAATCTCGTTACTTCTCATCAGTCCTCTTAATATTCAGCATCCTTCTGCAACAGCACATCTGAAACGCATGAAATGTATTCACAGTTGCGAATATAAACAACCATCAGCTGTATAAAGGAACGACTATAAAGAAAATTTGCACTATACCGGTACTCGAACCTGGATTTCCCGCTTTTTGAGTACGGCATCCTTGCAATTTGGCTATCCAAGAATGACTCACGGCCACATCCAAGATTCCATATGTCGTCAACCGTGTGTTTGCAAACTGTACTCGTACATCCATTATGTATATTCCCGTAATGCGGGACATTTTACTTGAAAGTCGCTAGACAGTTGTCGGCAGATAAACAGGACATCGCGGTGCCTATGTTATTCCGAATAACGGTGCAGTATTCCTTTGGACATGCAAGCATGCATGAAACCGACAGGAAGGTTGAAGGGGTGGGGAATGTGCGCAGTTTTCGGTATCTATATTATAGACGTTAGCATATGCTAGAAGACCAAATTTCCTGTATCTAGAGGGGAATGTAAGATCTTAAGGGACAACTGTCTTAAGAGACAACTGAGGCAAAATCAGTTTGGATACATATGTCGAAACATGAGCTACTTAGCTACATGAATGTATGGAGCAATTGTCAAGCACGATATAGAAGACAAGACTAGTCGGTATTATGAGGATGGGCAACAACATGTGGACCAAGGAGATGTGAAACGCAAAGTGCTTAAAAGGAGTAACATGAAGAAAGAAATCACAAAAGATTCGAACAAGTGCAAGTAATTAATATACAATACTGCAGGATATTTCAACATACAGAACAAAACTGGAAGATTATAGCTGTGCTAATACCATAACACAATTAAGATCACAGGAGGAGAGATAACGAAGAAGAACGAGACAATGAAGAGCTTTTTGGAAGAAAGAAGATTTATAGACTAAGCAGTCCTAAGAGTGGATATGAAAAAAATAAGTAAATAAATAAATAAGTTACAAAAAGTAGTGGCACTAGCGTACTACCCTGAGAAAAACGACACGTTACAGCATTCCGTTTCATTTCGTATTATTTGAGAGTAAGTAACTTTCCAATTTCCTCCGCACATAAAAATCTGAGTGCAACAAGTGCTATAATTTTCTAATTTATATAATACTGGTGCATGATGTTCACATTACCTTGTCGAATTAACTTTTTACTATGTAAAATCATTATGGAGAATGACCATTTAGGAACTGCTGTGTCGCTGAAAGTCTTGGACAGCTCTGTTAAGAACTTGCATTTCAGTAAAGTCCTTTGAAGCACTCTTGGCCTCTTTTCAGCGCTAACCGGAGCTGGCTGGTGCTCTGGCCTCCCTTTTGTAAGGAGAGCACTGCCCGGCTTCCACCACTCGCAGCGCGCACTATGCATGTTCTCTTGCGCACCTGGTCTCCACTCTACACTCAGCAGAGTGGGCTGTCTTTGCTATTAGCGTCTAGTGGTTCAAACGTGGGCCGGGAAAGGCTACCGCCGTAAGTCATACACAGAGAAGGGCTTCCGCTTCAGATGTCAAAAGTAATGCATCTAGTCGAATACTTAAATTACTGCAAGTGGTACTGACGAAACAACAAACATACGCTTTTTAATTACGAAAAACTCACCTTTATCGTCGAATAAAAAAATATATAAAGTCGAGACCGTAGTCAGTGATACGGAGAGTCTTATCTTTACTTGCAGCGCTGCTTCAGATAGCTGGGGCAAGTTTGTTATAGCTGTAGATTCAAGCAAATTTTTCTTCAAGTACTCTACAGTGGAAATATCGTTCTTGTGCAACGCAGCTAGCTCTTTATTCCCATGAAGTAATGAGTGCTGTCGACAAGGGGTCTCAGATCGATTACATATTCGTAGATTTCCACAAAGCTTTTGATACCGTTCCTCACAAGGGACTATTAGTCAAGTTGCGTGCATATGGAGTATCGTCTCAGTTGTGCGACTGGATTTGTGATTTACTCTCAGAGAGGTCATAGTTCGTAGAGATAGACGGTAAACCATCGAGTAGAACAAAAGTGATATCTGGCGTTCCGCAAGGTAGTGTCGTGGACCCTCTGCTGTTCCTGGTTTACATAAATGATCTAGGTGATAATCTGAGCAGCCCCCTTAGATTGTTATCAGATGACGCTGTAATTTACCGTCTAGTAAAATCATCAGGCCATCAGTTCCAATTACAAATTGATCTAAAGAGAATTTCTGTATGGTGCGAAAGTGACAATTGGCACTAAACAAAGAAAAGTGCGAGGTCATCCACATGGATACTAAAAGAAATCCGATAAATTTTGGGTATACGATAAATCGCACAAATCTAAGGTCTGTCAATTCGACCAAATACCTAGGAATTACAATTACGATCAATTTAAATTGGAAAGACCACATAGGTAATACTGTGGGGAAGGTGAAACAAAGACTGAGCTTTGTTGGCAGAACACTTAGAAAATGCGACAAACCCACTACAGAGACAACCTACATTACACTTCTCCGTCCTCTGCTGGAATATTGCTGCGTGGTGTCGGATCCTTACCAGGTAGGATTGACGGAGATCATAGAAAAAGTGCAAAAAAGGGCAGCTCGTTTCGCGTTATCGCGTAATAGCGGTGAGAGTGTCACTGATATGATACGCAAGTTGGGGTGGCAGTCACTGAAACAAAGGCGGTTTTCTTCGCGGCGAAATCTATTTTGTTGAGACCGACCTACGTAGGGAGAAATGACCATCATAATAAAATAAGAGAAATCAGAGCTCGAACGGAAAGATTAATGTGTTCCTTTTTCCCACGCGCCATTCGAGAGTGGAATGGTAGAGAAGTAGTATGAAAATGGTTCAATGAACCCTCTGCCAAACATTTAAGTGTGAATTGCACAGTAACCATGTAGATGTAGATATAGATGTGAAATGTCTGTAGATCGTGGTCTCGTGGTCGCGTTCTCGTTTCCCGAGCACAGGATCCCGTGTTCGATTCCCGGCGGGGTCAGGGATTTTCACCTGCCTCGAGATGACTGGGTGTTTGTGTTGTTCTCATCATTTCGCCATTATTGATGAAAGTGGCGAGTTTGGACTGAGTAAAGGTTGGAAATTTGTATGGGCACTGATAACCACGCAGTTGAGCCCCCACAAACCAAACATCATCATCAGTGTGAAATGGTCGTAATAAATGATGACAAAGGGAAGATGTAGTGTCCATGGGCCCACAAGGATCCTTACTTGGCCCACTATTTTACTCATTCTGTCTTAATGATGTCGAAGATATTCTCTCCCATTACAAATAGCATCTAGAAGCTGACGATCTTCAATAATGCTTAAATAAAAGGCTAGCAAACATGTGCACAATTATCCAGCATGTAATTTCTATCTTACTTGCCTTATCACAGTGGGCAGAGAATATAGGTTTCTAATATTATCAGTCTGAAAAGCTGCCAGTTTTGATAAATCATAAAAGATTTATTACCCTTCTGTTTAGAATATCATTTTCACCCTAACCCTATTCGATATACAAATAACGTCCTCTTCCTCAACAAAAGTCTGGGGGCTAATTCTGGACCATCACTTAGACTGGTCTAAACCCACTGCTGCCATCTGTAAGAAGTTGACAGTCTCTCGATTGACTGTACCAGTGTAGATAAAGTATCTCGTCTTGAGTTTCTAGTTGTTAAAGGACTTTCATGTCAGAACCCACCTCAGATGAAACTGATAAGGTCACTTGCGTGTAATATGTTTCTTTGTATCAACAATAACTTTTCCGTCTATGAAAATTATCATGAGTATGTCTAGATAAGTATTTTGCTGTAACTGCTACCGAGCGACGTGTCGCAGTGGATAGCACACTGGACTCGCATTCGGGAGGACGACGGTTCAATCCCACATCCAGCCATCCTGATTTAGGTTTTCCATGATTTCCCTAAATCGCTCCAGGCAAATGCCAGGATGGTTCCTTTGAAAGGGCACGGCTGACTTCCTTCCCCGTCCTTCCCTAATGACCTCCCAGTCTGGTCTCTTCCCCCAAAACAACCCAACCCAACCCAACCCAACCCAACCCCGTAATTTCTAGAGCACGCGCGCGCGTTTGTGTGTGTGTGTGTGTGTGTGTGTGTGTGAGTGTGAGTGTGGGTGGGTGGATGGGCGGTGGATCGCAATGCACGCAAGGTTACCACGCAACGGGCCTTAAATCCATGGTTGCAAGTTCCTTGGGCATATTTCGCTAATCATTTACTGAAATTTTATCCACGGAATTGGATTACGTTGAGTGTCACTGTGAACCTTAACTGCTTTAACCTCAACAAATGGTTTTGATTCGTTGAAGACGCATTCTACTGGAATGTACCTGGCCGCGTTTAGCAAACTAAAACAAGAGTAATAGTGTTAGAGGCCATTTACGTATTGTATATGGAGTTTTTCATTCGCTGAGGGTAACTTGTATTTGGTTACTTCTCTAGATCTACACCTACATCTACATGGATACTCTACAAATCACACTTAAGTGCCTGGCAGAGGGTTCATTGAACCACCTCCACAATTTTCAGTTATTCCCGTTTCGTTTAGCGCGCGGGAAGAGCGAACATCTATATCTTTCGGTACTAGCTCCGATTTCCCTTATTTTGTCAAAAAATGGTTCAAATGGCTCTGAGCACTATGGGACTTTACTTCTGAGGTCATCAGTCCCCTAGAACGTAGAACTGCTATAACCTAACTAACCTAAGGACATTACACACATCCATGCCCGAGGCAGTATTCGAACCTGAGCCCGTAGCGGTCGCGTGGTTCCAGACTGTAGCACCTAGAACCACTCGGCCACCCCAGCCGGCCTTATTTTATCGTGGTGATCGTTTCTCCTTATGTAGTTCGGTGTCAACAACATATTTTCATATTCGGAGGAGAAAGTTGGTGATTGGAATTTCGTCAGAAGATTCCGCTGCAACGAAAAAGCCTTTGTTTTAATTATGTCCACCCCAAATCCTGTAGTATTTCGGTAACACTCTCTCCTATATTTCGCGATAAAACGAACTGCCCTCCTTTGAACTTTTTCGATGTACTCCGTCAATCCTATCTGGTAAGGATCCCACACAGCGCAGCACTATTCCAAAAGCTACATTTTCTAGTGTCCGGCCAATAAGATGCAGTCTTTGGTTAGCCTTTCCCACAACATTTGTCTATGTGTTCTTTTCAGTTTAAGTTATTCTCTATTGTAATTGCTAGGCATTTAGTTGCACTTACGGCCTTTATATTTGACTAATTTATCGTGTAACCGAAGTTTAACGGTTTCCTTTTAGCACTCATGTTGATGGCCTCATACTTTTCCTTACTTAGGGTCAACAACCAAATTTCGCACAATAGAGATATATTTTCTGAATCGTTTTGCGATTTCTTTTGATCTTCTGATGACTTTATTAGTTGATAAACGGCATACGGCTACTCAGATTGCCTCCCAAATAGTTAATGTAGAAAAGGAGCACCAAAGGGCCTATAAAACTACTTTGCGGAACGCCAGAAATCTCTTCTGTTTTACTCAATGACTTTCCGTCATTTACTACGAACTGTGTCCTCTCTGACAGGAAATCACGAACGGAGTCACATAACTGAGACGATATTCCCTACGCACGCAATTTCACTACAAGGGGATTGTGCGGTACAGTGTCGAAAGCCTTCCGGAAACCCAGAAATACGGAATCAATTTGAAATACCTTGTCAATAGCACTCAACACTTCATGTGAATAAAGAGCTAGTTGTGTTTCTAAATCCGTGTTGACTGTGTGTCAATACACCGTTTTCTTCGAGATAATTTATAATGTTCGAACACATTATATTTTCCAGAATCCTGCTGCATATCGACGTTAATGGTATTGGCCTGTAATTTAGTTCATTACTCCTACTACCTTTCATGAATATTGGTGTGACCTGTGCAACTTTCCAGTCACCGGGTACGGATCTTTCGTCGAACGAACGGTTGTACATGATTGTGAGGTATGGAGCTAATGCATCAACATACTCTGAAAAGAATCTAATTGGTATACAGTCTGGATCAGAAGACTTGCTTTAATTAAGTGATTTAAGTTTCTTTACTACCCCGAGGAGCCGGCCGAAGTGGCCGTGCGGTTAAAGGCGCTGCAGTCTGGAACCGCAAGACCGCTACGGTCGCAGGTTCGAATCCTGCCTCGGGCATGGCTGTTTGTGATGTCCTTAGGTTAGTTAGGTTTAACTAGTTCTAAGTTCTAGGGGACTAATGACCTCAGCAGTTGAGTCCCATAGTGCTCAGAGCCATTTGAACCATTTCTACCTCGAGGATATTTACTTCTACATTACTCATGTTGGCAGCTGTTATTGACTGGAATTCTGGAATATTTACTTCGTCTTCTTTTGTGAAGGCATTTCGGAAGGCTGTGATTAGTAACTCTGCTTTGGCAGCACTGTCTTCAATAGTATCTCCATTGCTATTGCGCAGAGAAGGCATTGATTGTGTCTTGCCGCTAGCATACTTCACATACGACCAACAGATGCTCATTAGTTTTAAGACGACACATTAAGTCTTGCCTTTAATATCAGAAGATTTTTTGTGCATACAATAAACGATAACATATGAATATTATGAAATTCATACCCTGCTGCTTGGACTGTTAATTATTTGCAAGGCCCGTTGAGTATCTTTTTATGTACTTATATACAGGGTGTTACAAAAAGGTACGGCCAAACTTTCAGGAAACATTTCTCACACACAAAGAAAGAAAATATGTTATGTGGACATGTGTCCGGAAACGCTTACTTTCCATGTTAGAGCTCATTTTATTACTTCTCTTCAAATCACATTAATCATGGAATGGAAGCACACAGCAACAGAACGTACCAGCGTGACTACAAACACTTTGTTACAGTAAATGTTCAGAATGTCCTCCGTTAGTGAGGATACATGCATCCACCCTCCGTCGCATGGAATCCCTGATGCGCTGATGCAGCCCTGGAGAATGGCGTATTGTATCGCAGCCGTCCACAATACGAGCACGAAGAGTCTCTACATTTGGTACCGGGGTTGCGTAGACAAGAGCTTTCAAATGCCCCCATCAATGAAAGAAAAGAGGGTTGAGGTCAGGAGAGCGTGGAGGCCATGGAATTGGTCCGCCTCTACCAATCCATCGGTCACCGAATCTGTTGTTGAGAAGCGTACGAACACTTCGACTGAAATGTGCAGGAGCTCCATCGTGCATGAACCACATGTTGTGCCGTACTTGTAAAGGCACATGTTCTAGCAGCACAGGTAGAGTATCCCGTATGAAATCATGATAACGTGCTCCATTGAGCGTAGGTGGACGAAACTAAAATGAGCTCTAACATGGAAATTTAGCGTTTCCGGACACATGTCCACATAACATCTTTTCTTTATTTGTGTGTGAGGAATGTTTCCTGAAAGTTTGGCGGTACATTTTTGTAACACCCTGTATATATGGTATGCGCATAGCTCTGCTCTCTTTGTGTTACAGTAAAGTGGGTTATTACCTCGAGTTGCTTGTAAATCGCACAGTCACTTTTAAGGAAGCAACGTTGATGGATACGCTGATCAATGAGCTTACTGCAACGACTACTAACTAACATTGCGTTCTGCCTTACGGCAGCTCTTGTCATGGGAGAAGCCTCGTCAGAGATGTGTACTGCATGAGATTCTAGGGAAGTGATTCCAGTGGTGGTTTCCCGTTGCCTTTCACTGATGATGATGAAATGAGAATAACAAAACACCCAGTCCCTGAGCGAAGAAAATCTCCGACGCAGCCGGGAATCGAACCCGGGCCCCTTGGTGTAACAGACCGCCGCGCTGACCACTCAGCTATCGGGGCGCACTACTGCAAAGAAACAGATTATAATACTTTTACTGTTCTTAATTACTGAAATTTTAATTCTATCCGCTAATTTTAGAAATTGTGAAGGTAGGTAGCTGTGTCGCTAATTATTTAATTGAAGAAGTTTTTAACGTATAAAATTTGTTCTTAGACTACTTTAGTAGCTGTGTTAAATTTAGTTGTAGGCTGGTTTTCTTAACTGCGATAAATTTTCCATGAAGACAGCCTTCCTAAATCTTTCTTGCAGTTCGTTTTCCTTAAAATGTGTTACATTAATTGAAGATTATCCTTTTAAATTGTGCCGAAACTCCTTTTCCTTTTCCGGAACTGAAAGGAATCTTGTGTTTTGTGGTCTGACCTCCTGCTCCCTACTCTGCACATTGCTAACGTCTAAGTGGTTGGAAGATCCTGGTAGCATGACAGGCAGAAGGTGTTACGCCATGAACTAAAGGAAATCTGCCAATTTGAGGAAATTAAGTTAACATTATTTCGTTGAAGATACCGCATCAGTTATAAGGTTCTGTTTATTTTTCAGTACTTAAAGTATGAACCGCTTCGGGCTCTTACATGCCCGTCATCAGGTATGGTGTCCGCTTGCGGCCGGCCGGAGTGGCCGAGCGGTTCTAGGCGCTTCAGTCTGGTACCGCGCCACCGCTATGGTCGCAGGTTCGAATCCTGCCTCAGGCATGTAATTCTAAGTTCTAGGGGGACTGATGACCTCATATGTTAAGTCCCATAGTGCTTAGAGCTATTTGAACCATTTGTTTGTCCGCCTGCGTGGCGCAACGGTAGCGTTACCGCCTAGCACGCAAGGGAGCCCGGGTTCGATTCCCGGCAGGGGACTGGGTTTTGTGTGTCTTTCATCATCATTGACACGCAAATCGCCGAAGTGGCGTCAACTAAGAAGACTTGCAATACGGGGCCGAACACCTAAGGGGATATCAAGGCCAATAAATGCCATACGATTATTTCATCAGCTGTAGTCCAGAAAATAAAACAAGTCACCGAAACTTATAATAATTTTTGCATTCAGTAGTACATGTGAAAAATCAAAAAAAGAGGTTCCATGTAACATTTCAGAAAACAGCGGTCGGGCTAGGTGCGGTGTAACATAAGCGACACCAGACAATACTGCGAATGACTGCCTGGCTAAAGAAATATGCAATGAACACCACTGTGTGTTGTGAACCCGAGCACCTCGATGGACGATTATAGGAGGCAGTGTGCCACCAGCGAGCGCAGAGCACGGAGTAATGTACAAGAATGGGAAAGCAAACTGGTAAAGGTGAGTGACAAAAGTACTGCCTTCTGTTGACAGGAAGAACAACACTGGACCGACTATCTTGGCCGTTCATAATTTGAATTAGTGAATTACATTCAAAAGGAAAATAAAATTACAAGAAAGTTACATGAAAAGCGTTAAGAGTACAGTGTGAGTGGTAAAAAAAACGGTACTGAACCGGGGAAGTACAGAACTGTAGTATAACTAACGGGAAGCCGATGAATAAAATTGATACATAAACTGTAAAACACAATTTTTTTCTTCTTTTCCGTAAGTGGCGTGCATTTTTTTAATTTAGTGGAGACACATATGGGGACATGGTATAACGTTCCACAGTCATGAGTGAAAAGTAGAAACACATGTACCACTTCTATTAAAAATCATCTCTCTACTAATCAAAATGGAAGTTAGCAGAACCTTAAAGTCCATACTGTCAATAACTCCCATATCAATTAAGAGCTAGCAGCAGCTACACGAAGGGAACAATTCAATATCAATCATATTGAACATCAGTTTTTTTCAACCCAACACCAATATCTTTAAGGAATAGTATGTTAAAGAAATACGTCGATGACATCATATTTTCGTATAACGGGACCGATGCCGAGGTGCAACTTTTTCAACAAGACTTTAACAAAATGCACCGCAAGAATCAGTATACGATAGAATACCACTCTGACTTTAAACTCCAAATTTTGGATTTGGAAATTACTTTACAGAACAGTTAAGTTCACTTTAATATATTTAGGAAACTAACGACAACTGTTTCCATTATTCACTGCTCGTCAGTTCATCCAAACCAGTAAAAAAAATGGCTGTTTTTCCTGCAATGCCTTAGCGTTCGATTGGAGTCCCCCCCCCCCCCCCCCCCTCTTAAGACAAAACTATCAGCGTGAGCTGGATATCGTTAAATTTGTAGCACACGCTAATGATTGCCATCCAAACGTAATTCATGTACTTCTCCAGAAAATGCAATCTAAAGTCGACTCTAGCAATCGATACAGATTACCCCATCACCTACTAATAATCAAAAGTCTAAACAACATTTTTGCAAGGTCTCATACGTAGGTTTTATATCCTATAAGATCGGCAAATGTCTTACAAAAGAGAGAATTGTACCTGCGTTCTATATCCCCAATAAGGTCGGGCTCCTAAAGCACCACGAAACCAGAGACGACAATCGATAGACACAATTGGGTGTCTATCGCAACCAATATAGTGAGTGTCCTTTCGCCTACGTCGGTCAAACTGGCCGCTCTTTTATCATACGGTTCAGAGAGCACAAGGACCTTAGCAATGCTAGAGCCGCTCTCACTAACGACCTGAAGGATCATAATTATTCCATCTCAGATATAAATACGAGTTGCAGAATTCTACATGTTCAACGCAAGGACCCTGTCTTAAATACTATAGAAAAAATAGTAGTTACCGGCAGCATTAACCGTGATTCGTCGGGAATTTTGAATTAGAAAACTTTTCTTAAGCAGGCAGGTCTCTTAAATAACTTTTCTTTTTTTTGAAGCAGCGTCCAGTCTCATTTTCTTCTCCTCCTGGTTTCTGATTATTGTACATTTCACACGTATACTTCTAAACTGGGTCAGTGTTTTCGCCATTTCTTTGGTGGCCTTTAATGAGACATAGCTATAGTACGGCATATGCCTATTTCCTATAGTGAGGACTGTAAGGTCCACCTAGATTCTATCTTACACAGCTGTAAAATGTCCTCTTTCAACAGAAGTTTGCATATTTTTAATTTTTTATCCTAAGACTACAGCACATTATTACGCGTCATTATCTGTGTCCTCAGTAAATTGAAATTTACTTTTCATTAATGATGAAAAATTTGTCTCACGTCTTATCTTACTTAAGCCTCATTGAGTCACTGGCTTTTCGTTACCAGTTTTTGAAATGTTCCCATTTTTAGTGTGTCCCTTCCGAGCTATTACTACTAGTTATTAACTGGTATAGGAGTTTTTGAGAGTATGAAATTTAGGGTGTTACATTTTGTTTAGTAGCGAGACGCCTTTTAATAGGAGTGGCACATGTATATGTTCTTTTAACTCATGACTGTGGCACGCTATATCACGTCGCCATATTTGTCTCCACTAAATTAAAAACTTGCCTGCCACTCCTGAAAAAGGAGAAACAAGTTGTATTTTGTGGTTTATACATAAACTTTATGTCGCCGGCTTCAAGTTAGTTTTACTACAGTGCTGTGCTGACCCTGTTGAATATGTTCCTTTGCCACTCGTAATGTACTCTCAACGATTTTCATATAACTTTCTTGTAATGTTTTTTTCTTCTTTGGGAATGTAAATGACTAATTCAACTTGTGAACGACCGAGGTAGTTGGTCCCGTGTTTTTCTTCCCGTCAACAGATGGCAGTGCTTTTGCCACTCTGCTTTCTGATTGGTGAGTTTTCTTTAAGGCGAATAGAAAAACATTTTTCTCGCACGTTAGTCCACGCTTATCATGACTAACCGATCAACAAATAACACATTGTCGAACTGTTCTTTTTCCTAAAGTAAATATTTAACATTCTGATACTTTGTTCATACTCTGTGTTATTAACTATTTTTATTTGCACTCGAATTAGCTTTCCTTTTACCATAAACTATTATGAGACAAAATTCCGCGTCGTTTGCAGTCACACTCTCTTAAAACTTTCTGACACTGCAGCGTTCATCAGTAGGACAACCATCTGCATATTTACTTTAGACCACACTCACACATCATTCATACTACTAAAAGCATACACAAAACTGTACAAACATAAACAAACAAAAAAAGCCTTTAAGAAATAAGCAAAACAGTTCACAAAACATTCTCTTGACCTGTTTCTTGAACGTCTCTGTGCATTACTGTCCTCTGGTGGATGAAACCCACTTCAGACCATCTGTCACTGCTTGCATGCGTGAGTAATTCTCCCGATACACCGGCTCTGGATAGGAACGGTATAAGGCGCCACGCCTCAAAACGAACACCACTCCTTCACTGAAACAGAATTTCCAGCCCATTGTGCTGACGCTGGTGGCCGTCTCCAACTGCTGCGTGCTGATCTGGGCACGCACTGCCACTTACGGTTCCACGACAACTGAGGAACTGGTCCTTCATACCTGTTGCCCCGTCAACCATACTGCAATGTCATCTTGACATATTATAGGGCAAATTAACACTCAGATCATCGTCACACTTAATAATTGCTACTTCTGTTCGAAATTGGAACTAACTTCATAATAATACACTCTAGGACAAAAATAAAACGAAGAACTATGCACCACGAAGTAATCAGCACAACGGGGCGGTGATCGATGGATTACAGTTTCCGAAAAAGTGGATGCTTTATTGAAGAGAAAGCGCTTCAGAAATTGAACAGGTCAATAACGTGTTGGTCCACGCCTGGCCCCTATACAGACAGTTATTCGGCATTGATTGGTAGAATTACTGGATGTCCTCCCGAGGGATATCGTGTCAAATTCTACTCAACTGACGCACTAGTTCGACAAAGTCCCAAGCTGGTCCGAGGGCCCTGCCCACAATGCCGATCATAGAGTCTCAGTTCGAAGTGGGACTCATCTTTGAAGACACTTCTACTCCTGTAAACGAGATTCCAGACCAGAGAAGTGTCTGAAGATGCCCTGAACGGTGGTGAGATATCAACCCGACTGTTGCCGACCAGCCCCACAACCAGTGGTGATGGTTTAGGATGCCATTTCATTTCATAGCAGGCCCCAGTTGGTTGTCATATCCTGCATCGTGACAGCACTACAGTACGTCGACGATTTTCTACACCGATCCTGGTCTTACATTTCAGCAAGATAATGTCCGACCGTGCACAGCGAGAGTTTCGACTGCTTGTCTTCATCTTCGCCTAAAGTTACCTTGGCCGGAAAGATCGCCGGATCTCTCCCCAAGTGAGAACATTTGGAGCGTTACGGGGCAGGGCCCTACTAGCAGTTCGGGATTTTGACGATGTAACACGCCAGCTGGACAGAATGTCCATCGGGACAACATCCAACAACAGTATCAATCAATGGCAAGCCGAGCAACTTCTTGAATAAGGGCCAGATGTGGACCAACGCGTAACCTACTCGCTCAATTTGTGACACGCTTTGTCTTCAATAAATTATCCATTTTTCTGAAAATGTAATCATTTATTTGTTTGAGAGTGTATCAGACTTCTGCGTAACTGAACCCCAAGTATGTATAGAAATTGAGAATATTTCGCAATAACTATTGGTTTGTGTATTTCCTGGCCTGATGTAATTTAATCAGGGTAAGTAAAACTTTATATACCGGGAAATATGATAAATAGCAAAACATAACTTTTGAGATACAAAGATGAAGTTTGCTTTTATTCAAATCGAACTTATCTAGTAAGTCACTTCAGTACCAAGTGAAAATCTATGATGACGGCTCAAGCATGATGTCTTCATGGCTCGTGAAAATCTCATCTCCCTGCTCAAGCTTCATCTCGTACCTCTCATTAAATCAAAAATAACGATGTACCATTACTTAACGTAATTACATCGAGTACCTCTTTTTAGATAGGTAGACTACATATTTTTCTCAAATAATATACAAAAATGCGCAGAAGCCATTTTGTTTTAGTTCTTCATGGTAAGCAGCTCAGGCAGTCATGGTTGGATGGTACAAACAGCAACGACTTTCGCTCTCCACATAACATCCGATCGAAAGTTAACAGCTCGTTGTGCCACCACCAAATATTGGGCTCTACCACATAAGTAGATAGATATA
Organism: Schistocerca piceifrons; assembly: GCF_021461385.2. NCBI lineage: Eukaryota > Metazoa > Arthropoda > Insecta > Orthoptera > Acrididae > Schistocerca > Schistocerca piceifrons. The sequence continues at coordinate 20,177,874 of NC_060139.1, read as the reverse complement.
GAAGATGGATACATTAATGTAATAAAAACAATGTACAGAGGACACAATTATAGAATTAGATCATCGTTGGGGAACTCTGAGTTCTTCGAAATAAGACAAGAACTTAAGCAAGGAAGTATTCTATTACCTGTACTTTTTAATGTTGTGATAGAGGGAATGAATAGCACAGTTAAATATATAGTGAAAGAAAAAGACAAAAAGATGATTTTAGCAGATGATATGGTAATGTGGGGTGATAATGAAGTAGATGTACAGTTACAGCTTGATGCGTGAAAGGAAATAATGAAAAGGTAGGGATTAAAAATAAATAAAGATAAGAGTGAAGTAATGGTGTTCTGAAGAGAGAAAAGGATCAAGTGTTAGAAAGTTTCACTTATTTAGGGAGTGAAATGTCTAGGGATGGAAGAATAACTAACGAAATTAATAGGAGGCTACAGAAGGGAGGCAATTTCTACCAAACAATAAAACACCTGGTTTGGAATAAGGAACTTTCAGAAAAAGCAAAACTGCTTATGTATAAGAATTATTACCTCCCTATTGTCACCTACGGTGGAGAAACACGGACAATGACAGAAAGGGACTGGAGCAGACTGCAAGCAGGGGAAATGAAATTTCTCAGAGCAGTTAAGGGAAAAACAAAAATGGACAGAGTAAGGAATGTAGAGATTAGAAAGAACCTTAAACAAGAAAGTATGAGAGAAGAAATTCTGGAAAAGAGATTAAGATGGTATGGACATGTTAAGAGGATGCATGGGCAGAGACTCCCCAAAATTATGGAAGAACTAAAGATGAATGGGAAAAGACCTAGAGGGCGCCCAAGAACACGGTGGAAAGTGGGAGTGGGAGTGAGAATATCTGTAGAAAGGAGAGGTGTGACCTGGCAGCAAGTGGAGGAAGAAAAGTGGTGGGAGGACCGAACCAAATGGAGAGGACTCGTCAGCACCCAGACCCGGCAGTAGCTGGAGCAGGATTCGGATGTAGATCGATAGATCACGGAAATAGCGGTTCTGCTATGTCTGCGTTGTTGAAAACCTTGGGCAGCCGATGAGTGCTTAGGCAATGGAACGCCAGTTTCATCAACAAACCTGTTTCACTATCACGAGGCGAACCAAACCCCGCCTCGCGATCCTGGGGACATAGCATAAGTGCAATGCATCTGTGGGACCGAACAGGGGGGTTTCTACATTATTGCGTCACATGGGTGTTAGTGTGTACGTGGTTGGATCTTTTTTTTTGGTGGGGCGGCGAGGGTGAAGGGGGGGGGTATTGTCTTAATCTTCTGACTGGTTTCAACTGTTCCGCCACGTACTCCTATCCTGTGCCAACCTCTTCATCACAGAGTACCTCTTACAACCTATGTCGTCAGTTATTACCTGGATGTACTCAAAGCTCTTTCTTGCACTACAATTTTTACCCTATACAGCTCTCTAGTAAAATGGAATTCATCCCCTGATGTTTTATCAGATGTCCAACCATCCTGGTCCTTCTTGTTATTGTTTTCCATATATTCCTTTCCTCGCCGATTCCGCGGAAAACTCCTCATTTCTTACCTTATCAGTCCAATTAATTTTCTATATTCTTCTGCAGCACCAAATCTCATATATTTCGATTCACTTCTGTTCCGGTTTTCCGACAGTCCCCGTTTCACTACACACAATGCTCTGGTCGAAAAGTATTTCCTTCTCAAATTAAGACCCTGTTTGGCACTAGAAGACTCCTCTTAGCCGCTATGCACTTTCTACCAGTGCTACACTGCTTTCTATGTCCTTCTTGCTCTTTCCGTCTAGGCAGCAGAATTCCTGAACTTCATCTACTCGTGATCAGCAATTCTCATCTTAAGTTCGTCGCTGTTCTCATTTCTGCTGTATCTCATTACTTTCAGATTTCTTAGATTTACTCTCAATCCACATTCTGTACTCATTAGACTGTATTCTTCTTCACTTCCACTGAGCATAGGAATCTCTTCAAAGAATATTATCATTGATACCTTTTCACCTTGAAGTTTAATTCCACTCTTGAAAGTTTTTTTCCTTTATTATTTCCGTCATTACTCTTTCGACTGAACATCCCTGTCTTACATACTTTTTAATCCGTACACTTCGTTGTTATTCTTCCACTCTTATTATTCCCTCTTGTTCCTTGTGCATATTGTATATACCGGTCTTACTCCATAGCCTTCTCCCATTTTTCTCAGAGATTCGAACTTCTTGCACCAATTTACATCGTCGAACGCTCTTTCCATGTCGACAAATTCTGTGAACATGTCATGGAATGTTATCCCTCCCTTCTCACTCATTTGATATTAAGTCTTAAAAAAATTCTTTTAAATTTTGGTTCTAATAGAGCATGCCCTATCTCAACCCTAGTGACTCCAGTTTTTTCTTCTATCACATCGTCAGACAAGTCCTCCCACTCATAGAGGTATTCAGTGTACTCTTTCCACCTACATGTTCTCTCCTCTACATTTAAAAGAGGAATTCACATTACACTATTATTGTTATCGCCCTTGCCTTTACCGAGCGAGGTGGTGCTGTGGTAGCACACTGGACTCGCATTCGGGAGGACGACGGTTCAATCCCGCGTCCGGCCATCCTGATTTAGGTTTTCCGTGATTTCCCTAAATCGCTCCAGGCAAATGCTGGGATGTTTAATTTCAAAGGACACGGCCGACTTCCTCTAATCCGATGAGACCGGTGACTTCGCTGTTTGGTCTCTTCCCCGAAAACAACCCAACCCAACCCCTTGCCTTTAATTTCAACGAAAGCTATTTCGGGCTCCCTGTATGCTGAATCAGTCCTTCGCACAATCATTTGTATCTCGATTTCTTCTCATTTTTCATGCAGCAATTTCACCTTTCCCTGCACTACCTATTTATTTTATTCCTAAGTGACTTGTACTTCTGTGTTCCTGAACCTCTCTGAACTTTTTCTTCTTCCTTCTTTCGTCGATCAACTTCTGTGAGTCCACTTCTCCAGTTTTCAAAAAATGGTTCAAATGGCTCTGAGCACTATGGGACTTAACATCTATGGTCATCAGTCCCCTAGAACTTAGAACTACTTAAACCTAACTAACCTAAGGTCATCACACAACACCCAGCCATCACGAGGCAGAGAAAATCCCCGACCCCGGCGGGAATCGAACCCGGGAACCCGGGCGGGGGAAGCGAGAACGCTACCGCACGACCACGAGCTGCGGGCTCTCCAGTTTTCCATTTCTCTTCAACTGAACTGTCCATTGAGTTATTCATTATCGCTGTATTTATAACCTCACAGGAAATTAAGCATATCTCTTCATTCACTTCCGTATCCCACTTTATTGCGCTTTGATTAATCGTGACTAGTCTCTTAAACACATCTCACTCTTCATTACTACTGAGTTTTGGTCGGATACATATCTGCTTCTGGGTACGACTTCCTGTACAATATATGATTTTGGAATCTCTGACCGTGATGTAATCTGAATGAAAGCTTCCCGTATTTCCCGGCATTTTTCAAGTATACCACCTCTTCTTGTGATGTCGAACAAGGTATTCGCCATTACTAGCTGGATTTTATTGCAGAACTCAGTCCTTCCCCTCTCTCATTCTCACTACCAAGCTCACACTCTCCCATACCCCTTTATTCTGCTCGTTTCCCTACAATTGTATTCCAATCCCTCATGACTAGTGGATTTTCATTTCCCGTCATGTACTGAATTACCCGTTCCATATGCTCATAAACTTCTTCTATTATTTCATCTTCTGTTTGTGACGTTGGCATGAGTCACTCATTTATTGTTGTCTGTGTTCAAATTCTTTCGACTTTGATGAGAGCAGTCCTATCATTGCCCCGCCTTTCTATTTTCAACACATCCTACTCCTGTCGTACCATTTGCTGCAGCTGTTGGTACTGATCTGACCAGAAACCTTCCCATTTCACGAAACAGACAGCTACAGTATCTTGACTGAGCCTTAGGATTTTCCATTTCAGATTTCCTAGCTTCTCCACCACGATCAAACTCCTGACATTCCACGTATAACATTATGCTCTCGTTGGTTATTCAACTTTTTTTCATATGAGCACCAACCCTTGGTAGTCCTCTTCCAGAGGGACTAAATCTGAAATCTTTTATCAATAAGGAGATCATCATGATACTTTTTCAATTACAGGCGAGTGGTTTTCCATTGCATTTTACCTCCACATGCCTTTGATTAGCGTTGATTCTCCACCTTTTAGGGGCAGGTTCCCACCCCAAGGCCAAGAGAATGTCCTGATGTTCAGTCCGCTGTTCGACCTCTTTGGCAAGGCCGTCGGTAGAATGATGGGGGACTTCTTATGTCGGAGGCATTCGGCCGCTACAGCTAACCTTTTTTTCCCGTCGTTGTTTTCGTCATTTGGTCTGGACGGAGGTCAGATGCCACTCCTCAAGTATTGCATAGGTTGGTCAGTCCCCTGATCGAACGCACTGAGCTACCGCGCTGGCTCCGAAGACCACATGAGCGATTCACTACGCAGTTATCTAGTATAAATACTCGTTGTTATTAGCAAGTGAAATCTGGTAACACCCACAGTTACATGAATGCCACAACACACACGACCAGGTTATGGGTCAATAAGCAGCTGAAACTGGCCGTGGAACGCCACTTCCGCCAGACACACTCAGTGCTAATTCCGCCACCTGTGGTCTTGGTGCTGTGCAACAGATGAGCCGCTCTCAGGCTCTCTACAGCAGCAGCCAGACTTCTACCTTGGCGGGCAGGGTATCACATCCAAGGCGGTGTGGTTATCCATACTCCGCCATGTGTGCGAGTGTTCCAGCACCCACTATTATCCCCTGCAGTGGTGTGCTCTTCTTCTGGATCTTGACGTTTCAACGAGACTTCCGGTAGACGAACGCGGCACTGACAAAAGTCGCATATTTCCCCACTGTACAAACCGGAGAACACGTCTCTTGAGCGGGCAAAACAAGTGTCAGCGACGCTGGATACGAAGGTCACAATCAGATAACCCGACAGCAGCTGGATTCCACAGCGGTGCAAAACAAGTATCGACAACGCTGGGTGCGGAGGACGCAGCCGCAGAGTCAGCAGGGCGTGACTGCAGTATCACCGCATTACGAATTTTGTAGCTCAAGTTGAATAAAGATGTTCTACCTTCCCAGCCACCACCGGCCACCACACCCTTCTTAGCCCCACGCCACACCTCCTCTTCCACAGTATCCTCTCACACCTGGGCCGCAACAGTTTGATGTCGGAAGTCCTTGGCTGGCAGGTGGTGCTACCAGAGTCTATCTCCACACAGATCATAGTATCGTCACACAGGGAGATGAGTGAACAGACTGTTGGTTTTTTGGCTGACTTACTGTTTTCGTGTGTAAAGAACCGAGGTCTAAATGGGAGAACCAACGGAATTTCATGGTATTTTCTAGTGGAATCTTCCGAAAAGCCTGCTATGCCTCAGTTCCGTGGTTGTCCTAGGAAGCAATATTTGCAACCCATGAGGTGTAGTTAATGTAATTTGCTAGGTCATTCTACACCTGGTGCTCGGTCTGTGGCAGTACTTTTTTTTAGTCCTAGGAAGCAATATTTGCACCCATGAGGTGTAGTTAATGTAATTTGCTAGGTCCTTCTACATCTGGTGCTCGGTCAGTGGCAGTACTTTTTTTAATCGTCGTAGTTATGGTCATGGAGTCGAGGTGGTTCATACTGATACGTAGGCTGTAACTGGTGTACGAGGGTGGTCTCGTAAGTACCCGACCCAAAGAAGAAAACACAAAAATGTTGGAAAAAAAGTATTTATTTTTCAGCATAAACTCCTATCAGCTACATACACTTTTCCCAGCGATGTTCAATAAGTTCAATACCCTTTTTAAAATGAGAACTGTCTAACTGCTCAAAATAGACATAAACTGCCGACATCGCATTTTCCTATTGTAAATCTTCGACCACTACGCTACTTTTTAAAAGTCTGGGAACAGAAAATAATTCGAGGGGACTAACGCTGGCGAATAGGGTGCATGAGGTAGCAATTCAAACTTTAATTCATTAATTTTGGGCATTGCCATAGCGGATTTGTGAGCTGGTGTATTGTCCTGAACAAACGATTTTCTTCTTGACCAAATGCGGCCGTTTCTGCTTGATTTGTTGCCAAAATGTTGCAGTAAGTTCGCATAATACTCACAGTTGATAGTTTTTCCTTTATCAAGGTAGTCAATGAAAATTATCCCACTCGCATCTCAAAAAACCGACGCCATGACATTGCCTGCAGATGCAACGGTCTTCGCCTCCTTTTCAGTCGGTTCTCCAATTTGTGTCCATTGTTATGATTGTTCTTTTGTTTCGGGAGTGAAATGGTGGACCCATCTTTCATCCATGGTATGAAACGGCGCAAAAAATCAGCTTTTCTCCTGCAAAACTCCGATAAACACTCAACTGAAACACCTTCACGACACTGTTTTCGCTCGAGTGTGAGCAAACGCGGCACAAACCTTGCACACAGTTTTCTCATGTCCGAATTTTCATATAATATGCGATGTACCGCACTTTTTGAAATGCCTAAATGCCTACAAAATGTCTGTTAGCTCGCGCACTTTCAGTCGACGGTCATCCAGTACCGCTTTGGGGATTTTTTTCACCATTTCTGGAGACATCACCTCATTTGGTCGGCCACTGCGATGTTCGTCTTGGCAGCTCATACGGCCTCGTTTAATCTCAGGTACCCAACGTTTTACTGTTGTCAACAAAGGAGCAGACTCTCCCAAAGTAGAATCTAACTCAGTTTTAGTATTGGTTGCACTGAGGGCTTTCAAAAAAATTGTGTTACATAAAGACCACCAGTTTTCTCCATTTTCACAAGTTCACTCACAACATTCACTATTGATGGCTGCCAAACAAACACTAAATAATGTGGCGTCTTCAAACTTGAAACATATGCTTCATAGATTGTATACTTTCTAATCCAGAGATACTTTTCAACAACGATGGCCATCTCTCGGTCAGGCCGGGCACTCATGGGACCACCCTCGTATTGTAGCGTATAGGTAATTGTCGATTGTTGTTTTCTTTTACTTAGTGTTTAGTGGAAACAAGGCGTCCGCTATGACAGAATGTAATACACAGTGTTCACCAAGCAGGAGGCTATGTACTTACTGCCCAGTGAGGTAGCACAGTTAAAGGCGGGAAATACGGCCTTACTTGGGCAGTTTGTGGAAAGCGAAGAAGAGATCGCGCCAGCTGAAGAACGTAGTTTTCTATTGCATACAGCAACTTTCAATGTTATCACGGCCTTCGGTGGGAGGTCAATTGAGGATATAGCGTCTTTCTTCGATGATCAGCAATCAGTCAACTAAGACTGGAGGGTGGTCACAGAACCAGTTACTGCAAACAGCAAACCTACGGTTGAAAGTTGAAGCAAAAACCTACGTCAGGTGAGAAGAGGATTCAACAAACGCTCAGGGATTAAAGGAGTAGAAACAAGACCTTCTGAAGTATATAAGGAACAGAATACGCGAGATTTTTTTGTAAGCAGTAGGGAAGATTAACAAAAGAGCACGGTGGAAAATTTTGCGAACAGAAAACGTACGTCCAGTGTGCAAACGTAAGAGTGAAGGATAACGATGAGAAAGCAGAACATACGTAAATGGATACTTTTTGAAGGGGCTTGGCTTTCGATACATCCAGAAGTGTTAGGACAGTTGTACCGAAGGACATACCCAACGGTCAGTTTGGCTACAGAGTTTACGAATCTGCTGATTACAGGAAATACGTGGCAGGCAAGAGATTTCTCCGCTAGCGTGAAGCGCTACAGATGTCAAGGGAAAGATAGTGTCTATAGACAATGACGGCAGCTTGAGTGTAGCAGGTGTGTGTAATTGCACACCGTCAATGCGATTGTAGCTGTGGTAAGAGTAAGAAAGGAGAAAAAAAGACAGTTGTTAACCATAACGGTAACTTTTGATGCTATAAATACTCGCAAATAGAAGATGAAGAGATAGACAGGCTATGTGGGGATGTTGAACAGGTTACTCAGCACGAAATGGGAGGTGAAATTTTATTACTCATGTGGGATTAGAACGTGGTTGTAGGGCAAGGAGTAGAAGCAATAGATACGGGAGGTTATGAGCTTGCTACTAGGACATAGAGAGGAGAATGGCAGAGTTTTGAAATAAATTTCAGCTATTAATGCCGAATACTTTGTTCTAGAATCACAAGTGGAGGAAATGAATCTCGAAAAGGCGGGGAAATACGGGGAGATTTCAGTTAGATTACATCACGATCGGGCAGAGAGATCAGATACTGGACTGTAAGAGATATCCAGGAGCAGGAATTTAGTACTGAAGGAGAGTAGGTTGAAGTTTAAGAGACTATTCATGAACAATCAATGCGCAAAGAAGTGGGATACGGAAGTACTAAGAATCGAAGATGTCTGTGGCTGCAGATACTGCTTTAATTAGTAGTTCAGTAGGCAGTTGAGATGAAGAGTAATGGGCATATCTAAAACAGGCTATCGGAGAAGTTGGAAAGAAAAACGTAGGTGCGCAGAAGGCACCTGCGAAGAAACCAAGGGAAACAGAAGAAATAATTCAGTTGATCGATGAAAGAAAGAAACAAATATTTTCAGGGAATTTCAGGAATAAAGAAATGTTTAAACATTACAATCAGTCCTCCTCTATAATTTTTACGCTCTACAGCTCACCTCTAGCACCTTGGAAGCGATTCCCCGATGTCGTAATACATATCCTGTCAACCTATCTCTTCTTCTTGTTAGTGTTTTCCATACGTTCCTTTCCTCAGCCATTCTGCGGAGAATCTGTTCATTCCTTACCTTATCAGTCCACCTAATTTTCAGCATTCTTCTGTAGCACGTCATTTCATGCGCTTTTATTCTCTTCTGTTCTTGTGTTCTCAAAGTCCAAGTTTCACTGCCACACAATGCTCTGCTCCAAACGCACATTCTCAGAAACTTCTTCCTCACATTAAGACCTGTGGTAGACACTAACGTATTTCTCTTAGCGAGGAATGCCCTCTTTGACTGTGCTAGACTGCTTTTAATGTCCTCCTTGTTTCTCTGTCGCCGGTTATTTTGCCTCCTAGATAACAGAGTTCTATAATTTCGTCTACTGAGAGTTCAACAATTTTGATATTAAGTTCTAAGTATTCTGATTTCTGCTGCTTCTTAATATTTTCATCTTTCTTCTGTGTATTCTAAATCCATGTTCTGTACTCATTAGACTGTTCATTCAATTCAGCTGATCCTGTAATTCAGCTTCTCTGACGATAACAGTGTCATTTGCGAGACTTATCATTGATACCCTATTAACATAAATTTTAATCCCACTCTTCAGCCTCTTCGATGTATAAATTGAACATTTGGGGCAAAAGACAGCATCCCTGTCTTCCGCCCTTTTAATCCGTCAGGTCGTTCTTGGTCTTCGATCATTTTGTCCCCACTTCGTCCCTGTATGTATTGTATGTCACCCGTCTTTCACTGTAGCTTACTCCTATTTGTCTCAGAATTTCGAACATCTAGCACCATTCTACCTACTCGAACGCCTTTTATAATCGACGAATCCTATGAGGATGCCTTAACTTTTTTTCAGTGTTGCTTATATTATGAATCGTAAAGTCACAACTGCCTGTCTGGTGCCTTTACCTTTCTTAAATCTAAACTGATTGTCATCTAACAGATCCTTACCTTTTCCAATTATTGTTGTCAACAACTTCGATGCATTAGCCGTTAAGCAGATAGTGCGATGGTTCTCGTAAGTACCGGCTCTTGCTGTGTTAGATATTGTGCGAATGATTTTTTTCCCGAAAGTCTGATGGTAAGTCGACTGTCTCACAGATTATGCACACCAACTTCAATAGTCGTTTGTTTATCCAATTCCCCAATGATTTTAGGATTTCCAGTGGAATGTTATAACCCTTCTGCTTTATTTGGTCTTTCAAAGCTCTTAAATTCTAATACTGTGTCCCCTCATCTCTTTCATATCGACTCCATTTCTTTCTGTCCCTTCATCAGACAATTTCTCTCCCTCACAAAGGCTTTCATTGTACTTTTTCCACATGCCTGCTCTTTCTTCTGCGATTAACTGGGGAATTATAATCGCTGTCTTAATGTCGCCGCCCTTGTTTTCCATTTCACCGAAGGCTGGGTTCAAATGGTTCTGAGCACTATGGGACTTAACTCCTGAGGTCATCAGTTCCCTAGAACTTAGAACTAGTTAAACTTAACTAACCTAAGGACATCACACACACCCATGCCCGAGGCAGAATTCGAACCTGCAACCGTAGCGGTCCCGCAGTTCCAGACCGTAGCGCCTAGAACCGCTCGGCCACTTCGGCCGGCCCACCGAATATTGGTTTGGCTTCTCTATGTGCTGTGTCAGTCCTTCCGAAGATAATTTCTTTTTATATCTCACTCATTTTTCCTGCAGCCATTTCGTTTTGCATTCCCTGGTCTTCCCATTTATTTAATTGGTAAGTGGTTTATATTGTTGTATTTCTGTTTTTCGTTTAACGTATCTCTACTTCCTTTAGCGTTGCTACATCTGGATCACGAAGTCGATTCCTGGCCGGGTTGGGGTTTGTATCTGCCCGGGAGCTGGGTGTTCGTGTTGTCCTCATCATCCCATCATCATTCGTGGAAGTGGCTGGATTGGACTGTGTACAGGTTGGGAATTTGTACGGGCGCTGATGACAGCGCAGTTGAGCGCCCCACAAACCACACATCATCATCATCATCATCCAATTCCTTCTTTCGTCGATCAAATGAAGTATGTCTTTGGCTACCTAAGGTTGTTTCACAGTTCCTTGTTAGCACCTGTGTTTATCCTTATGGGATCTGGGACTGCTCTTTTCAAATTGGAAATTTGTGGTAAGTTCCTATGGGACCAAACTACCGGTCTTGGTTGGTTCAAATGGCTCTGAGCACTATGGGACTCAACTGCTGTGGTCATAAGTCCCCTAGAACTTAGAACTACTTAAACCTAACTAACCTAAGGACAGCACACAACACCCAGCCATCACGAGGCAGAGAAAATCCCTGACCCCGCCGGGAATCGAACCCGGGAACCCGGGCGTGGGAAGCGAGAAAACTACCGGTCTCTAGGCTTACACACTACTTAATCTAACTTAAGCTAACTTATGCTAAGGACAACATACACACATAGGCCCGAGGGAGGACTCGAAACTCCGACGGGGGTAGCCGCGCGAACCGTGGCAAGGCGCCTGAGACCGCACTCCTACCCTGCGTGGCTGCTCTTTTCAGTGAAGTCCACTCCATTTCAACTGAACTGCCCGCTGTTGTAAGCCTTACCACAGTATCTGATGTGTTGGCAGAAGAGCCAACACCGTGTTGCTAGAGGAGGCCGAAATGCACGCGTTTAAGCTCACGCAGACTGGCGTGAGGTCTGGAACAAGGTAAAGTAGTTGAGTCTAGTAAGAAAAGAACGTAGTTGCTGGAATACTTAATTTTGATCCATAATTGGAGAACATCGCTCTTGAGGATACATAATTACATTCTCAATATAAACTGGTAATGGCGCCTTGCTAGGTCGTAGCAAATGACGTAGCTGAAGGCTATGCTAACTATCGTCTCGGCAAATGAGAGCGTAGTTTGTCAGTATGGCATCGCTAGCAAAGTCGTCTGTACAACTGGGCCGAGTGCTAGTAAGTCTCTCGAGACCTGCCGTGTGGCGGCGCTCGGTCTGCAATCACTGACAGTGGCGACACGCGGGTCCGACGTATACTAATGGACCGCGGCCGATTTAAAGGCTACCACCTAGCAAGTGTGGTGTCTGGCGGTGACACCACAGTATCCACAACTTTAGCGAACATCAGTCGCGTCTCACCATTCCTCAGTATCCCCCATCCTCACTAATTCTTCCGTACGATTTTTTTGAACATCAGTCTACTCTTTATCATTAGTAATTTGTGATACGAGTCTATATCAGTTCATGTGTAAGCATTACAATGCAGTACCTGATTTGCAATCTATGCTGTCCACGATGTAATGTAGCTGTAATGTTCCAACGTCTGAGGCCTGTTCCATGTATATCTCCTCCTCTTGCGATTCTCGAAGAGGATAATCGCTAATACTAGCAGAAATTGCTTGCTGAACTGAATTAGAATTTCTCCTCTTTCAGCCCAACTATCAATCACATATTCTCTCATAATCCTATCTTCTTCTCCTTCCATTACAACTACAATAAAATCCCTCATATTTATTAATTTTCATCTCCCTTTACATACTGAATTACGTATTGAATATCCTCATATACTTTCTCTATCTCTTCATCTTCTGCTTGGGGCGTCGGAAAACATCCCTGAGTATTGTCATCGGCTTTGGTTTATTGTCGTATCCGATGAGAATAACCGTGTCATTGAGCTGTTCGCAGTTACTGACTCACTGGGCTATCTTCCCATTAATAGCAGATCCTACTTTCGCCGGCCGGAGTGGCCGTGCGGTTCTAGGCGCTACAGTCTGGAACAGAGGGACCGCTACGGTCGCAGGTTCGAATCCTACCTCGGGCATGGATGTGTGTGATGTCCTTAGGTAAGTTAGGTTTAATTAGTTCCAAGGTTTAGGCAACTGATGACCTCAGAAGTTAAGTCGCATAGTGGTCAGAGCCATTTGAATCATTTGAGCCAGATCCTACTTTCGTTATGTTGTTTCTGCTGATGTGACTATCGCCCAACATTCGTCTGACGAGAAATCCTTCCAGCGAGTCCCATTATATCTAGACTTAGCCCTAGCGTTTCGCTTTCCAGATTTTCTAGCTATCCTACCACGTTCATACTATTGACATTCCACATGCTAATTCGTAGAACATTACAGCGTCGTTGGTTAATCCAACGTTTTTTTCGTAGTCATCTCCTCCTCTCCTCCTTTGCAGTTTCTTCTGGAGATGCGGAGGGTCGTTAACCTGGAATCTTTTGCTGATGGAGAGCACACTATGATAATTTTTCATATGCACGCCACATGTCTTGTGAATGAAGTGGTCTCCATTGAATTTTGCATCCTCATGCCGTTTTCTTAGCTTTCCATATTTTATCTATTAGGTTTAACCAGTCTTTTGCTACTGATGCCCTTTTTTTTCTTGTTGACGTATGTTGCACATAGTTGGGAAGAACAAGTCGTCAGTGTCTACGTCTGGTACTGGGAAATCATGGCATGTATAAGGGAGTATCAAAAATATCCGTTTGAGGGCGTTGCTGGAGCATATGTGGGTATACAAGCATCGACATACAGGGCAAGGGATTAACTTGGCATTCTAGTTTTTTCGACACATGTACGGTAAATGAGGAAGCGTGAACTATGGAACTTATTGCGAAATGCGTCAAAACAGTATCAACTTGCTTGGCTTCCGGAGGACTAACAACGGTAGACTTCCGTCGGCTAACGAAGAGTCCGCAACTCGTGGTCTACTGGCGAGCGTTGCTGCCTCTGGATCACGGGAACCTGCGTTCGATTCCCGACCTGGTTGGGGATTTTCTGTGCCCAAGACTGGGTGTTTGTGTTGTCCTCATCATTTAATCATCATAATCATCACCATCATCATTCGTGGCAGTGGCTCGACTGGATTGGGTAAAAAAATTGGACTGTGTAAAAATTTGGACTTTATACGGGCGCTGATAACCGCGGAGTTGAGCGTGCCACAAACCAAACATCATCATCGGCGAATGAAGAATGTACATGGGGCAGAATGTCTGACGAAAATGACGGTTGCGGAATAGTGTGCCAAGTTCCGTGCTTGTCGCAGTTCGACACAAAACGCCGGTCGATTAGTAAGGCATAAGCTAGGCCCATACTCCTGGTCTCTCCATACGCCATTATTACGCTTTCGGTCCCTTAAAAAAGTACTCGGAGGGTCGGAGGGTAGACGATTCCTGTCGGACGAGCATGTGCAGAAGGCAGTTATGGAGTCGCCGAGAGCTCCTCCGCCCCTCCCCCCCCCCCCCCATTTTTCTCCTTTTTATTCAAGGCAGTGATCTGCAGTCAGATGAACGCTAGTCTTTTCTTTCTAACAAAGTCTTCCTCTTCTGCCTCCTCACTCGGAATTTGAACAGGCATGGGCAAAGAGCGAACGTTCTGTTGCTGCCATCGTCTATCTCACATAGGGATAATGAGAGTAAAATAAGATTAGTGCGTATACAAAGTTGTGCGCAAATTTTGCCCTCGCTTAGTACGCGAATGGCATGAGATCAAGAAGCGGTAATATTCGTACGGAGTTCCTTTACCGTGCACTGTACGTTTCGCTGCGGTGGATGTACTTTAGCTGGTAACTTTGTGGCACATTGCCAACAGGTTTAAGGTCCGAGAACCGGTGTGGCACACATTTTAATCTGACGAGAAACACACACTCCACCGCAGAGTAAAAATTCATTCTAGCTGATTAGTTGGTGTTTACATCTACATGTAGTTAATCTCACTGCCCTCCACAACTTAAAGAGGAACTAGATAAAGTAACAACTCGGTGGAAACGAGTGAAGTGCTGGAGCATATTCCCAGAGGTCACCCAGTCACCGAAGAAAGCTGGACATCACGAGGTGTGAGGACACTGTGATTATAGTGCTATATGGGACTGACCCTGCAACACAGGGTAGCTGAAGGAACAGGAAAAGAACATGTTTCAGTCAGCGAGCGGTTACGGTGCAGTTTGGTACAACAAGACCCGGAGACAACATGTAGGTGGCATTACATGGGGAAGAATCGTCAGGAAGCTGGAAGAAGGACGAGGAGTTTGGTATGCTCAAAGCGTTGTTTCACTTGCATGGATGGCGTTCCGACATCCTGGCACTGCCGCCGATCGAGGGGAAGTGGTCAGCAGATGGCCGCTTCATTGTGCAACAGGCAAGAAGTTTCAAGTAGCCTTTTTATATGTTTGGATGTTGGCAGCGTTTTAAACTGCATTAATATCACTGACAGGCCGTGAGTCCTCTGTAAGAGAATCTGTAGCTGGTCCGACTCGCAGTTGGAAGTTAATAGTGCTGTGGCCTTCTCCACCACAGCGCCTAGAGTATCAGCAACCAAACTGACAGCCTGCAGCCGCGGGTTGCCCGCCTCGCAGGCATACCGAAGCACTACACAACCGACAGGCAATATTGATGAACGCCCACAGCAACAACCACAACAACAACACCACAACAAAGACACCAGCGGCCACCAGGGCCCACTACCGTCTCACATAAACATAAGGAAGAGATCGCTGCAGATCCCAGAACTATTTTCATACGTCAAACCACGTGATGGAAAACAGTTCCGAGGTACTCATGCGCCGAAGCGCTATAATGACCGGCGCTCGGCCGCACATCGGCAGTTCATCGACCGCCAGCAGACGTGGATAGCTGCCGCCCCGACAGCCCGGCTTGGATCTTCTCGCTGATCTCTGGATTGGGCTTGGTATATCGGAGAAGTCTCTGGCGGAGACTAGTAGGAAATTATTCCTGTTGTTTTCTATATTATTCTTGTATGTAGTTGTGATTCGAAGACGGATCACTATTTGTGTTGGTGTTATACTTGGAGAATTTGTTTGGGTTAATTGAACAGTCCAATAAATAGTTTTCGGACTTTGATCGTTAGTTTCATCTGCTTTACGCAGACATATGAAATAGTCAGCAGTGATGGAGGTTAGAAGCAGTGTTAGCGCGAGCGGACAGTTTGGTCGTGTGTCCGTCATGGAGATTTAATATTGGTTGGACATGGACTGTAAAATGTGGGTAATCGAATTATTTCGAGGTGGATGTCACTTGATTAAGGTAAAATATGGTAAATACATTGTTTGCTCTGCAAAAAAATCTTTCCTTTGCTAACCTTATGCCTATTAGTATTTAGAGCTTACAGCAGTTAGAATGTTTTTATTTAGGCGGCTGTATACTTTCTGTATCTTCTGTAGTTCGTGTCATGATTTTCTCTGAGGTAAGTGACTTCTGAAATGTATGGGTTATGGTTAGGATTTCTTCTAATTCAGGGCCATCCTTTTGTGTTAATTAATAGTCAGATTGTGTTATCCTTGCAAATTGTGGGTCATTAATGGATGAAATAAGTATGAGCTGTCTTTATGGGGAAAAATTCTGTAGGTCAGTGTTGAAACGATAAAAATATGCAAAGTGACAGTACGTTAGTTTCACTCAGCAGTTTTAGAAGGTTCAGCTGCATTAAGCAATTTAAGTAAAAACGTAGAAGTTTCACCTTCTCATTTACTTTAGTTTAAGTAAAAAAAAAATATCTTTTGAAGTTTCTGAACGAACCCACGTCAGACAGAGGGTTCAGTCGCAACCACATTTAAGAGCACTGAAAGGCACGCAATCTCACGCTTTACAGTGGCACAGCAAGTCTTTAACAGTGGTCCGTTTGCCCGGTTACCAATACATTGTGTCCCGTTGACACACACATCCACGACACCTTGTCGACTGTGCTAGGAATATAGGGACTGGACCAATCAGTAGAAGGGTTATGTGCTCTTTGAGACGTGGCGGCTTCAGTTCATTTTTGCCTCTGTCCTTCCGGTGCCTTCTTTTACTGGCGCCCCGATAGGCGGCACGAAATTAACTAGCCGTTTTCGTAGTTGGAAATAGGCGGCAGCGGATTGTAAGGTGAGAACGGCAGGGGGGGGGGGGGGGCTCATTCTCGGGTTTACGAGCGCAACGCTCTTCCCGGCTGCTGAGATCGATTTCTCTCTCCTTTGGGTACTGGCAATCACACTGTTGTATCGATGCCGTCCTTTTACGGCCTCCAGTGGATTTGCGCTTCCTCGTTTATCCATGCTGTACTCACCTGGACGCTTGCAGTTTTGCCCTCATCGTTTCAACGTAGGCAAAGACCACTACTGGCAAACTTTGCGGTCAGCATTGCTCGCGCTCTGATGTCTGTGCCTCTGCTGTGCCTTCCATCTTTCATTAATTTCGTGATTCATTGTTGGGGAGCCACTTGGGCCTTTATAAAATCCTTGATAACGGTCGCTACTATCTCACGTGGCCTTCATCATTATCATAATGATAATCGTAAGCGACAGTGAATTGTCTAAAATCGGTAAGCCTAACACCAACTCACTCAAGGGTCTCTTACAATCCGAGCGTTATCAAAGCCCAGTGGATAAATTTATTCATAATGTGGGTCTCCCTTCCCGTACTAAAGGGGGAAATCGTTAGATATTTGTTGTTGTGGATGGTTTTTCCCGATTTGATTGGTTGATTCCGAGCGAAAGAGTCACGGCTTCCTTAACTGGTCGCCACCTAAGTAGCATTTTTTCTTGGTTTGGACCATCTGGCCTTTTTTTTCTAGCGAGTTCAACCTTTCTTGTTTTAGTAAAGCTATTAATCATGTTACTACTGTGGGGCGTCGGGTCAAAGTTCATTTGTTTTGTTCGCCGTTTTTCCTAAGCGAACCTGGCAACTAATTTGTGGTCAGCCAGAAAGTGAAGAAAGTGTCCAGTCTCCACGGGCACATTCTGGTCCAGCTCACTGAAAGATAAGGAGTATGGTTCAAATGGATCTGAGCGCTATGGGACTTAACCTCTGAGGTCATCAGTCCCCTAGAACTTAGAACAACTTAAACCTAACTAACCTAAGGACATCACACACATCCATGCCCGAGGCATTATTCGAACCTGCGACCGTAGCAATCGCGCGGCTCCAGACTGTAGCGCCTAGAACCGCTCGGCCATAACGGCCGGCATCAGGAGTATGATTTTAAATAAAAGTATGGAGTTCCAATCAAAATTGTATTGCCTAAAGTTTCTAACATACACTTGGAAATGCACTATTGGCAATTTAAATCAAGTCTTTCTATTCTAACAGCACATTTACAATACGTTCCTGCCAGATTGTCTTTCGCCCTGACTAAAATTATTCAAATAAAAGTTTGCAGTAAATGTTCCAAAATAATGTTCGCCGTAAATGTGGAAAATAAAGTTATCACTTGCCACATGGAATTTTAATTCACGCGGGCGACACACTATCAGTTACTTTGGCAAATTCTAAGTGATCCAGGACGGTGTACAGTCATCGCAAGTTCACTATCCGTTTTCACCGCAAAACACGCGTTTTGTCACAGCTGGGACCTGACATCATCCGAGGCAGAGCGAGATCCACCGTTTGACAGACGTGGATCTTACACTAGATGACTGCGAAGTGGACCTTACTACTGCCTCTCGGGCTGCATTTATATAGGTGCCGGAGCGGAAGGCCGAGGGAACATCTGTTGTCTACAGCTATCTGCATACTGCAGCAACATCCGAACGACCGCTTTTTCGGACACATCAACTTTAATAATATAGTTACAAATTACCTCAGAAACCTGTAAATTTTTATTTGTATTCAGTTAAGTTGTTTGAAATCACCGAAAAAGTTTCAGCTCGCTAGAATGAAAACTTTGCCTTCTAGAATTTTTATAGTGGAACTAACGGTAGATGGTTACCTCTGAACCATATCTTTACTAGAACTTATGCCGGCAGTTATTACTGCAGTAACGTCCACCCTCGGTAGCTGAGTGGTCAGCGCGACAGAATGTCAATCACAAGGGCCCCGGTTCGATTCCCGGCTGGGTCGGCGACTTACTCCGCTCAGGGACTGGGTGTTGTGTTGTCCTAATCGTCATTATTTCATCCCTATCGACGCGCAAGTCGCCGAAGTGGCCTCGGATCGAAAGACTTGTACCCGACGTTTACATTTACTCCTACAAATCTCAAATTTGGTATAGCTCTACCTCGTGGTATGTTCTATCATCCAATTAAACCAAAATTCTCTATCATTAAAATCACAGGTACTTAATCTACAACACTGGGTACATTTTATTTACAAAATTGGTTTTTACTTAATTGCTCAAAAATTATAAGAGGTAGCATAACGTGGTCTTTCAGTTATTATTTTAGGGGTCAACTGAAGCATAAAACAAATTTTCGAGTCTCCAAGTCCGTTACATAGCGCTTTTGATTTTTCCGGTGTTAATTTTTGTTTTATGGTTTTGGAGTTCTGCACCACTTATTTATGAGATCTACCTGCACGTTTTGACCAAACTCTGGCTCTCTAGTTTCATTAATTAGCGCCACTTATGTTTCTCTTTAAACGGAATTTTTACGTAAACTATTAAGTCTCGAACATCAAGAATTGATATTTGGAACATTATAACACTAAACTATATTTTCACAAAGTTTTAAAGAAAAATTTTGATTTTTAATTTCATACCTAGTTGTGCTGCAATACTTGCGCGCTTCGCGCAGTCGCTTTAAGGTGACGTGGCGCTACTGGCAGTGAACTGGGCTAAGTCCCGGCGCACTCGCTCGGCTCTGTATCTTTCTTGCTTTGCTTCACTACTTCACTAGCACTTCCTTCTCTGAGAGGGCTGATACGAATTTAAACGCCGCTTTGATCATATACCACGACAAGACTCATACCAAATGGGATATCTCGATCCCTTACATTCATTTCGCCTATAATTGTGCGCAGCATGAGGCCCGTAAGGCAGTTCCGCGAGCTCTCACGTTTACTTACCTCTTAATTCCCCTCTGGGTAACCTGTGGACCACAAATGACTTTTTGCCCTAGAGTATTACCCCTGACATTTTTAAGCAGATCGGGGATAGATCTAGAATGAGTTAGCTCGTCCCTTCCGAGGAGACTTTATAATGAAGGGAGATGGAAATTTCGAGCCCACGTGAGGGATAAGGTTTTAGAAATTGTAATGTCGGTGGTGGACAGCATAATGGTTATCACAGGGAATCCTTCCCCTCGATTTGTAGGACCTTGTTCAATTCTCGGGGTCTCGAGCCCTGTTAAGCTGCTTGTTCGTAGTCATGCCACGGGTAAACCCTTTAAGGTCCATGTCAGTCAAGTAAAGCGGACTAATTAGTTTCTCCTTTGTCTCCATTCGGTGGGCAGCTTTTGGGATTGAGTGGGGGAGGTCGAGACATGGCGACTCCAGACTCCAGTTCATTTTTACCTCCGTCTTCCCAGTATTTTCTTTCACTGGCGCCCCGAAGGGCGGCGCCAATTTTACTTGCAGTTTTCGTAGATGATCGTTGGCTCAGAGAGTTTGAAACAGGCCGGCAGTAGGTAGGTGGAAACGGGCTGGAGGGGCGTACGTGAGAGTATTATGCCAGGGTTTTCGCATGCAACGCTTCTTTCGGCCGTTAATTCTGACACTGCTAAGATGGACTTGACACTCCTTTGGGCAGTGGCAATCACACGGTTGAAACTTCCTGGTAGATTAAAATTGTGTGTCGGACCGAGACTCGAACTCGGGACCTTTGCCTTTAGCGGGAAAGAGCACTTGCCCGCGAAAGGCAAAGGTCCCGAGTTCGAGTCTCGCTCCAGCACACAGTTTTAATCTGCCATGAAGTTTCATATCAGCGCACACTCCGCTCCAGAGCCAAAATCTCATTCTGGAATCACTCTGTTGTATAGTCTGTGTCCTCCTACGGCCTTCAGTGGATTTACACTTCTCTTTTTATCCATGCTGTATGGATGTGGTCGCTTGCAGTTTTATCCTCATCGTTCCCGCGATAACTGGAAAACTTTGCTCGCACTCTGATATCTGTGCCTCTGCTCTTGGTGCCTTACGTCTCACTGAAACATTTTAATTTATTGTGATTAATCTTGGCCTCAACAACGTTGTACCTTAACATTCCGTTGGTGGTAATTTTGGGCGTAAAGTATTGACTGTCCCTGCGTTAGCTGAGACCTCTACTTGTGGTGGATTTCCAAGGCCGTGAGCCGCGCAGCGCTTTCCATTTCAGTGATTTACTAGTGACACTTAACATTCGCCTCGTGTGTACGGCAATTGGCTGTTTGAGTTTTAGTGTTTAATTAAGTTCTTTATTCAGTTCTATTAACTTTGTCATGAGTCGAGTGACATGATTCCTGTTCACTGCATTTGAGATTATTTTACATTTTATAAGGTTTGTAATTTTACCTTTCAATAATTTTAAGGGGAATTCCCTGTGTTAATATGTGTGTTTTGAAATTAGGTTCTACATGGTTGTCAAGCCTGAAGACTGATTCAACGAAATACTATTTATAATGCCTAGTCACTAAGTATTCCATTGGATGCGTAAGGTTAGTCATTTTTTGCTCTATCTCTTTGATTCCAGTAGCACTTGAGCGTGCAAGTGTTAAGACAAATTGGTTGGGGAGACGTTCATCATTATATTTTTACACTTACTTAACAGTGATTTAAGATCTGTTACCTTTAGACAAGTTTTTTGGGAGTGATATGTGCTACCTACCTTACTTTATAATTGATATTTTGGGCTTATTGAAATGCGGTAGGCAGCTGGTGTTGAGTAGAAAGGTACTGAGCCATAATGAATTTATTAACGTTTCTAAAAACACCAACGAATTTATTTCTTAAAAAGTAAACAGTAACATTAACAAATTGCCTCCAGAACTGAGAAGACTAAGGAACTGAAAAGACTGAAATTCAGTAACACAACTGATAGAAAACACCCCAAAACGGCAAGAGTATAAAATCACTTCATCTTAGTAAAGATATCAAATGAAGTAAAAATACATTTACCTTGTTGATGTTGTTGTAGCCTTCAGTCCTGAGACTAGTTCGATGCAGCTCTCCATGCTACTCTATCCTGTGCAAGCTTCATCATCTCCCAGTACCTACTGCAGCCTACATCCTTCCGAATCTGCATAGTGTATTCATCTCTTGGTCTCCCTCTACGATTTTTACCCTCCACACTGCCCTCCAATACTAAATTGGTGATCACTCGATGTCACAGAACATGTCCTACCAACCGATCCCTTCTTCTAGTCAAGTTGTGCCACAAGTTCCTCTTCTCCCCAATTCTATTCAATACCTCCTCATTAGTTATATGGTCTACCCATCTAATCTTCAGCATTCTTCTGTAGCACCACAGTTCGAAAGCTTCTATTCTCTTCTTGTCTAAACTATTTATCGTCCACATTTCACTTCCATACATGACTACACTCCATACAAATACTTTCAGAAACGACTTCCTGACACTTAAATCTATACTCGATGTTAACAAATTTCTCTTCTTCAGAAACGCTTTCCTTGCCATTGCCAGTCTACATTTTATATCCTCTCTACTTCGACCATCTTCAGTTATTTTGCTTCCCAAATAGCAAAACTCCTTTACTACTTAAGTGTCTCATTTCCTAATCTAATTCCCTCAGCATCACCTGACTTAATTCGACTACATTCCATTATCTTCGTTTTGCTTTTGTTGATGTTCATCTTACACTCTCCTTTCAAGACACTGTCGATTCTGTTCAGCTGCTCTTCCAAGTGCTTTGCTGTCTCTGACAGAATTACAATGTCATCGGCGAACCTCAAAGATTTTATTTCTTCTCCATGGGTTTTAATACCAACTCTGAACTTTTCTGCGACCGCTACCGGTGTATCATTGTTCTCGCTCTCCGTCACCTTCATCGTGCCTACGATGTCTGCTAATGCCGCAATCTTGTCATGTATTTGTCTGTTGTCCTCTGCCCCAGTCTGCTTCAATTGTTCTACTTGCTGTTCGAGTGCGTGAATCGCTTGACTGTTGTCTGCTACTGTGTTGCTAACGGATGTGGGACAATGCGTTTCCGCCTCCTGGACTCTGGAGAGTTCCTACTGGTGTTCTCTTTGGCATTATTCTCTCAGCGCTTGGAAATTCCTAAGTAGCTGTTCCGCGCTCTCTTTCGATTCGGCATCGCGCCTCCGCTTGCCCTGTTCTAAGGCTTGCAGACGATCATCGATTTGTTCAAATGTACGACCTAATTCTTTCATAATATCACTTTTTATTTCACTTGCCAGATTGTTTATTCTTTATGAGATATCAGACACTCTCTGCATAGACTTGTCGACTTTATTTGTCTGCTGGATTAGTTTTTCGTCTATTTGTTCGCCTAGCTCGCGGATCGATTTTTCAGATTTCTGCGTCATTTGTTCGCCTAGCTCTCGGATCGATTTTTCGGATGATTCTTTTTGTTCTCGGATCAATTTTTCTGATTTTTCTGCGTTTTCTTTATTTTGATGCAGTAAGGCTTTTATGAGTTCTGCCAAATCAATTTGGTTAGTTGGAGGCAAATTATTTCCTGGCTCTGCTGTGAGCCCATTCGTCCTGTTTTGCATTTCCTCTGAAGTATTCCGCATTGCATTTTCGGAACCGTCCGACGTGTAAATATTCGAAATCAAATTATCCCCTTGGTCCATGTTGCTTAAGTTGTTGGACCACCTACGTTTAGCTTGGTTACGTGTCTGCATTAGTTCAATTTATACCCGGTAAACAACACACTAATCAGAATAAATGTATCCCCCAAAAATTACGACAGTCACACAAAAGGTACCCAACCTAGTACGCACTTTTTCACACGCAAAACAAATTTATATCTTTGATCGAAGTCAGTGCGATTTACAAGCGAGAAAAAAAACACATACATATAAAACACACAAATATAGAAAACAAAACAAGACAAACAACACAACGCCGTGAATCTTTTGAAAGTCTGCTCAGAAACAACGCAGAAGTTGTCTGAGCGCTACAGGGAAAAAGCATTAAGATTATACAACGCTCGCAATCTAACGTTTCAGAGATTCCAGAGTCTAGCGGAATCACAGAACAGGGTCGCCATGTGTAATTTTGTTGCATTAATTTGATGTGTAAGCGGTGCTGATATTGAAGACCATAAAAGTGGGTTAAAACCTGTGAGCTATCTGAGGAAGTTAACCTTGCATTACTGCGCAACTGTTTCACCAGGTATCCAGTCTAGCTTACCAAATTCCCAACCAGACTAACATTAATTATAATCTTTTAATCATCATATGACAACCAGTGATATATATATATATATATATCAGTTTATATTTGGAAATTTATTTTAACATTGATCATTGAAATTTGAGCATATTAAACTTGAGTCGTAACTAAGCTGGTGCCTTATTTAAGACTGTGAAAATGTGAGTTTGTAATCTTATGGAACACATCAAATATAGAGCCAAGATAGAGAGACTGCATACAACACTGCATTCATAAAATAACACACGAAGAACATTGAAACATATGCAAGAGGAAATTAACCACAACCAACTGATTCAATTTTCACCCAAAGAAGTTACGTTTGTAGCACAGTCCTGTCCGTCATGTAATAACCACACACTGCTATACTAAATTCATACTAACTCTCTGTGAAATCTTCCCGAAAAGAATAGCTGAGGGCTACTTTGATGATTACACCACATGCTTGACATGGTCAACTTGGTTTACACAAAGAGTGTAACTCCATAATAATTTTGATAATTAAAATAAATTAGATCGAAAAGCAATTTACAAAAGAAAAACCTCGAACTGGTTACTATCGTCTTACTATTAACCTGATGGGTCAAACAATTGTATAAGCACGTGGTACTGGTCTCACAAAGTACACCCCACGTGGATTGAACATAAAGAAAAGTTGCTATATTGAAAAATATTGTCAGGACGAGAAGTTATACTCTCATGCACGTTTGCATTTAAGATTGATGATCTTAGAGTTACTGATCAACACGTGGTTCCACTTTACTCACAAAGTAGTGACAAAGTAAATACTGGAAGATATTCTGAACTTCACACTCGAAATACACTGCATTGCAATTTAAGATAACATTAGATATTTTAGATCCAAACCTGAAATAAAGGTGATTAAATTTTCAGTTAGGTTGAACTTAATAAATCCATTGTCCTATGCACTTAGCAGACACGCACTTAGCTGAAGATGTTACCACTTCAGACGCTCGCCGCGGACAGACTGCCCTGCGCTCCTACCGAGCGTGCTTAACAGATACAAACAGAAGTGACCAGAGAGGCAGCTTCCTATACCAACATGACAAGGGATGAACAGGACCATACTAAGAATAGAAACCTCTTTGCTTCTAGAAAGCGTAGCTACCTGTGCCGACGTTGGTCCTACTGTTGTCTAGCAGACAGGCTTGTCTGCTACCCTCAAGCATGCAACTAGAAATACATTTGCTCATTCATCCTCTCGCAGAGAAGGGAAGGGGGATGAAAGTATCTTATCATATACAGTATATAAAAGAAAGCGGATGTAGGTTCCGTATGAGGCTGTGTGACATGAATTACATGTAAACTGTGTTTATAGTGTAGTAGTGCACAGCTCGTTCTTGTTTATGTGTACAAGTAACACGTTTCACTGCTCAGTCTCCTCCCAGATAGAAACACCACAGTAAATTTAGAAGAGGAATTTATGCCGTGAATGACAACAGATTTAAGAGATTAACATGAAAGGAATTCAACAGACCTTTCAACATTTCTACGGAATCCAAACTGATCTTCCCCGAGGTCGGCTTCTACCTGTTTTTCCATTCGTCTGTAAAGAATTCGCGTTAGTATTTTGCAGCTGTGACTTATTAAACTAATAGTTCGGTAATTTTCACATCTGTCAACATCTGCTTCCTTTGGGATTGGAATTATTTTATTCCTCTTGAAGTCTGAGGGTATTTCGCCTGTCTCATACATCTTGCTCACCAGATGGTAGAGTTTTGTCAGGACTGGCTTTCCCAAGGCTGTCAATAGCTCTAATGGAATGTTGTCTACTCTGAGGCCTTGTTTAGACTCAGGTCTTTCAGTGCTCTGTCAAACTCTTCACGCAGTATCATATCTCCCATTTCATCTTCATCTACATCCTCTTCCATTTCCATAATATTGTCCTCAAATACTGCATGGGGGCTTAATTAAATATTTTGAAAATATTTTTGGTAGCTGTAAGTCCGATTACGCTGTGCTCGTAAACGGTTGGCCCTGATTAGTATTATTACGCTATCTGACTGCAAGAACAACAACAAAAATGAAATGAGAATTTTCATTAACACAATTAATTAATTAAGTCCCCAGCAACTATAAAATCTACAAAACCCAAGCACAAATGTAACTGTTCTGTGTGTGGGAGTGTGACTCAACGTACACATCTGGCACGGTTCTTCTTCAACAAGACAAGAAATTTTAAATACCATTTATACTGAAGTAACTAAAGGAAATAAAAATACCATAATTACTCAAGAAAACCAGAATTACACTCTAATACAAGAACACAAGCCAGATGCTTTGTTGACTGAACCTGTCATGACGCATTATTTAAAACATGGAAATAATGAAAAAACACGTAATATTTTACCTTCATATATATTGACGAAAAGCACTCTGATCGTTACAGTATTTCCATTAGAATAACATCTGCTACCTCTCCCATCAATAACTGCATAAAACATGGAACAACACTCCCCACTATTACATCTCACTCCGACTTCACGACAAGCAGTGCCCACTAGCACATCTCGGCACGAACTGACCACTACGAGCTCTGGACAAGCACTGACTTCTACGAGCTCTCTCCTAGCACTGTGGAGGCGGCTTAATAGTACTCTTTGGCGCAATCTCTGGCGCAGTGGCTCAGTGTAGCCACCTTTCATATGCCCCTCCTCCACAGGCCAGAATTTGATGGTATTTTTGCCAGCATTGGTGGTGAAAATACCACCAAATTCGTCCAGAAAAATACAGACAAAAATAAAAGATAATATTAATACCTAAATATCACATAATTAGTTAAAATTTTGGCTTTGCACTGACCTTTCAATAATCTAATATATAACATACAGTAGGCAATACAAATTCTTTTCATACATGTGGCTTTACATAATAGTTTACACAATACATAAAAAATCAGTTTATACAAATGTTCACATAAAATGCTTTCAATGATTAGTTTATACAAAAAAAGACACCAACAGGTGACATCTTTTCAGTAGAAGCAGTCCATCAGTGGCACCCAGTAAAGTTTAGCAGGTACACACAGCAACAAGTGACATTATTTCAGTAGAAGCAGTCCATCAGTTGCACCCAGCAATGTTGAGCAGGTGCAGACAGCAACAAGTGACATTATTTCAGTAGAAGCAGTTCCATCTGTGGCACCCAGTAAAGTTCAAGAGGTACACACAGCAACAAGTCACATTAGTTCAGTAGAAGCAGTCCATCAGAGGCACCCAGCAGTGTTGAGTAGGTGCAGACAGCAACAAGTGACTTCATTTCAGTAGAAACAGTTCATCAGTTGCACCCAGCAATGTTGAGCAGGTGCAGACACCAACAAGTGACATCATTTCAGCAGAAACAGTCCATCAGTTGCACCCAGCAATGTTGAGCAGGTGCAGACACCAACAAGTGACATCATTTCAGTAGAAGCAGTCCATCAGTTGCACCCAGCAATGTTGAGCAGGTGCAGACACCAACAAGTGACATCATTTCAGTAGAAAAAGTCCATCAGTTGCACCCAGCAATGTTGAGAGCAGGCGCAGACACCAACAAGTGACATCATTTCAGTAGAAGTAGTTCCATTAGTGGCACCCAGCAATACTGAGCAGGTGCAGACAGCAACAAGTGACTTCATTTCAGTAGAAACAGTTCATCAGTTGCACCCAGCAATGTTGAGCAGGTGCAGACACCAACAAGTGACATCATTTCAGTAGAAAAAGTCCATCAGTTGCACCCAGCAATGTTGAGAGCAGGTGCAGACACCAACAAGTGACATCATTTCAGTAGAAGTAGTCCATCAGTTGCACCCAGCAATGTTGAGCAGGTGCAGACACCAACAAGTGACTTCATGTCAGTAGAAACAGTCCATCAGTTGCACCCAGCAATGTTGAGTAGGTGCAGACAGCAACAAGTGACATCATTTCCATAGAAGCAGCTCCATCTGTGCACCCAGTAATGTTGAGAGCAGGTGCAGACACAACAAGTGACCATCATTTCAGTAGAAACAGTCCATCAGTTGCACCCAGCAATGTTGAGAGCAGGTGCAGACACCAACAAGTGACATCATTTCAGTAGAAACAGTCCATTAGTTGCACCCAGTAAAGTTGAGCAGGTGCAGACACCAACAAGTGACCATCATTTCAGTAGAAACAGTCCATCAGTTGCACCCAGCAATGTTGAGCAGGTGCAGACAGCAGCAAGTGATATCATTTCCATAGAAGTAGCTCCATCTGTGCACCCAGTAATGTTGAGCAGGTGCAGAGAGCAGTCCATGATATTCACTATCACTGATCACACAGTTCATCAGCAGAAATTAAACATGTCCTAGTGGCACCAATCATGTACAAAAGGTACAAGTAACAGTCCATAATATTCACTATCACTGATCACTCAGTTCATCAGCAGAAATTAATCATTCCTAAGTGTCACACATTACGTTGAAAAGTGCAGGTAACAGTCCATAATATTCACCTTCACTAATCTGACAGTTCAGGTATGAACAATAGTTTGAAAACACATACAAATGCTTTTACAATGATCTTACACTAAACATACAAATTCTAATAAACACACAAAAGATGTCAGATAATTGTCATATTAACTATTACAAATACTCAAATATCAGTAAACCTATAATATTTATGGGTGTCAGTGCAAGCCACTACAAACAAATAAAATAATATTTAGGAGATAGGTGGGTAGGATTAGGAAAGGAAAACACACAAAACACACTCATTCATCTTTCATCCACATTAAGTACTACTGTGTAACTGAATAGTGTTAACTGTTTAAATGTAATTCTGTCAAAATCTGATGTTCATCATGTGTATCAAGTAGTAATGGCAGCAATGTATCACAGTCAATAATAGTTAAGTCAACGTCATAGTCATCATGTCAAGACCAATGTTTGCCAAGCCAGATCAAATGTACTGTTGTTGAACAACTGTCAGTGAGCCAAGATATGCAAATACTTCCTCTCTTCAAAAAAAATATATACTGCTTAGTGATTTAACAAAGTGTGTGTATAGACTATCTTCCTTCTACTTTAGTGTTCTAGTCTGCTATCTTCATCCGCCTTGTTCCATTAAGTCCAACAAAAAAATATGCATCTCACTTACTTTACCTCTTATACACCAAAACTCCAATAATCATCAGCATCACATAATCTCAATACTTCACTAATACATCTTTAATACGTCGATAAATATGAACCTTATTACCAATATCATTTCACTTCCATAACAACTCTTTCCTTTAGTCAGTCTTCTCGAACAAGTACAGATAAAATCCTAATGCAAACCTCACCATCCCATACAATCTGAAGACACATTGCCAACACACAACCTCTGTATAATCCATCTGACCCAAATCTTCTGCTCATTATGAATTATAAACAAAGAAATGCATACATGACCTCTAACAGACTTAGTTCGAATAACTCTCAGTAATTAAGTACGATTACGGAGTGTGAATGATCATAATATTTCACAGTGTGTACACCACTTCAAGAATTATGGCAAACAGAAGCAAACATGTGGAGTATTTCTTGTGTCAAGTGTCACTTCCTATTTCAATTGCTCACGAAAAATGCAGTGTAATAATTGTCAATGGTCTAAACCTAGTTTTGGTATGTCATGTCGTTAGCTTCTTTCCTATTAGCATACATTTATACAGCTTCCATAAAACCTCAGCTCATGTGACTTCTATGAAGTTTCATGTACCAATGTCGTTCGTCGAATTATAACAGTTCATTTTCTTATCTTAAAATATAAGGCACTGACCGTAAGCAAAACAAGCAATAGCGAGTAAATATACCAGTAGATAACAGAATGTCAAAAGGTGAATGCAGCACAAATCCTACAACGAGGCTCTGCCAAGCGAACAATCTGTAATTAATACAGTAGTGTGACCTAAACTCTATGTTCATACACAGTATATCAGCATTTCTATATACCAAATTAAAGAGTAGTTATGACAACAACAGAAATGTATAAATATGCAATCCATACACATAGCTGTAAACATGTCATTAGCATCATATCAGCATAAGCAAATAAATGTTCATATGTCATCTTAATAAGTAAACATGAAGGCGCAAGCAGATAAATCACAAAATATAACTTACATACCTAAACACATCAGCACAATTAATCAGGTTACAATTATAATTTAAATAAATAAGCACAGCAGGCACATAATTAAAAAAAATATGACATCAGTGAAAAAGCAGTGCAGCCAAGCGATGTATAATATACACAAGTTACAACCCAGTTCATTAATAATCATTGTCAAAATTAGTTAACGTACGCAAGCACGTCGCTTCACAAGCAAATTCATAGAACATGAAATTTAGCACAAAATGAATCACGTAATCGCAAGCAGCAAATTACGTCTAAAGTACGTACCTAAGTGGAAATATGTTACCTGAAAAATGAACTCAATTAATAGTTACCTTTTTTTTTAGTTTATTAGTTTCTTCTTCGAAATTACATTCTTCCTGAAAATTTCTCGATAGCAAGTCCACTTAACGTCGGAGACACACAGAATTTACCTGAAGTTCTTAAATATTTTATAGAACCGTATCCTGAAAAATACTGAATGTTAATAACATAATTCATCAAGTCACTATAGCTTTATACTGAATTTAGTCGGAGAAATTAAACTGTGTATTTGTTTACGGCTGTCAGTGCATTCGCACTGAGCGCTCGATCAGCTGTAGGCGCGTGACGTAGGAAGCAATTGTTCGCGGTCAACGACTGCCTTGTGCGGCGCGCAGACTTGACTGTTGCTTTGAGTATATGCCGCCGCCAAAACACAGCGCGGTATCCTTGTACTCTCCGCATGTTTACATCTAGCTGTTAGTTTCTCTAAAGTATATCATTCCACAAAAATTTTGGAAACAACGAACCTCACGTTTTGTGGTAGGTACGGCATAATTACGAATACCGTCTAATTTTTTTGGATCAAAAAGAATACCGAGAAATTTCACCTGAGAATGACCAAATTCAGATTTTTCTAAGTTCACAGTAATGCCAACTCGTGCAAAAATACGTAATAATGAATCCAAAATTTTGTTATGCTCACTCCAAGAATATTTAGCAATAAGAATATCGTCAACATATGAAGTAATATTGTCACGAAGATAAACAGGTAAAATTTCATTTAAGCTACGAATGACTGCTGCTAAAGATACAGTTCAAACGGTAAATTCCAAAGTCACTTTTGGGTAAAACAGTCATATCCGGTTACTGTTTACTTACTCACTAGATAGATTGATAGTCGAAGAGTTGTTTTGACAGATGCAAAGAATAGTAAAAGAGTAGGCAGTGGTACAGAAAACTAAAAGAGAAATAGCACCACTACAGCTCGGGGCCCTATGCTCGCTACGGCACATATTCACTTAGAGTAGTGAATCCCCTGCGGACATTAATAACTGCACATAATTTCAAGTTTGTGACTTAGTGGCAAATTTGGCGGCAGTGCGTACGTAAATTCATCTAACCATGCACATGGATGTATGTCATTCTTAGAATTGCGAAATATCTTAATCTTCCGAACAGTTAAGAAGTGTTTATACTCAAAGTTTTCGCCTCGTGGCGACAAAGACCTACGGCGTCTCTCCCAGTCCCAATGTTGATTATTGTTAAATTCACGCGCCTCGCGCTCTCTTATTGCATCCCGTAAATGAAATAAATTACTTTCTTCAAACCCCTCTGCTAAACTAAGACTTGTCAATTTATCTGAGATCTCCTCAACTCTTTCCGATGAGTCACTTAATTGTTCTTTCTGTTTATTTACGTCTTCCGTAAGTGTCGCGACTCGGGTTTCGGTATTGTCACATTTAGTAGTGAACTGTTCATACTGTTGCGTTAAGTTATTTATTCTGTCATTTGATACGGATTCCTCGATTCTCTCAAATATTTCTTTCTTATCTTTTGCACGTTGTAATTTTAACTCTGAATACTTTTGCACTATCACGCGATCTTTTTCTTCCCGTTCTCTGTCCTGTTCCTCTTGTCTGATTTCTGTTGAAATTAAACTATTATTGTGAGCATTCAAAATCGGTTGTACTTCTTCTCTAATTTCTTTCTTTGATTCATCTTTCATGTTTTTGAAACATGTCCCTGTTCGTGAGCCTAACTGTGTTTCCATTGTTCCCATATCAGTTTCTAATTCAGATCGTAACTGTGATCCCACTGCTTTCATCTCGGTTTTAATTGTTCCTATTTCTGTTTCAATTGTTCCTATTTTTGAGCATAACCGTGTTGTCATTGCTTTCATCTCAGTTCTAATTGTTCCTATCTCTGTTTTAATTGTTCCAATCTCAGTTTTAATTGTTCCCATCTCAGTTTTAATTGTTCCTCTCTCTGTTTTTAATTCAGATCCCAAATTTAATATTGCACTCATTAACTGCTCCATATTTAATGATTCAAAATTCTTTTCACCCCGAACATTTCCCGCAAAACTAATTTCCTTCTGCATAGCCATAAAGCTATCTGTGTTCGATACTATTTCAGAATCTTCTATCGTTAATCTCGTATTCTGTGAATTTTCTGATTGAGAAAAATTTTGAAATGGTTCCGGCCTATGTTCCCGACTTATTACATTGTTTCCCACTTCATTATTCATCGCACTGTTTTCCTCTGTTGGCGAGTTCGCCATGTTAACAATTTCGTCATTCTCACTATTCATCATTTTTGCCTTTTTCATTGATCGCGTAATCATTTACAAAACATAAAAAAAATTCGTCACTGTTCGAAAATCACACACAATGACTCCTTATCTCCAACAATACTATTCACACGAGATGTTTCCCTCAAACACGATTAACGAACAATCGAAATAATTGCACTAGATTGTCAAACGCGTAAACAAGACAACAAATCAAATTCTGAGAAAAAATACCATTAGAAGAATGACAATTACCAAATCTACACATGCAAAATAGACTACAATTACTAACAACAAATTACTACAACAATACTACCATCTACCATTTTTACAATCAGAAGAATCCAAGGGACGATCCTGGCAGGGTCGCCACGTGCATGGGGGCTTAATTAAATATTTTGAAAATATTTTTGGTAGCTGTAAGTCCGATTACGCTGTGCTCGTAAACGGTTGGCCCTGATTAGTATTATTACGCTATCTGACTGCAAGAACAACAACAAAAATGAAATGAGAATTTTCATTAACACAATTAATTAATTAAGTCCCCAGCAACTATAAAATCTACAAAACCCAAGCACAAATGTAACTGTTCTGTGTGTGGGAGTGTGACTCAACGTACACATCTGGCACGGTTCTTCTTCAACAAGACAAGAAATTTTAAATACCATTTATACTGAAGTAACTAAAGGAAATAAAAATACCATAATTACTCAAGAAAACCAGAATTACACTCTAATACAAGAACACAAGCCAGATGCTTTGTTGACTGAACCTGTCATGATGCATTATTTAAAACATGGAAATAATGAAAAAACACGTAATATTTTACCTTCATATATATTGACGAAAAGCACTCTGATCGTTACAGTATTTCCATTAGAATAACATCTGCTACCTCTCCCATCAATAACTGCATAAAACATGGAACAACACTCTCCACTATTACATCTCACTCCGACTTCACGACAAGCAGTGCCCACTAGCACATCTCGGCACGAACTGACCACTACGAGC
The DNA here is from genome assembly GCF_021461385.2 of Schistocerca piceifrons. NCBI lineage: Eukaryota > Metazoa > Arthropoda > Insecta > Orthoptera > Acrididae > Schistocerca > Schistocerca piceifrons. Next base: position 20,144,458 of record NC_060139.1, on the reverse strand, counting down.
TCTGGACAAGCACTGACTTCTACGAGCTCTCTCCTAGCACTGTGGAGGCGGCTTAATAGTACTCTTTGGCGCAATCTCTGGCGCAGTGGCTCAGTGTAGCCACCTTTCAATACATAACCATTGTATAGACCCTCTATATACTCCTTCCAACTTTCTGCTTTCCCTTCTTTGCTTAGAACTGGGTTTCCATCAAAGCTCTTGATATTCATGCAAGTGGTTCTCCTTTCTCCAAAGGTCTCTTTAATTTTCCTGTAGGCAGTATCTATTTTACCCCTAGTGAGGTAAGCCTCTACGTCCTTACATTTGTCCTCTAGCCATCCCTGCTTAGCCATTTTGCGCTTCCTGTCGATATCATTTTTGAGACGTTTGGATTTCTTTTTGCCTGCTTCATTTACTGAATTTTTATATTTTCTCCTTTCATCAATTAAATTCAAAATTTCTTCGGTTACCCAAGGGTTTCTACTAGCCCTCGTCTTTTTACCTATTTGATCCTCTGCTGCCTTCACTATATCATCCCTCAAAGCTACCCATTCTTCTTCTAGTGTGTTTCTTTCCCCCATTCCTGTCAATTGTTCCCTTATGCTCTCCCTGAAACTCTGTACTGCCTCTGATTCTTTCAGATTATCCAGGTCCCATCTCCTTAAATTCCCACCTTTTTGCAGTTTCTTCAGTTTTAATCTACAGTTCATAACCAATAGATTGTGGTCAGAGTCCACATCTGTCCCTGGAAATGTCTTACAAGTTAAAACCTGGTTCCTAAATCTGTCTTACCATTATATGATTTATCTGATACCTTTTAGTATCTCAGGGTTCTTCCATTTACCTTACTAACAGCTAAATATAGGATCAAATGAATATGTCATAAATATCAACCATCGGCTATTGCCAGTAATTATCAAAATACCATTGACTTTACAGTAGCCAAAATGACTGTCAAATATTCAAATCTTTGCATTCATACTTGAAGTGTTGAGGAAAATTTTAAAGTGGTTTCCGTTACGGTTGCTATCTAGTTAGATTTCTATTTTTATTTATGACTCACTGTTCTTTGAGCGTAATTTGTGATTGTATCCGTTCTATGGATGTAAGAAATTTTTTCAGATCTTCCAAGCTTCGCTGTTTATTCTATGTTACCAGTTCTTAACTTAATAACTATTTGTTAAGAAGGCTGTGCGAGAGTTATCTTTTACGTACTTATAGTATAAAAGTAAAAATGCCTAGACCGCAATTCTCCTATCACAGTTAAATATAAATAACTAGTTTCGGTTGCTATTTGTATCCATCTTCAGATCTGTAACACGTGTAGGCAATATAGCCGAAGCAAGCTATGGAACAATCAAGTAGAATACAAAAACACTGTACAACAACTGAGAAAAAACAGTGGGGAGCCAATTCTAGAAGTAAAGTGAACACAAAGCCGTTTAACAGTGTAGTGTAAATTATGTTAATTCTTATCACGTAACATATAGTTCAAAATATGAAAATGGGGTGAATGAGCACTGGATATCGTCGTTATCTATACTCATGCAACAACATGCATTCGTAACTACCCAAATAACAACAGTACATGGCTGACAGCGTCACCGCGAGGAAGCCAGGTTGTACAAGTGTTGAAATAATTGTAGAACAGTGGTTATTTAATGAACTATGTCAAGACCGCCGTCTCTCCACCATGACCATGTCAAGCTTCACTGAAAGTTTAGTGACGCCAGTCCGTGGCTAAAATTCAAAAGGGCTTATTTTCATTTAACAGCCTCTTACGTTCGGAGATATATGGCGATTACTGTATTTTATTTTGTGCAATCATGTGCATTTTAAATTAATGTGATAATTAAAAGGACAAATGATGCAAGAATTGTGGACCATCTCTTCCACCTGATTCCTTTCCCAGCCCAACCTGTATCTTGACGTTTCACTCTTCTCCAATGGGAGCAGCTTCAGTCTGAGTAGTGATTCTGGAAGGTCTCTTATATGGCGAGAGGTAGAAAGTAATGCACGCAGGGACACTGCGGATCATGATCGTTTTGATGGTCTAAATGTCGTGGTGTGAGGAGGCATAATTTCGCATGGGCGCACTGACCTCCAAATCTGGCGGTGCACTCATTGGTCAACTTTATTTTCCAAAGTGCGCCTTCTTTGTGGTGCACTCGGCCCTAACTCAGTTTTTATGTCTCACTGCATCCAACAGCGCAAGGGGTGGGGGGGTGGGGGGCGAGTTCCTGGAACGATATAAGGCGAGAATAACTGGCAACCCCGTCTGACAAATGCTGGATACGTTGGACGAACGGCCACATGGAATAACGACCTTGTAAACCTTGCTGGTAGAGAGGCCAGCAAGGAAACACGTTGCAAAGCATCTGATCATACATCCTATTATGAACCTTGTGTCTCTTTTTAAGTGTTCTGGGGATCGTCATAAATCGCTGTGAGTTCAGTGTAATTATTGTCTTCGAGTGGAAGTGTCATTTCTGTTCGTCTCATTGCTTATTCTTTCGGTTACCTTATGTACCATTACGTAACACTTCATTCTATGTATTCTAGCTACTCGTATGTTACTTGGTACTGACAAATCGTACGAAAGTCACTATCGTCCTTAGGCTTTGCACACCAGTGAAATTTTAAACTTATTGAAAGCAACATACAATTATTGAAAAATTTCTGTATGTAGTATGACTCGTTGTTAACTGGCCCACAGTCGAAAGAAAGTATGGATGATGTAAAGGTACACTATGTCATGAAAAGTATCCAGACACCTGGCTGGAAATGACTTACAAGTTCGTGGTGCCATCCATCGGTAATTCTGGAATTACCGAGCTGACGACAGCTTCCACTCTCCCAAGCATACGTTCAATCAGGTGCTGGAAGGTTTCTTGGTGAATGGCAACCCTTTCTTGACGGAGTGCTGCACTGAGAAGAGGTATCGACGTCGGTCAGTGGGGCCTGGCACGAAGTCGGCGTTCCAAAATATTCCAAAGGTGTTCTGTAGGATTCAGGTCAGGACTCTGTGCATGCCAGTCCATTACAGCGATGTTATTGTCGTGTAACCACTCTGCCACAGGCCGTGAATTATGAATAGATGCTCGATCGTGTTGAAAGATGCAATCGCCATTCCCGAATCGCTCTTCAAAGGTGGGAAGCAAGAACGTGCGTAAAACATCAATGTTGGCCTGTGCTCTTATAGTGCCACGCAAAACAACAAGCGGTGCAAGCCTCCTCCATGAAAAAAATGAGCACACCATAACACCACCGCCTCCGAATTTTACTGTTGGCACTACACACGCAGGCAGATGACGTTCACCGGGCATTCGCCATACCCACACCCTGCCATCGGATCGCCACATTGTGTACTGTGATTCGTCACTCCATCAACGTTTTTCCATTGTTCAACTGTCCAGTGTTTACGCTCCTTACACCAAACGAGGCGTTGATTGGCATTTACCGGCGTGATGTGTGGCTTATGAGCAGCCGCTCGACCATGAAATCCAAGTCTTCGCACCTCCCCCCTAACTGTCATAGTGGATCCTGAAGCAGTTTGGAATTCCTGTGTGATGGTGTGGTTAGATGTCTGCCCGTTACATATTACTACTCTCTTCAACTGTCGCCGATCTCATGTCAGTCAACAGACTAGCTCGACCTGTACACTTTTGTGCTGTACGTGTCCCTTCACGTTTCCACTTCACTATCACGTTGGAAACAGTGGACCTAGTGATGTTTAGGAGCGTGGAAATCTCGAGTACAGACGTATATCACAAGGGACACCCAATCACCTGACCACGTTCGCAGTCCGTGAGTTTCGCGGAGCGCCCCATTCTGCTCTCCCAGGATGTCTAATGACTACTGAGGTCGCTGATATGGAGTACCTGGCAGTAGGTGGCAGCATAATGCACCTAATATGAGAAACGTATGTTTTTGGGTGTCTCCGGATACTCTTGATCACATAATGCATTAATGTTGGCGTTGTCCACAGAGTATGTTCGCCGTTTATCACAGGTATTCAGACAGAGGCGTATAACGTGTTACAGTACTACAAAGACAATGGGCCTGCATCTCTAAGAGTTTACAGTTGTTCAGGGACTGATACAGACCAAAATACCGCCATTCGTTTCAGTGATTCATAACTGAAAGGTCAGGAAAGTCGTAGTAGACTGGTACAGTGATGAATCATGGTTGTACTTGTCAGGACGCGTGAATTCGCAAAACAAACATTTATGGATTAGTGACAACCAGCATGTAGCCAGCGAGGGACCCCCCTATATCCACAGAAAGTGTGGATTGTCACTACGGTGCATCATGGGACTTATTTTTTCTTATTTTTTTTCACACCAATGTTACCAATGTATTGTTTCCTGAATCTGTGAACCACTTGGATGACCAAGAACTGACAGAAAAATAGGGACACATGCCACGCGTCTATATCGAGTGTGGCCAAGATAGAATCCTTTTTCCACGACAGATTTCCAAAAAATTATGGTCCCAAGGTCAACTGACTTTTCCCCCACTCACATCTTTCTTCTATGTGGTCACCTTGAAGGTAACGCGAACAAGAAGAAACCACGCACCATCAGAAAGTTATGTGAGAATATACGTCGTGAAATCCAGGCAGTCATCGCCATTACTCTATCGACATTCACGAAGATGCAGTGCCATGTACAACTGTGTAAATTGGTTGGGCTGGGGGTCGCTTCCAGCACATCCTTTTGTATGATAATTAAAATACAGTATTTATCGCAAATTTATTTTAATCGGAGTGACCGGATGCAATCCTTAAGGATCATCTTCAGACTCCAGAACGGCAGGTGGACTTCCATGGAGTCGACCCACGACGCTGAACGGACTGCTATTACATATCGATAAAACATCGCTGAGTTTAATAAGTCACGGCTGCAAAATACTAACGCGAATTCTTTAAAGACGAATAGAAAAACTGGTAGAAGCCGACCTCGGGGAAGATCAGTTTGGATTCCGTAGAAATATTGGAACACGTGAGGCAATACTGACCCTACGACTTATCTTAGAAAATAGATTAAGGAAAGGCAAACCTACGTTTCTAGCATTTGTAGACTTAGAGAAAGCTTTTGACAATGTTGACTGGAATAGTCTCTTTGAATTCAGAAACTGGCAGGGATAAAATACAGGAAGCCAAAGGCTATTTACAATTTGTACAGAAACCAGATGGCAGTTATAAGAGTCGAGGGACATGAAAGGGAAGCAGTGGTTGGGAAGGGAGTGAGACAGGGTTGTAGCCTCTCCCCGATGTTATTCAATCTGTATATTCAGCAAGCAGTGAAGGAAACAAAAGAAAAATTCGGAGTAGGTATTGAAATCCATGGAGAAGAAATAAAAACTTTGAGGTTCACGGATAACATTGTATTTCTCTGAGAGACAGCAAAGGACTTGGTAGAGCAGTTGAACGGAATGGACAGTGTCTTGAAAGGACGATATAAGATGAATATTAACAAGAGCAAAACGAGGATAATGGAATGTAGTCCAATTAAGTCGGGAAATGCTGAGGGAATTAGATTAGGATATGAGACACTTAAAGTAGTAAAGGAGTTTTGCTATTTGGGGAGCAAAGTAACTGTTGATGGTCGAAGTAGGTAGGATATAAAATGTGGACTGGCAATGGCTGGGACAGCGTTTCAGAAGAAGAGAAATTTGTTAACATCGATTATAGATTTAAGTGTCAGGAAGTCGTTTCTGAAAGTATTTGTATGGAGTATAGCCATGATGGAAGTGAAACATGGACGATAAATAGTTTAGACAAGAAGAGAATAGAAGCTTTCGAAATGTGGTGCTACAGAAGAATGCTGAAGAATAGATGGGTAGATCACATAACTAATGAGGAGGTATTGAATAGAAATGGGGAGAAGAGGAGTTTGTGGCACAACTTGACTAGAAGGGATCGGTTGGTAGGACATGTTCTGAGGCATCAAGGGATCACCGATTTAGTATTGGAGGGCAGTGTGGAGGGTAAAAATCGTAGAGGGAGACCAAGAGATGAATACATTAAGCAGATTCAGAAGGATGTAGGTTGCAGTAGGTACTGGGAGATGAAGAAGCTTGCACAGGATAGAGTAGCATGGAGAGCTGCATCAAACCAGTCTCAGCACTGAAGACCACAACAACAACATAAGATCACTGAGAATTTTACATCCTTTAATGTACCTGCATGTCGCAATGATGAAAGTACGTCATGTACAAATTTGATTTCATACCCTTTTCTATTAGAGTTTTTAAAAACTCTTGCCTTGGCCCCTTGAGAGTGGGACACCCGCTACATATTGCATGTTATCCATCATTTTGCATGGTATAGAGCAACTCTCCAGTGGGTAGTGTCACTGAAGCGTTGATGTTCGGTTTCAGGTAGGATGGGCCGGGGACCCTTCGTGCGCCGCAGAGGGACAGCCAATTAGACTGCGAACTGCGACCGCCGAGCAGCACAGCGGACCAGAGCGGCGTAATGGCCCCGGCAGGTGGTCGCGCTCGCCAGCGGCAGCCCGCGGCATCAAAGCGCAGGGCGGCAAAGCGCTGAGGTCCCAGGTGGACGGACTGCCGCTCAAAGGTCGCCGCCGGGCTAGCGAGGGCCCGAGGACAGGCCGGCAGCTCGTTACGCTGCCCTTCTGCTGCCGCCACAGACCGCGCCGGCTCTTTGCGGCAAACGTTGGCACCGAACCCAACAGCCGTAAGTTACGCAGTCGCCAGCCGAGCAGAAATTTCTGCACCCAGGCAGCACGTGCCCGGGGTCTCTCGAAATATGGTTGGAAATATCAACAAGCTTTTACGGTTCCCTTCGTCAGTAGGTAAAAGCGGAACACAAGTAAGATCGCTTTGTTGTCCGTCTGTCTATCTTGTTAAGTCCCCTTTCCCACCGTGACGATGTAATACGTATAACCTTCTACAGCAAAGCAATTGAAAGATACAGCCATTTAAGTCCCACATTTCGAAACTCACATATTCTCATCAAAAAATCGTGAAATTTGACAAGAAGCAAAGTTTCATGGTACAGGCAAAGGATGAAATTTCGAACATTGTTTATTTGCTATTGTATCACACGAAAGAAAAATACTTTTTTTTCATTTGTTATCAGATTGTCTGTCTCCACCCGTTGACATTCCTTTCTCTCAGGAACGAGTCGATGCATCAAGTCGAAATCTGTTCAAAGTCCCACGGTCCCTTGTCCGTCTAACATATTTGATCTTCCAATTCAATGCAATCAAAGGATACTGCAATTTGTCACTTATTTTGATGCTCGCTAACTCACCCACCGAAGTCTATAGAGTACTTCCTGCCGATGTAAATTCATGTAAGGAGCAAGGCTTCGAGGTACAAGAAAAGTTCGAAAATATTAATTTGTAATCGCATGACACGCAAAATATGTTTCTTTTGTTATTTGCTATCCGACTCTTGTCTGTCTGTCCGTCTGTTAAAACCCCCTTTTTCACAGAAATGGGCAGATGTATCAAGTTGAAAAATATGTCACATACTAAGGTCTATGGTCCCTTGTCGCTGTAAAATAATTACGCTACCAAGTCATAGGAATCAAAATATACGACCTATAGAGTACTTCCCATTGACCTAGAATGATGAAATTTGGCAAGAAGGAAGGTTTTACAGTAGAACTACACAAAGAAACTCACAAATTGTTGAACAATAATTATATCATAAAAACATATTTTCACCATCGTATCTTACATTGCATTACAGGTAACGCATAAATAACACGAAAATATTACTGCACGTAAATATAAAATGTAAGTTATAGTAATGTTTCACTAAGTACATTAAAGCGTTGTTTTATTTAATCTCTCTATATATAAAATGAAGTCTGACTTCATTTTGTATGTCAGTGGTATTAGCAGATTCTCGTGATGGATGGATGAACTATTTGATGCGAAGACAATTTAGGCTGTAAGATGATGGCCAATATAGAGGGGTAGAAAATGTATACTGTTAAAGACCAGAAAAGCCTTTCTCAAGATGGGAAATTTGTTAACATCGAATATTGATTCAAATGTTAGGAACATATTCGTCTGGGGTGTAGGCATGCATGGAAGTGAAACATGGACGGTGAACAGTTTACACAATAAGACAAAAGAAGCTTTAAAGTTTGTTGATACAGAAAAACATTGAAGAGGGGAAGACAAGAGATTTGTGCTACAATGTGACTAAAAGAAGGGATCGGTTGATAGGACACATTTTGAGAGAGAGAGAGAGAGAGTGAGAGAGAGAGAGAGAGAGGGAAAGCGATACCTACAGTAAGAAGATACAGAAGGATGCATGTTGCAGTAGTTATTAAGAGATGGAATGGCTTGCGCAGGATAGAGTAGAATGGAGAAGTGCATCAAACCAGTCTTCCGGCTGAAGACAGCAATAACAACAACAACAACAACAACAACGAAACCCTCAGTGCGCGAGTCTTACACTCGGTCAGTTTTTAAGAGACGAAGTTGGAGAGAGGTTTGATACTGCCACTACATCATGGCTTACTGGCGTAACGAAGGAGACGTTTATATTACCAATGAGAACTATCAGACCACATTTCTTAATTGCAGGTACGGCTAGCCTCAGTTACTAGTTGAAGCGCCGGCCGTGTGGCCGAGCGGTTCTAGGCGCTTCAGTCCGGAACCGCGCTGCTGCTACGGTCGCAGGTTCGAATCCTGCTTTGGGCACGGACGTGAGTGCTGTCCTTAGATTAGTTAGGTTTAAGTAGTTCTACGTTTAGGGGACTGGTGACCTCAGATGTTTAGCCCCATAATGATTAGAGCCATTGGAACTAGTTGAAGCAACTGAGCACAGAATATGGATGAAGAGTGAACCGAAGAAAGACATAAGTTTAATTTCTATGGTCACATTGTCTATAGTTGCTTTTTAATTAGCGACGCTATTTCAAACTAGCCTTTGCAACGACAAGAAAATGGGGATTTTTGTCAACAGACGCGTTCATTTTGTTGAAATAAAACAATAGTCTCTAATGAATATATGGAATGGACAATGAGTTCATCTACAGCTATATCACTTCGCAATTCACAAATAAGTGTCTGGCACAAGGTTCATCGAACTACCTTCAAGCTGTTACTCTACCGTTCTACTCTCGAAGAGAGCGAGGGAAAATGAACACTTTTACCTTCCCATGCGATCTCTGATTTCTCTTATTTTCCTCATTCCTCCCCTCGTAGGTGGGCGACAATAAAATATTTTCACTCTCGAAGCACAAAGTTCATCATTAAAATTTCAGGAGAAGATCCTGTTGCAACGAAAACCGCCTTCGCTCAAATGATTGCCACCTCAATTCGCTTATCATATCCGTGGCACTCTCTCCCAGATTTCTCGATAGTACAAAACGAGCTGCCCTTCTTTGAACTTTTTGATTTCCTCCGTCAATTCTGTCTGACACAAATCCCATATCGCACACCAATACTCCAGCAGAGGGCGAACAAGCGTACTGTAAGCAGTCGCTTTAGAAGACTTGTCTCATTTTCGAAATGTTCTGCCAATGAATCGCAGTCTTTGGTTTGCTTTCCCCACAACATTATCTAAGTGATCGTTTCAGTTTAAGTTATTCGTAACTGTAATCCCTAGGTACTTAGTTGAACTTACAGGCTTTGGATTTGTGTATTTTATCTTGTAATCGAAATTTAGCGGATTTCTTTTAGTAGTCGTGTGGATGACTTCACATTTCCATTATTTTTATGGGTCAATTGCAACCTTTTGCACCACGCAGATAACTTGCTTAAACCGTTTTGCAATTTGTTGTAGTCATCTGATAACTGTATAAGACAATAAATGACAACATCATCTACGAACAATTTAAGAAGGCTGCTGAGATTGGCTTCTAAATCGTTTATGTGGATGAGAAACAACAGAGGGCCTATGACACTTCTTGGCGAATGCCAGATTTTACTTCTGCATTACCGGCGATCGGATGGCCTCGATAGGCCACTCGTGGCCTGAAGACGGAGTGTGTCTTTACTACGAACTGTGTGACCTTTCTGGCAGGAAAGTTGGAGGAAGAAGGTGTGAAGCATGAGGTGAGGCGAAAGGGAGAGAGGGAGAGTACGAGAGGGCGAGGGATAGGAGAGGAAAACTGTTTCGTTTTCTCATTACATAATTTTATTCAGTTGGTTTGAACTGATAGTAGAGGCTGATTAGCCAATTATGAATGCTTGACAAGGTGTCGTCTGTTCAAGCCAAGCGAATAAATCACGCGATTGATGGAAAAAAAAACTCTTTTTCTCTCCCATCGCTCACTCTATCTCACTCACTACAATTCTCCCGCTTTCATTTCACCTTTTGCTTCTCACCCTTTTCCTCCAACTCTCTATTCCATATAACATTCATTACGGACGCCTTACGACGTTTTAGTCGAAAAAATCTAGATGCTTAATGATTATCATATACAGTATCAGTTACATATTTTTAATTGATTTAGTACTGTTGGAAGTTTTTCTCACTAGACAAGACGGGTTGCTGAAGCAACTAATTGGATCCGAAGATGATCTTTACTGGTAGAAATAGTAATTTAATTATCAAATGTGCAACTGAGACTGAATAATTATTGAGAATTATCTTAAATATCAAACAGTTGTTAACTGGCACGAGACTAAGTTAAAACGAGACGTGCTTGATGACAAAAGACGCATTTTGTTGCCGTTGCAAAGATGGATTTGAAATAGCTTCAATAAAGTCAGAAGTAATTAGAGTGGTTGGAAATGAGATTAACAGCAAACTTAAGATAACTACTGAGGAGCAAGTGAAACACTGGTCACAAATGAATTAAATATGTTCCTCATAGTAGCCTACAATTTTTCTGTGACATGTGTTATTTATTCGTATCATCACTCGTAGTTTCTTTCATGTTTTGTTAATTATTTAATTCTTTGTTCATAAATCAGCAGTGTGTAAACCATACTCCCCACTTTCCATGACCGTATAGTTTTGGTTCACTTGCTCCCTTGGTACCTGATATGTAAATAAATATCAACATTTCTTTGGCCACAATGAATGAATGAGATAGGAGAATGTTTTGCATTTGTTAATTGCACAAGATGTTACTTTGGTTTACACTCTCAAAGTTTTCCAGATTCCACTTGTACCAACTGCTGATTCTATGTCTCCTACTTCCATGCAGTGGTTATAGCTCCTACTCTTACGCCTTACTACATCCTGATAATTATCGTTGCGACTGTGGATTTTCACAAGGCCGCACGTACGGAGACAGAGCTCTCGTGAAAGATAAATAATTTAGGTTGTTATTAATTGTAGTTGAACACTTTTAACTAATTAAATACGTTCTTTAGTGTACTCTTCAAGCTCACCATTAAAAGTTTTTCTTTTATTTGCGTAGTGTTCTAGTAATCGCGAAAAGTTCGTTTGTTTACCTATTGCTGCTTAGGCCTAATTTTTCGAGTGCGCATATTTAGCGTTAGACCGCAATTGGAAGTGCATTTGCTGTAGTTTAACTGATTAAATACGTTCATTAGGGTACTTTTCAAGCTCACCATTAAAGATTTTTCTCTTTTTTGCGTGTTGTTCCAGTAATCGAGAAAAGTTCGTTTTGTTTATATTCCGCTGCTTTGCCTTACTTTCCGAGTCTGCATACTTAGCGTTATACCGCAATCTTAAGTGCATTTGGTATAGATTAACTAATTAAACACGTTCATCAGTGTGCTCTTCAAGCTTGCTATTAAAGGTTTTTCTTTTATTTACGTATTCTTCCACTTATTGCAAAAAGTTCGTTTAGGTTATATTCGTCTGTTTAGGCCTAATTTTTCATCGTGCATATTTAGCGTTATACCATAAATTTAAGTATATTTGGTAAGTTTGCTTACATGTTAGTTTCCAAAACTTATTTAGTGTCCTTTTGCATCTGTATTTAGTATATTATCGTTATCACTTAATAAACCTCTTAACTAATTTCCAAACTACCATGGATACTAAGTGTGTGAGCTGCAGTAGGAAAGTTAATTCAGGGGTTTTGTGCAGCTGTTGTGACAGGTGGTTTCATTGGGGAAATTGTAGTGGCGTGGAAATTGGGGAAGCAAACGAGACTCTTCCATTCTTTTTCAGGGTTTGCTCAAGAGATAGGATTATAGCTGAACAGGAGGAGAAAATTAGAGCCCTTCAGGCTGATTTGGACAGAGCGTGGGAGGAACTGAAGAGCCTAATGGGGGAGGAGGGTAAACAGCGGTGGGAAGTGGTAGCTGGGAACAGGGGCCACAGAAAGAGGACAATGTCTGACAGTTTCCCAATTGACACAACAAATAGATTTACCTTGCTACCACAGTTAAGTAAGGAAGAGGCTCCAGTGGAAGTAGATGTAGTTAAGATGCAACAGAATCTCACTAGGAAACCAACTGTTCCAAAAAAAGTAGAAGGTAAGAGGAAAGTCCTGTTGCTAGGTAGCAGCCATGGAAGAGGCGTGGGCCAGATTTTGCAAGAAAAATTAGGTGACAGGTACCAGGTCACAAACTTTTTCAAGCCAAGTGAAAGCCCTAGTCAGGTGGTAGAGGATATAGGTTCCTTGTGCAAGGATTTCACAAAGCAGGATCATGTGATGATAGTGGGTGGAGTGGGAAACAGTATTCATGGGGACCAGGGCTACAGTATTGAGTGCGACCTGGTGAAAATAGCCTCGGCAACGGCCCATACAAATTTTGGGCTGGTGCCTGCTTTCGCGCAGCATGATCAGCCCCAGTTGAACCGCTCTGTCAGGAGGGTAAATATGGAGTTGGATCGGTTGCACAGGGTGGCCACTCTGTCAGACATTGGATTGGTTCCTGTCGAGGCTATCGATAGGGGGGGTTTCACAAGGCATGGCCTACACATCAACAGGAAAGGGAAGGCTAAACTGGCAGGGTCGTTAGTGAAATCCATAAGGGGGGGGGGGAGTGCACTAGTGTACATGGGTGTACCTCTTTTTTAGACTAATATCAGTGTCCAATGAGAAGTTCAGGGAGGCAG